>NC_092018.1:22600237-22913808 GCF_042242105.1 Pempheris klunzingeri
AAGATTGTCTACATTTAAACAGTATGGTGTTTTCAAAAGGCAAAAGGTTAACCAAACAAGGCTCACGAATAAACAAGACTGCACAACCCACAAACACAAAGACATGTAAGGAGGTACAAAAGGCAGGTGAGCAAACACACATGCACACACACACACACACACACAGACACACACATGAACCTGAGAAAACCTACCGCCAAGACAAATACAACAGGTCCCACAAAGGCCCAGATCGTGTCTGTCTTCACATTGAGCCAGCAGTGATCATCTGCCTTGTACTTGTCAAGTGATGCTGCCAATGTCACGCCAACTATTAGAACAGGTAGTCCTGGAAATCAGTTTGATAAAAGAAAATTTACGTTGGTAGTGATGTGACAACAAAAGAGACAACATGGTTAAAGACATATTTATGGAACAGTGACTGCTGCAGTGTCTACTTGAACATACTATTTAGTCTGTCCTGTTCTCTTTAGTCTATTTAGTCTATTTAGGGGAACATTCAACACGTCTGCATGGAGAACTGAGAGGAACACCTAAATATTGTGTGTTTGTGTTTCTCATTCACACACTGTTCTCAGCCCGTTATGCGACATAACACACACACTCACAGATGGATTTGTGAACATGAATAGCAGCAGCTGCAGTTGTTGATGTTTTTTTTCTAAAACTGGGTTAAGGTTGCAGCATAGCACAACATCACATCACATAACATTTGCTTAACATTTGCCATATACAATTAAACAAGTAAATGCATGGAGCGTGGAACCAGTAAGCTAAAAGCTTTCGTGAATTCATTTATAGATATTCTGTTCTGTTAGTGTTTTCAACTGCAGTTCATATTTTGAGTTTTTACCTGTTTTTCTCTCACCACAGATTTGTTTTGTTGCCTCTAAGACAAGCTGAGATGTTCTCAATATCTAAAGTGCTATTAATATGTTTTCTTTACATATTTGGTTTTCATATATACTTGGCTGCTTGGAAGACTGTGATTATCAACACTGAATGGGTTTATCTTAACTTATATCTGGCAATATTATAACCAGTAACATAGTAAATATAACACAGTAAATGGCTGCAGCATGTACAGCACAGTTTCTATGTAAAGCGTGGAGTGTGCACACATTTAGCAGGCTGCTATGAATCCCTGAAACGTAGTAAAAGGTTATCATGTGTCCAAATTATAACTGACTACAGAAGACAACTTGTGTTTTGGCATTATCATTGAAAAAAAAGAACTTTTGACATTTTTACATGTCTTGTTGTTCCTTAATTGAATGATTCCTTAATTTTTGTTCACATTTTAAACAGAAGCACTATGCAGCCACTGCAGGCACGTGAAGCTGCCTGCTTTTGCCTTCCTAATCCCATGTGTCCCCACACAAACTCTTCCTATGGCTGCAGCTACTTGTTCCATTCTTCCAGCAGCTGAACCAGGCAAAAGTCAATCCCACGCACAGTCCACAGTACAGTGAGGCCATCAGGGACGGCTTTCTAACTTGTGTAAGTTACCTAACATATTGTAATAATTACAAATATTTTGATATATGATGGGAGAAAAAAGTTAATTTGAGATTATGACATTAAATGAAAAACAGCAAACTCCACAAAATAGCAGTTCATGCAGTTTCAATCTACAGATCTGTCCGATCTACTGGTAACCAAATAAATCCAACTCCAAGGCTTTACCCCAGCCAATGATGTAATACAGCTTCATCCTGCGATCCTCACTGATGTTGACAGACACAACTTTGCTCCAGAGCAGCAGGCCCTCCACCAGCATCCAGGAGAAGGAGGCCATGAAGAAGAGGTGCAGCAGCGCAGTCACCACAAAGCACGCTGTCTGCATGGTTGAAAATACACAAAAACTCTTGGATGAAAACTCCTCATCTTATTCTGAGGATAACCAGAGAGCCACAGTCTGAAGACCTGAGGAGTCTGATGGGGGTGCAGTCAGTGAGCAGATCAGGAATATATTGGCTATATACTAGGAGAACCATGTAGAACTTTACAAAAAACAATAAGAGGGTTTTAAAGTGAAGAATGATGATCTGGTAATATTTGATATGTGATTGTCGAAAATAGGATCGGCATCTGGGATGACACCAAGGTTTCTGACCTGTTCACTGGCTTTTAGGGTGAATGAGAAAAGGTATGACACTAGTTCCTGTCACTGTTTTCAGGGGCCAATCATGAGAATTTCAGTTTTCTTCATGTTTAGCAGTAAAAAGTTTTTTGCCGTCCAATAATCTATATCTGCGCTGCATTTTATCAGATTGTCACTTGGTTTTAGGTCATTGGGAGATAAAGATATGTCATCCCCACATGAATGATAGAATATGTCATATTTCCTAATGATGCTACTCGGAGAGATCATGTATAGATTAAAAATTAGTGGGCCAAGAATTGACCCTAGTGGAACTTGAGGGAGGATTTGGAACTTTTCTGGTTTAAAATCATGAATGGATGATTAGGAAGACAACCAGTTAAAAATGGTGCCTGATAATCCGATAGTGTCATGGAGCTGATAAATTAGGATTTCGTAGTCGATGGTGTCAAAGGCAGCTGTGGGGTTCAGTAATGCAAGAACTGAGATTCTCTTAGCATCTGTGTTTACTACGTAAACTGAGCTGTTTTGGTAATATGATGCACTCGAAAACCTGATTGGTACATATCATAGACTTAAAAAAATGAAAAGCTGTTTGTAAACAGCTTTTTAATGTATTTTTCCTAAAAAATGGAAGTTTTGACACTGGTGTATACTAATTTATATGTATGTTAAAGTTGCCTGTGATAACTATGCTGTCATAATCAATTGAGATCTTGGACAATAGCACACTAAGTTCTTCTAAAAACCCTGCTTCAGCTGTGAGAAGGAGAGTTACAGGAGATATAGAATGAACTGCCAGGACAAGATATTTGAAGGAAAGATGATGACCAAAAGACAGAGGTTTACATTTTAAAGAGTCCTTATATAAAACTGCAAACCCTCCATCTTTGCCAGTGGACCTAGGGCAATGCATGGAGATGTAGTTAGGGGGGGAGACTTCAATAAGTTCCTTACACCCAGTTTAATGAAGCCACATTTCTGTCAGCAAGTCATAATCCATTGTATGACAGGTAACCATATCATTTACAATACATTTTTAACATTTAATAAGGCATTTTTTTTAAAGTGGAAGGAGGAGTCAGAGAGGTGGACAAGATGGATTAGAGCAGGTTTCAAATTTGAAAGAAGTTTTCATTTGTGGTTTTCGACAAATGATTTACACTCAGAAACTGATGCTGTCCAAGATTTCATTAAATACACAAGAATTATGCGGCTATTTGTGAAAGTTGTTATTAATTGTTACATTGCACACTTCAAATGTATGTCAATATGTTACGAAGTCTCACCTCATTGGCAGACACCAAGTCACTGCACATCAACAGCAGCTCAGCGATGCCCAGAGCAACGATCAGGTTCTTGTGGACGGTGGTGCGGTCGGATTTAGGGACACTGCACAGGTACACACACACACACACACACAAATTTACTCAAGTCACTTTTTTGGTTTTTACAAATACGTACGTTAATTTCCTGGAAACATACCCTAACCCTAACCATAACCATAACCACTACTTGCCTAACCCTAACCTCTACCATTGACCGCTTGGAGGGAGATACAGCTTTTGTCCCTGACTGCACAAGCCATTCCAAGTCAGCTGGTCTTCAGTCTGATCTGTGTTCCTGAAAATGACTTAAGTCATAATCACATACACACACACACACACTTACCCTAACATTAACTCTTCATCTTCATGATTTACGTTATGGGGCATTTTGTCCACAAACGGAGGATGAGACCCCACAATGTGACTGTGTAAACGGATTTATGTCTCAACAACATGAGTAATACATGGATGCATGCTAACACACACAGACACACGCATAAAATATCTGAGTGAAGATCCCACAGTAGTTCTCAGGATTTTTCAGAAATGTTTCACTGCGGTCCTGTTGACATATCTACAGAGCACAATGTTCTGGGCTTTTTTTCTATTTATTGATGTGAATCTGGCAGGGTTTTATGAAATGCTTTTCACCCTCTGCGCTTTACAGAGTGCACTCTGTGACGTTTGTGACTCACCCCACAGCGATGAAGAGGATGAAGGTGAAGAGGAGGCCACACAGAGACACTCCACAGCCAATGAACGTCAGCACCTGCAGAGCTTTTTCATTCTCCGGGCTCCTCTGACACAGACACAAAGACATACACACACACGCGCGCGCGCGCACACACACACACACACACACATACATACACATAGCATGAGCTGTAAATAGCAGCACACACTGTGGATGAAAACCTAGAAAAAATCCCAGTGATCATTGGAGGGCGCAACGTTACCTGGGCTTCATAAATTTGGAGCAGCAATGCAAAATTGGTGGTGTGGTTGCAGTAGCACACAGTGTATCCATATTGTTTGGACACCACCTCACAGCCTTTGGTATTCCACCACCCACCAGCCTCCGGACTACTCAGACACAAACAGCACATACTTACTTATCTACATACACGCAAGAATGCCAACAATGAAAATATTTTTATCTATCTTACAATTTTGCAGCATTTATCAGATTATTTTAATGAAACAGGTAGGATTACTGTGGTATTACAGAGATTCAGAGAACTCCAAATTGCCCACATTGGTACTTACGTGAGATCAAAATCCCAGAAAGCGCACACTGGATCATACACAACACCAGTAGGATTCTGTATGACATTTAAAACATATAATGAATATAATGAAGAATATTTAACTATGAGAAAAATGGCAGCAATGTTAATGGAGTTTTTCAAGAGGACAGTTTTAGGAGATTTTCGCTAACCTGTACTCTGTGCTGGAGCTGGAAGCGAACTGCTGTGCTAACCGGCTGGTCGTCTCCCAGCACTGTGGTGGATATGACAGAAGAGCCCAGGATGGTGCCCAAATGCCTAGTTATGTACACAAATTTGTACATTATAACTATGGCCACAAAGAACAAGGTACAAGTCTGCTTGGAAGACAGTTTTACTCTATGAAAGAATGTTTTGCTTGCAAGTAAATTAGCAGGTCATTTGATATGAACGTTTAAAAAATGTAGATGTAGGAGCAGTTTGACTCCTGTGAGTTCAGAATGTCCAGTAACATGTAGTGCCAGATTCTAGACACCAACAAAAAAAAGTGGGCACAAAAGTATCCCAGCAATCAATATTTTGGCAGATAAGACAGCTTTTTAGAAATAAATATTTATTCAGCCATTCTGTTATTAAAAAAAATCATCAATTTCCAGATCCACATGTGCTCGTCTGTTACCTCTGGCTGCCATCAGTGACGGTAGGAACCATGGTGATGTTGTCCTCAGGATTGAAAAGAGGCCGCAGAGAGCCGTACCACGTGTTGACCAACGTGAGCTTATGGAAGCCTGCACATTCAACACAACAGCAAGATGAGGCTGAGTTCAGCGTGTACCAGATAAAACAGCGCTAAGAGAATGGTACTTTATTTAGGATCACTTTTTCTTCAAAATGAATAGTTGTTGCAAAACCCAACAATGTGCCTCCATCTGCACTTCACTGCAAGACCTTGGAAGTGTAAATAGATGAATGCATGCTACACATTCACAAGTCTGTCGTTAGTGCATCGCAAGACTTAGGTTAATAAATGCGTCCTCTCTCTTTGCAAACATTCAGCGTTGTGTTTCTGAATAAGTGAATGCTTTAAGTCCAAGTGGAGGACGATGATTGGTTCTTGCAGCATTGTCCCACCGTTGTTATGGAGATCCTGTATCCTCTGATGAGGGACTGAAATACAATCTAGATTAGTGTGCTTTGCTGGGCCACAGAAGCTTGATCCTCTGGATCCGTCCTGCAGCCACTGCTGCTGCACGTCAAGTTCTAAAAAAGACAGGACAACAAAGAGCAGCTTTACAGAGTCAGTGTTACTGTTACTATTCAGATTCTCTGCATAAAGAACCTTAAGGCAGTGCATACTTCCCTGTGTTACATCATTGAGAAATCTATTTTGATGATGGAAGATTTTTTTTTAAAGCGTACAGTTTGTAGCGTATATACTTATCAATGAAAATATGTATTTGAAAGTGTGTGCAACAACACAAGCGTCTGTTTTTCCAGTCCTGGTTGGCTCATTTTTTCTGTGCTTCTCACTTGGCACTATCAAAACAACAGTAATGCTTTGAATTTCAATCAAGATTGATTAACCCGTGCTAGAATGGTGTTACCATGGCAACTTTATCTTATTTCTGCTGGGTTGTAAGAAGGCAGCACTTTATTTTATCTCAGAAATCTACTTGAGATTTTTCTTGCTACATCCTTAAGTACAATACTGAGGTAAGGAAAACTGGACGTCTTAAATTCTGCCCCCGTCCCGCCCGTATAATGGCTAGAAACTGCTTCAACATGATTATATCGCTAAAGATAGCACAAGCACAAGTAGTCAGACAGTTGGAACACTGTAAACACTTAATGTGGAGGTCAAATTAAAAGCGAACACAACCTAATATGTCGCTCATCGCACAGGAACACTGTCCATGTGCAGCTACACACCTGCAAACAGTAGGGCAAAGGTGAACCCGGCTGTTCACTGCCACGGGTGCTTACAACAGACGCTATCATCACTAATCGCATTCATTTCCTTTTCAAAATAAGTTTGACTAGCCCGCGGTTTGGTTCACAACCTGTCTGATCACCTGACTGCTCGCGTTTCTTAGACACTAATTTGTTCAGAGATTTCAGCGATAGCACAGTGTTTTCATCGCTGATAGACCTGAGGGCCACAGCCACAAAAATGAGAGCCATGCTGTAATAAAATGTCGTAAGCACTGAGATAAACTTTGATATTGATCTCTTCATCACACTCTGGGGTAAACAAGTGTGCTCCCGAGAGTTATACACTATCCCAGCAGCCTAGGGTGTCTTGATAGGTTACGACTGAAGCTTTCTTTGAGGATCTAGAGAGGGTTTTCAAAGTAATTTAATTTGCCCATTAATAATCATACAGTTGGAACATGAGAACATGGAACATAAGTTGTATCCTGAGCTCAGCTGAGATTTTATGGATAGCTATTGTCTTCAGATGAAATTGTCTGGGAGCAGATCAGATCATCTGTGACAGAACACCTGCTTTGATTTGGTGTTAAACAACCTGGTCAGCCATGATTATGATGATGAATGAAGGTGATGGAACACTTTGAAAAATAGCAGAAATGACAGCTGGATTATCATACAGAAACATTTTGAAGTCAAAAACTCCCTTCAGCCTAGTTTTATGTCATTTTGGCAGAAAAGACCATTTGCTAAACCTGGTGCGTTACATCTCTCTTTGTTTTATGTAAGGTTAATGTTTTTTCTCATGGTCCCTCTTCAAATAAACGATGGAATGAGATGAAATGACTGTGATTCTGCTGTTATTTTTTACCCTCTTAAAAGTCAGTTGTTACATCATCTAGCATTTTTTTTTAAGTGCAACCAGTTTTCTAAAGGACCATCATGATAGACCTAACTCCAATAATGTCTTTTGTGTCGACACCTTTACTCTATCTGCTTCATATGTTGTGAGACTGTGTGTGCGTGTGTGTGTGTGTGTGTGTCTGTGCAGTGTTGTAAGACTCACTGATGTTGGGGCTGTGAATGGTCAGGGGATCGGTCCCTGTCATCAAGTGAGGGCTCAGGCTGGTCATCATTCGGTCAATGCTTTTGACCACGTCCATGGGGCCATTCACCACCTAAAACACAGAGCACGGGCATCTCAGCAGCAGCGATACTCATTGTGGAAGCTAAAAAGTTACATTTCAAAATGACCATTCAAATGCCACACAATAAGAAAATGCTTTCAGCGTCTCTGACTGTTTGCCAGAATCTTCGCACAGTTTGTCTGAAGAGGGCGCACACAGTTCAATAGCTCGGCCTATAATGTAGGATACAATTGTGGATTTTGTCATTGTCTGCTCTGAAACCCCTCATTCTAAATTCAATATGCCCATCTAAGAGCTGAGCCTTGGAGACAGAGCTGGGAGCGGAGTGAAGGAGGTTTGTGGATGAGTACAGCCACAGTTTTTCAGAGTGCTGCTCATTCATTGAGTCTGGGCTGAGGTGGCCTTGGAACACTGAGAGGCCTGGGGGGGGGGGGGGAGAAGGGAGGGAAGCGCTAAGTGAAACACAACACTTGTCATAAGGCAACCTCATCAAGTTGCACATATCAATAGTGAAGATGCAGAAGTGACAAAAAACAGTAGAATTTGGAGAGAGTGCAGTTCGCCAACGGTGACCAGAGTTAGAGCATGATTTCTTATCTGACATATATGGAGGCTGCTATAGCATCTGTCAGCTCTGTTCTACTATTGTGCTGGTTACTTAGTATTATGCTGATGATGAGCTCTTATAGTAGCGTATCTATAGAAGCATAGTGCCCTCTAGTGCTTCAGAGCTGAATCTAGCCATCTCTAAAAGAGACCTGATGATGTTATCTTGGCATGACATAGAAAACAGCCTGTGTTACAAAACAAGGCCTTTGAGTTTGAAAGACACGGACAATTAACAGATAATGGGTGCATCGTGGGTAATGTGAGATCCAGTTTTTGGGGTAGTTGTTCAACTTGTTTAAAAAAAAAAACAACAACATTTGGCAGCTGCCGTGATTACTTGTATGATCTCCATAATTGGACTGTTAATGACTCCGATATTGTTCGTCTACCTACATTTGAGCGACGGTACAATGTAACACAATAACTGGGTCAAGCCTGGAAAATACATTCCTCTATATGCATGTAGAGTAGCCTGAACATGCTACCTCTTTGATGGCATGCCACTTGAGGGCATTGTCTTCGCTGATGACACTGTCGGCCACACTGATGAAGTGCTGGCTGAGCTCCCGGATGTCGCCCTGAGTGCGGTTGGTGGCGTCGGTGCGCGGTTGTGTGGGGACATCGGCGGCCAGAGACAGCAGCTGGATAAGGGACACCATGTCTGCTGGCTGCAGTCCCTCCTGCTGGGTGTCCTCCAGGGCCTGGACAGAAACATCCAGCAGGACAGATGCCTGGGCCAGGCTGCTCAGGCCTGATGGCTGCTGCCCCAGCACCGCCTTGGAGTGGAGATAGAGACAACACGTTCAACATTTCAGATAGATAGATAGATAGATAGATTAGCTCTTATCTTAGGTGTGAATGACAGGTGGTTAACAGGATGAGAAGGCACGTGTTGTCCACCTGGGTTTTATTGGAAAGCTTCATCAGATGGTTCATAAAGGCAGTGGGCTGAGAATTCTGAGCGTCACTCATCTTCTTCAGCTTCAGGTAACGCTCTGTGCCAACACAACGTAACATTAGTGTGGATGATGCCACGGATGCTCTCTTGCTCAAGGAACTCTTCACACAGCTGGAAGAGTTCAACCCCCGAGCCTGCTAAAGTGTCTAGCATTCAGACATTATGATTTAGTTACTCATTAACACATGCAAATCCTTTCTCATCAGCCACTCTAGTGCTCTATCGGTAACCACTGAAGGTCACAGGTCAACACTGTACCCCCAAAATGAAATGACCTTAAATGCTTTGCATCATTTCATTCCTCTAAACGGCTCATGACCACCCTGCTCAGCATTCTCAGAAGACCACAGTGTACTTTTTGTCATTACTGCACATCACAGTGTCCTCAGGAAAATGAAACCGTAAAGAAGCAATCGTGTCACTGAATCTGCCATGTTATAGTCAATGTTATTTCTTTTTTTTAAGGCAGAGTAAAAACAGGGCTGTAGCTAATACTGAGCATCAAGTTGCATGTGTATATATCTATATAATGATGATTAAAAACTGTCTGTTAAAAAGTACAGGTCTATGAACAAACTGTCTAATAGATATTTTTGAATTTGTCTTCACTACAAAGGGCATTGTGCTTCACTGTCTTCACTGATGTTCAGTGTCTTAATGGAAGAAGGTTGTCATGAACATGAATATAGATTGATTAAGTTTGGAGAACCTTTTCAGGTCTGAACAGTGTCTGCAAGTATTCCTCTCAGGATACGAGATGCCTTAGCGTTAGCCTATGTGCATCCTGAGAGGTGAAATCCAGGGCAAAAGAAAGGTTCCAGAGCAATTAAAAAGAATCTGAACAATAAAAGTGAGAGGCACAACGGCAGGATTCTGAAAAGTAAGGGGTGACATGCCCCCCCCCCCACAGGTGCGAATGAAGCCCTTGGGGAACAAGATGTTTTTCTGGAAACTTGTGTTTTGGAGACCTTGGAGCATACATTCTATGACTGAAACTTAAACATTGTGTGTATATTACTGACTGTAAAAATATTCAGTAATATATTGTGGACTTGATGGACTAGATGACTCAGTACTTCAGCACCAGAATGACATTTCTAGCTGTGCAGAGAAGGATCTAAAGCTCCATCCAGAGAGAGAATATAGCCAATATATCCATTCATCATTATCACAAATATCATGTCATTATCACTAACAGTGTAAACCCGGATGAAACCCAAACGCTCCCTGCTCTCGTGGACAGTGTCTTAGGCTCACCTCTGCTGCTCCTGCAGATGAACGGCAGTGGATCGGAACAGTCTGCCAGACCAAAGAGCGGCCGCTGGTCTGACCAGCTCTGCAGCACTCTGCAGCCCTGCAGCTCCATCTGCTGGCGTGCTGCTGCTCACACACGTCGTAGCATCACACATTCATACACACAGCGACACACAACATGACAAGAGTCAGCTTGAGTCCGTCTGACTCCACTGGGGAACATTTGAAACAATGAATGAGGTCAATATGAAGTTTTATTGAGAAGAGCAAACCTTGTATAAGAGCATGAAGGGGCCGTTCAGGGTCAACAGCAATTAAAAGAATCAGGAATTTCCTCTAAATATCAAAAACAACTAAACACAATCTAAGCTTAAACTGATAGCGTAACAAATGCCTGACAACATGGATCCCACAAGAGCAAAATAAAACAGTGGGGGAATTACAGTTCACCACTGCATGGAGCCCTGTTCTTCCCCGAGCTGCCCCCGCACTGCTAGAGCTGTGGGAATCCCCTCCATCCATCTCCCCCTCCCTTCCTCACTGTCACTCCCCTTCATTCTGTCTGCTCAGTCATCCTAATGTGTTTCCAGAGGTGTCTGTATGGCAACCACTGTCTGGGTTTTACAGGCCTCTTTAGGCAGAAATGATCTAACTGAAATGGAGGGAGTATCTGTCTGAATGTCTACGGGACATAGTCATTAGTAATGCATTCCCAACGCCAGAAGTACACACCGTGTCGGCTAATACCGTGAGTCGCTCGCTACAGTGCAAGAACAGGTGAAGAGAGACCGTGGATGTTACATACATACAAACATCAGTAAGGCATGAATTGAATTGAATTGAACTGAATGATCCTTATTATCAGGCTGCCCCAATAAGTCCTTAAAGACTCTCCAGCTGGTCCAGAACGCTGCTGCTCGTGTTCTGATGAGAACTAAGAGAAGAGACCATCTTTTATCCTGTACTGGCTTCTCTTCATTGGCTTCCAGTAAAATCTAGAATAGAGTTTAAAATCCTTCTCCTCACCTACAAGGTTCTTAATGGTCAGGCTTCATCATATCTTAAAGATCTCATAGTACCGTACTACCCCACTAGAGCACTGTGCTCCCAGAATACAGGCCTACTGGTGGTTCCTAAAGTCCTCTAAAGTAGTGATGGAGCCAGAGCTTTCAGCTATCAGGCTCCTCTCCTGTGGAACCTCCTTCCAGTTTGGGTTCGGGGGGCAGACACCCTCTCTACATTTAAGAGTAGACTAAAAACCTTCCTTTTTGATAAGGCATATAGTTCAGGGCTGGTTCAGGCCTTAGACCAGCCCCTAGTTATGCTGCTATAGGCTTAGACTGCCGGGGGACTCCCATGATGCACTGGGCTCCTCTCTCCTCCTCTTCCTCTCCATCCTGATGCTTCATGCCTCTTTAATATCTGCTACTAACTTGGTATCGGAGCCTTTCTGTGCTTTTCTTATCTCATTATTATTATTCAGATATTAACTATTGTCATGTTTTTCACTGTTACCATATTGCTCATTATTAGTCATACTCCTATTGTCAGTGCTATAGTCACTGTTAGTATGGTGGTTGCTGTTTGTTTTGTCTCTCTCTTTCTCTCTCTCTCTCTCTCTCTCTGTCCAACCTCCACCCAACACAGACCCCGACAGAAGCAAACACAAAGTTGGAACACAAGAAGTAAGATAGCAGGAAAACAAAAAGTAAAAAGCTGTCCTACAGTGAGTACAACTGAAGCTAACTTATATAGATATACTGTGAGCAAAATGACAGAATGAAAGGAATGAATATGATGAAAGCTAGTAAAGTTGGTATAGAATTCAGTCATGCATTATAAAATTTTCACTTTTTCTGATGAATGACAGGGTGAGCGAGGGCATTTTGTCATTCATTTTGGTATAAAGCATTTTGAAGTAACTTTCATTCAATTCATTCAAACAAAAACTCCCACCCGCTCACAAGTAGTTTGTTTTACAGACAGTTCTGATATAGTTACAGTCCTCCAAGTTAGAGATTCTGGAGGAACTTAGGTTGCTTTCTTGATATGCTAAAAAAGCGTGTTGGAAAGACACTGCGTGAGCATCATTCAAGACTGGAATGAAAGACGTATTCCAGTGATTTACTAAGCCACTTCCATTAAGTTTGGGGACTCCCAGGTTAGAGATTAAAAGAGATCATCAGAGATCTCCTGACTTTTACTCCTTATCCCGTATTGGCCGTTCATCAGGACTATTTTTTCAGACCATACAAAGCTCCCCCAGAGCCACAGAAGACATTATACAAGTATTCGCAAATCCTGAGTTGTACTCCTCTTCACATCCTCTGGCTCATTTGGATTATGTTTGATTATGTTTTATTATGCACTGCAGTTGTTCTTCAGCATAGTTTAGTTTAGTTGGGGAAAGGTGACAAAGGTCCTATGTAGCACCCAGGAACATGATTACTACAGTCCAATGAGGCAAGAAACACAAGAATGTAGGCAATCAGACAGGCTGATTATAAAATCAACAGTTTAGCCAGATTGTCCTGGAGGTAAAATCAAAAGTCAGCCATTTGAAATGTTTAAATAAAGTGTCATTGCACAGGAAAACTGTGTGCATGCACAGCTATGGTAAATACATTAGGTCAAACTTCAAGAACAAATCAAGGAGTCAGTCAGTAAACGTTTTGGATGATCCGATTTGTTGCCTCGTTGAAATAATTTTCCCTAGACCTGTTTCTTTTTCTTTTTCTCTTTCTTGCTCTTTCACACCCAGATCTTAGCATATCATTGATGCAAAAAATAAAACTACAAAAACAGGAATGAAGTTAAATCCAAATGATCCTATATGAAGGAGACCCCATGAAGAACACAACAACAAAACTACAAGCCTGTGTCATGTGAACTCACCATGACTGTACTGACGAGAATGAGACTATAGTAAGACCACTTTCACCACTTTCAAACTCAAATCAAAATAGTGTCAGAGCAACACTACAAGCATTATTATTTATACAAATTTCTCCAACAAATGTCTGACTGTCAGAGGACTTAAGACGAGCTTTTACCTGTGCCTCCTTTCCAAATGAAGCAACATTTGGACCAACCGTAGCCCTACATAAAGAAATAAACAAATAGGAAAAAAAAAACACAAATGCAATGCTTTGGCAATGCAGTGCAGTGCAGACTGACAACCTAGTTGTATCTCAGCCATGTATCTCTACTGTTCATCTGGCAAAAGTTAAACAGATTGTCATTGACATCATTTCCTGACTTCCAGTATGCTACCAGTTTATTTATAGTGATACATGCTGTAAACCCCTTTGCAGTGTTTTAATGACTGATAGGCCTTTAAACTCATGGATCTGTTGCTCAAACTCATTTAGAGGAACCCTTTAGAGGAGGTCCAGCCCCTCGCCTACAGAGACATTACTGTAGTTGTGTTAAGGCATATTTAGGCATAGGAAGATTGAATATAACATAAACATTTGGTGGACCAATTGGAAAGGTCCAAAGGGATCAGACTGATCACCCATTCTGAGATACTGACTTAAAATGGGACTCAGCATATACAAAATGTGATCTTACCTGGGCAAAACAGAAGGACGTTCACCTCTCTTACCACTGGATGGCTGCTTAGGTGATCAAGATTCCAACTGAAAAGCACTTCCTGGGTCACAGGTGAGCATGCGTTGAGGGCAAGTACGTGCCTTAATTCCAGAGACGTATTCCAAACATTCAGGTCAGTGATATTTCCAAAAAAGGGTTCTGTGAAATTCCCTCCAAATGAATCTTGGTCCTGACCCAAAATGAATATCCCCTCCCCGTAGATATCCCTGGAGGTGTCTGTGCCTGAGCCCATGTCTTTCCTGTTTCCATCCACATAGATAACCCAGTGGTCACTGCTTCGGCGCCATGTGACACAGATGTGATGCCAAGCTCCGTCATTGGGGAAGGATGCCTTATATGGCAGATGCTTTCCGTGGATGATAAGTGCCAGGAGGATGCGTGCCTGCATGTCCACTTGGCCTCTTAGCTGGAACTCATTGGTAAATACGGGTGCGGCGTAGGAGAAGATGGTGGACACTTCATTCCACTCTGGGTTCCATTGAACACGAACACACACACTGAGGGAAGACATGGCAGGAAAGGATATATTGACCCGAGCAAAGCCCTCATGGGATTCCTTTGGGAAGTGTAGACCTGAGAATTGTGAATCTAAACAAGAGCAGAAGAAGATGCCATCAGTCATATGAGATGTTTTACTTTTGTTTTTCTTTATTTGCTCTATTAGCTTGTAGCTCCCCTGATCTCACTCACATTGTTTGGAGAGGGCCACGGGCTTGGAGGCTGCTCTGCTAGGATCTCTGACCCAGATAGGTAAACTAAGTCCAGTCTGCTGAAGCAGATCTGAGGTTCCTTCAAGGTCCTCTGAATGTTCTAGGGTGGCAAGGGAGCTGAACTGGCCTCTGCACAAGCTTTCAGCCTTGGAGAAGGCCAGCGAGTCATTGACCAGCTGGAAGGCCCAGTGAGAAGTTAGATGGACCAGTCTGGATTGTCCTGAGGAGATACAGACAGAGCATTTACAAGATCGAAAAATAGCGAGTCATCAATTAAATAGATATTTCATGTTTTTTGATGGATTGTGAATATGGAAACGAGAAGAAGTGACTTTAAACTGCTGGCCACTAAATGACCACTGAAAGTGATTAGACGTCTCACCATGTGAGGCACCCACTCTGTCCGGCTCAGCATGTGTTGGCTCACCCTCACATACCACCTATAGGCGAAACAGTCAAGTTTAGTTCACTTATTTAACAGTTACTGTGGAATATTTCCATGCACATTTAACGTAAGCAACATTGAAAATATGGAGTTAATCTGCCATTTCAAAATAAAATACAGGGAATATTTCAAAGCCTGGAAGGTCAGACATTGAAATCTTCCACCATTGATGCACTGAATAGCATTTTCAAACAACAATGAAATGTTAACACAAGTTAAAATGAAACACACAAAAAAACAGTTTGCATGGCTCTTGTTATATTGTAGTATAGATTGAGAAGGTCATTACCACAAACAAGAAGAGTATGAGTCCAGTATGTAGGGCTCGAGTCATCTCTAAACCAGTGCTGTCTCCAACTGAAATAAACCACTGAGCTTACCCAGGAAATAATATTTCTGCAAGATCCAGATGAACTTCACTTGAGAAAAAGGTCTGTGTTTCTGTCGTCACAAAGTAAATACAAGAACCTATTGATTACAGGTATTTACGCTTATAATATCTCAAATGTAGGTTTGAGTATTGCATTACATAGCAATCCAGAAGCATTCCAGCGTGTCACTCTTCAAGAGGTAGTTTTCAAAAAATCTGGAGTGCATGTCCTGATTCATTGCTGTGCCCTCAGTTGTAGAATCCCCATTTTCCTCCAAAGCTGCAGAAAGTGTCATTTGGTAATCTGGGAAGAAACTCCATGTGTGATATGATCAAACCCAAATCTGGTCCCGACTCCTCACCAAGTACCTTGGCTTCAATATCTAGCATATCCAGCAGAGTTTCTGGTCTCCTGACTGGGAGAGAGCCAGCGATCCCAGTGCCTCTGTCCAAGAGTCCCAGTCTGTCTCTTGTCTCCCTTCAGACCCCCCCCATCCCTCCCTCCCTCCTTAGTACCCTGAAGCCATCTGCCTTTGTCATGCAAATGGAGTCATTTTTTAAAAGGACCCTACTAACGTAAGCAGTGTCGAGCATTTGGCAGAGAGAGTTCATCAAGAGCAGCAGGGGGGGCGGAAATTTTTACACATGGCCCTTCTTTATGCCCTCTATAGGACTCTCTAAATTTAACTAGAGCATCTGTTTTATTGCTGAACTTCATAGTCAATAAAAGATTGGTACTAGTCATGTAATCAGTGTACAGTAAACCGTAAAGTTTGTCTGTTTGGGTGGCTTTCATTTGGGGGTTTTAAGCAACATGCTTGACAAGCTTCTGTATCCACGATACACCTGCCAAATACTTTCCACTGGCATTTGCAGATGAACAGATTAATGCCTATGTAATCCACATCTTTACAGATGTAAAGATTGCATCCCCAAAATCTAGATTTGGGCAAAAAGAAAGAAGATAAGAACAAGAACAAGCCAGATGTTACAACCATGGCTGACTGAAATGAACTGCCTGTAAAGCATCATCCTTATCATCATTTCTTCTTACAAACAGTATAACTAACTTAGTAGACTTGTTCTGTTGAGATGATTTTATTTCACTTTGGATTTTATTACTCCAGTTTATGCTAATTAGGGTTGTATTATCTCTATGGGTTATGATTGCACTGTAGTCATTAAAGCAATCTAAGGCCTGACAATATGGCGACATCACTAATAAGAAGGGATGGGAAACACAAGCAGTCAGACTGTTAATTCCTGCCTGACAGGAGGTAAACAGTAAACAGATAGTAGCTAGTTAGTAGTTCGATTTAAGCGGAGATACACTTAAAGCTGGCTCACTTTGACGAACGCAATGGGCAACACATCCTCATACCGAAACGACAGAAAAGGTTGATTCCCAGTGACTCCCAAAATGACATAAACATACGAGCACTTTCAGTGCCCTCTACAATATGGAGCCGCAAGCAAGCACACAACTTAAGTTACATTACATACGTCACTTCAGTTAACATTGCAAAATGGTTGCAGTTTGGTCATGCTTAAGCACCAAAACTACTTTGTTAGGTTGAGGCACCAAACCTCCATGGTTTGGTTTAGGAAACGTTCATGGCTTGGGTTAAAATGTGTACATTAGTCGTGGAAGTGATGTTATGTTACGTATGAGACGTAATTTAAGTTTAGTTACGAAACATACATACTGTGAGTTACATTAAAGTTACATGTGAGAAACGTGTCCTCTCTTACACTACGTTACCTGACTTCTGACAGGTGGGCACCAGTGCTGGGTGAATTGTTTACAACCTGTCTGATCATTTTTCTTACTTCTTTTTAGCACACAGGAGAAGTTAGCCTTCAGGGCTCTCAGCCAGGAAGCTTTTGCGACCAAAATTCACAGGTAGGGTTAGGATTACCCTAAAGCTTACTGCCTGTTGGCAAACTTATCCCATGTGCCTCTTCTTTAGTGATATTGACTATGTAACTACCAACTAACTAACTTTTTGAGTTATCACAATTGCAAAAATCCTCTAACGTGAACATCTTGCCTAGTGTGGCTTTACACACACCTGCTTAGACACACACAAAGACGGGTGTACTTAAGAGTAAGCCTTCTGGAGTAAAGCCTCAACATCCCTAATGCCCAGAATCCAGTTATACAGACAAGGACTGATTAAAACAAAGCCAACCATTAGTATTCCACCTTGGTATCCACTTGTGAAAACTGGACAAGAGCCCACAGGAACAAAGGCTCTTCCAGACTGAGACTGCTGGACATCTCTCTCCCTCATGGCCTCCTCTCTGAACAACTTTCTCCTTCAGTCACGCAGGGGCTTAGGCGTTGCTGTGAACACCCTAGGGTTTTTCTTGTCAGTGTTTGCACTGAAGAGAAATGGGTAGGGATCGACAAAGCTTGAACGCTTTCTGCAAAGTACAAACAGGGATTTATGTTCTAGAGTTTCAGATCAAAAACAAATGCTTCTAGTTAAGGTTTCTTTGCTCAGTGTAACTCAAATAACAGGTATTTGCTTTCCTGTGTCATCTAAATATATTCTGCCGTAAAGGTCAGATCACTGAAACTGCAAATGTAGCTACTGTATGTTTTCTCTTACCTCTCATGGTAACCAGCAATGTGGACAGCTTCGGTTTTATTTTGTAAAGTTTTGAGATATTCTTGTCGTGAGTCACGAGTCTTGAGATTCCTGCCAATGACTGGAATGGGACTGGTTATTTCTACCTGTCTGTCCATTGTTGTTTCATGTTTGCTCTGATGAAGGTCTGATAGACCAAAAGCTTAGCTGTTACAATGATTTACTGCTAAGAGTGTGTGTGAGTCTGATAATAGGGTGTCTTTCCATATTTCATTTCCCTTGGTTTGCTTTGATGAATTTTATTTATTTTTATTATTATGAAGAGACCCCTACCTGTATATAATCTGCTGAGAGGACTATGAAGTAACTGATATTTATATGCATTTACCTCTGATTTATACTGAGTTTTTAATTAGCTAACTGAGTGGAGAGTTGCACTGAGTTAGTGATTGATGCTGTTAGTACTGTGAATAACTTGCTGAGTGTGGCAGTATTAACGTGTATTATTTTGTTGTATTATCGTAATGATTAATGATTTTGTGTTATTCTTGCTAACTCAGGATTGGTGTCTTGACCCCCTCCCCTGCATACACCCCATTAACAAAGGGACCACACTGGAAATAAGCCTCTGGGATTTGTTTTGTATCCTATCCTGACTTTTCCTTTTATGTAAACCCTCAGAACCGTTGCAGTACCACCTAGTGAAAGCCAGAAGACTGATGAGTGACTCCACCACTACAATGACACAGAAAGATAGAAATAAAGATGGACAATGTTGGAGTATAATCTATTCCCTTTCAGCAACTGATACATTAATGTGACCCTAGATTAAAGTTGAACTTTAATTATTGTTATTTCTCAGGATAGTAAAATCATCCAACTCAGTCTGACAGCTAACAACGGAGCATCAAACCAGATGCCCCACTGCTGCGTCACTGCAGCAAAACCTATTGAAAGGTCATGTATAAAACCTAACCATCACATTAAAAGTTGCCATCTGGTCTTTATGCTCTGACATAATATAATGTAGTTGTACAAGGTCCGTGGGTAGGATGTTAACACAGTGCACACACGATGCCTCACAGGACAGTGTGCCATATCCTCAGTGTATTGCATATTATTGCAGTAAGTGTGCATTGAATATACGCCCACATTGTACTCTTGTGTGACTCTGCTCCAAAGGAACCTCTGCACTAATACACCGGACAAATTCCCGGTGCTATGACTTAACAAATAAAGTTGATCTCAAAAGGTGGAGGGCGGTACACTGCAGCAATAGCAAAAGTGTTCATTTCACTTTGAAAAGTTGGAAAAAGACGTGTCTCGCTTAGAATAAGGTTCATATAACATTCATTTGAAGGCTCTTTTAAGGGAGCTAGTGATGTTGGGATCTAAGTCAAATGCAAATTAAACCTTTGAGTGCCTCAGACCCTCTTCTTTTGTTGAGATATTTTAGCAGTTTTTGTTTAGAAGTTCTGCTGTTGATTGAGTTTTGCCGTGGACATTTCTGGCGCCAAAGGATGCTCATTCTACCACCTAGCTAGCACAACTCATGTGCTTTCTAAATTAGTTTCTCATGAGGTATTTCACAAGAGGGGTTACTTGCCTATATTTTGAAATCAGACATGATCATTTCTTTTTAGCTTTGGTGATTCCCTGGCATCTACTGTCAACATTTCCACTTTGGTGAAATATATATAGTTTGTCTAATGTTTAGTGCTGGTTAGCAAATATTAGCAAGCTAACACAAAATCAGAATGTTAGCAATCACACAGAACGTTTTTCTACAACAATCTTTTCCAAAGTGGTGAAGCTGCAGCTCTTTCATTAGGCATACCTATCAGTGATCAGAGTGGCTTCTGAAAAGGCAGCGAGTTTGGTATTTAAATTCTGGTGTATCTTAGGCCAGGAATTTAAGAGTGCATTTAGATAAGCATGTGACTTAGACTTAGACTTAGACTTTCTTTATTTGATCCCCCATAGGGGGAAATTTTCTTGTTACAGCAGCAACTATATAAACAGGGAGAGTGAAAAAAACAAAGCAATAGAAAAGACAAAAATAGCAAAAATAAATATAAATATAAATATAAATATATGGTTGTGATGAAATGAAATAAATATTTACACCATAGGATATTTACACTTTAGACAGGAATGGAATGACATATTTACACTTTAGACAGGAATGGAATGACAACAGGAATGGAATGACAATAATTAGAGATGGTTAGAATTATGTCTTAGATCAAATACAGTTCCAAAATGTGTCCTATCCTATAAAGTTTGCCCGTGGCTTCCATCTATTTTGGTAAATTAAAATAAAAATTTCCACTTAAAGCTGCTATAACCAATATTCTTATATTATCAATTTGCAACTTGCAGTTAAACCCACATAGAAACACCAACTGTACATTTTACTGTCTTTCAGTTAATTGTTTTGGTTTTAAGGGCAACAACTTTATTGTTTTAGTTCCGTCCCGCTGCTCTCATGAATATTTCCAGTAGCAGGCAGCTGCTTTTTTTCTGCTGAAAACCTACTGCACACTACCTGCTCAGCAGAAAACAACAGACGGTCAAAGTTAGAGAGAGGCTTTTGAACATAGTGGAGCATTTAGCAGCTCAAGAGCCAGAATATTTCCCTCAGAGGTTGGTGGAGATGAAAAGCAGAGTTAAAAGAGGGGAATACTGGAATTACATTCGCTAGGTTGACTGGCAAATCTGACGACTCCAGATGAATACAAATACCAATGAATATGTCGCTCCATAACTGATATCAGCTTGAAAGGTGATGCTGATGTTATGTTTGCAACTTTTTTCAGCTGCTCCCAAGTGGCCAAGAAATCTGACAATGCAGGTTTATGTAAAGGATCTGTTCTGTCTGAATGAATCCATAAGTAATTGTCTGAATGCGAACCATCCCTTACTTTAACTGCTAGATTCAGATTTCTGAAAAGGGCTCAGGTAGGTTGTTGGGAAAGATAAGAAAACTGAATTTTCCTTTTACCTCAGCATTAGTTGTTGAGAAGAAAACTCCTTGTAAACCTGACAGCTGGTGAAAATAAGGAGGTGCTTGAGTGGGACGACTACAACTTAGTGAGCTGGATCATAAAAACAGAGGCAGTCGCAGGAAAATGCAGAGCAAGAAATGCTAAGGCATTTCCCTGTGCATCCCGGAGCAACACGATCACAGTGGTGAAAAGGCCCTGACCTACTTAAAGCTAGAATGAGTAGGATTTATCGGCTGTGGTTAGTAAACACAGCATTCAAACTTGGCCCCTCCTCCCCAACTACGCTGACCACAGTTAGGATCAAGGTACTCGTCAGTGGATGAAGTTTCACTCTGGTTTTGGAACAAACTTTGTTCACTAGGCATTTCGCCTTGTTATATTTGCATTTGTTTCAGCCCTGGGTCCATCATTTTCACAGTTTCATCATGATCTATGATCTGGTCTGCACGTTTTCGTCAGCTGGAGGCTACAGACCCACTGCTATGCCCAGAAACATCGCAAATGCTAAAAAAAAAGAGAGAAACGGCACATAGCAGGGCCTCTGCAGATATAGATAGAGGACTGCAGACTGTCAGAATCTTTACTATTCATCAGGAAAATCTTACTCATTCTACCTTAAAGTACATTCAACATTTGGAAGATTTCTGTTATACAGGGCAAAAGTCTGAATTTACCCAATGAGTCCTAGGTCTGCCTACACTGACATGCTCAGATGCATTAATACCTACTTTTTTTAACGTATGTACAGATATAACAGCAACATATCAGAAGCTTGAGAGCTATTCTTTACATTATTAAGCTTAAGCTCAGTGTGCAAGATTTTTATTGGCTCCAAGTCAACACTACATGCTACACACTTTAGATCAGCAGATGAGCAACTGAGCATTCAGGAGGTGACTGTTCGGCTCAGTACAGCCACACGGATCCAACATATTTAACCGATGTATTTAACAGAAGAATTGCAGTTAAAGAGGCTCCTGTGTAATAAATAGTGGTCTGGTTTTTCCTTGTTATAGGAGTAATCTGTCATGTGTTTTGGCTGAAGTCAACAAAAGTCTTTGGCCAGAGCTCTCTTAATCAACAGACTTGGCCACAGTGAGCAGAAGCTCACAAAAGAGGCCGGGCTAATTGACCCCCTCCTTTTTGCTCGTTCTTCCCTCCACTGTAACTTTGCAGCCACTGCCACCCATTGTATTTCCATGACAACCTGGGGATTGTAAGAGCGGTATGGAAACGTCAAACACTCAGTGGGCTCGCATCGTTGCACACAAAAGGCCAGTGACCTACATGTGGAGCGAGGATGAAGGCTTTTCCCAGAACAACAGGCCCAGCAGGGCATTAGAGGACAGAAAGACAGTGACAAACCCCTTTTTTTGTCTCACCCAGCTGCTCGGTTGCAGAACGGACCTGAAATGAAGTTGACTCCTCTATCATGTAAACCTGTTTCATGGGAAACATCCTGCATCTTGATCGCACAGAGTAGTAATATTATATGAGGGGAAAAAAAACACATTTTTATAAATACTACGGGTTCCTCACGTACATCATGAAGCAGGAATGGTTTAAATATAGTTGGTAAATTCTCAACAAGCTTGAATCCCAAGTTGCACCGCTGTGTGCAGTGAGTGGGTGACACATCGTCTAACTCCGACAGTGTGACTTCAGATATGTAACCCATGAACGAGCTCAAAGGAAACAAGTCTGTAAATCTGCAGGCAGAAAATGGCAGAGTGCTCCCTTGTAAACAAACATTCCTGGCTGGTCAGTATTCAGGGGAAATGTTTGTCTGGCCTAATCTGGCAACAGCAGATAGTCTTTATGGCTGCCTCTCAGCCATCAATCAGGCCCGCCACTGAGGACCTGTTCAACGACAGCAACGGGAGGGTGGGGGGGTCACACCATCACCACGGAAACTGTTTTTGAAAGCAGCCACATAAACAATATAGGGTGTTGGTATGAAACAAAGAGGAAGAAAAGAACAGGGGAGAGGGGGGATGGGCTTTCCAGTGTTAGTCATGTCATCTTTGGACAGAACTGGGCTCAACCTCGAGTTACAGAATACCGAGCGGAGTCAACCTGTCTCTCTGCAGAAAGAGTTCATCCAGTAAGACGCAACAAGGTCCTCACACATATCACTCAGTTATTGTTCTCCTCTGATGAATTTATGGGATCAACAGTAAAGCAATACTTAGTAACACATAGATATGACTGTTATTAAGTCCAATATTGCTCTGGTACTTTGACTTTTTGTTTGTCTTTGTCTTGGGGTTGTCTTGTTTGCTGCCCAGGACTGGTGGTGTTGGCAGGTGCAGCTTGTACAAAAAGAGGAAAAATACACTTTGTAGTAATACCACAGCTTATTTACATGGTGTGTCTTCTCATCTTGCTCTCCCCTTCTAAGCTTGCACTAGAGAATCACCTGAGTTTTTTTTATAAGAGTTGGAATCCACAGATTTACTGAAGATGGGAATTCTGGAGATGCATGCACCTAAGCTAGCTGTAAATGGTCAATACATACCTCTAAACTTTGGGCTGGCTGCTCCCTAGACCACAATCTCTACTGTTTCTCCAAAATATCACTCAAAATATGACATGTGGGGGTGGCAGACTATCTTTGATGGAGCTTTGCAGAGTATGGCAAGTAATGTAATGAATACAGTAACAGTATCCACTATTTGTGGATCAATTTAAAATCAGGTTTCTTTAATAAATAAGGTAGGTTTTCACTGCTCAGTTTCTGACAAAGTCCAACATGTTGGACCTATGAAGATATCTGTAAGTGTGACATGACATCAGGATGACATGATACAATATAGTGGCATACTAAATTACAGACGATCCACTTGGTGTCATGGTGCACTTAGGTGGCATACGACTGGGCAAGGAGACTTGTTACATTTCTACATCATAATTTTCAACATGTCAAATGCAATAAACGGGCAATCAGAATCATTCATACATTTGTAATCCTCGTTCATTGATAAAACGCCAGTGGACATTGGAGTAGGGCTATGTGTGCTTCAGTTGTTCCCTCAGCAGAGATGGCCCCCTAGCAATAGACCAAGTGGTGCCAGAGTAACTAATATTGTCTTTTATGGGTATAGGAGTGGCAAAATGGTGCGCTAATGAGGGAAACATGGCAAAGCTTTGTATGTTGGTCGCGTGAAGGCTCCCTCAATGTAGGCGGCTGATCAAGGTTGCTCATTTTCGTTAAACTTCTGTTGACAGGTATCAACTGATTAAAGCTAACACTTAATGCGACATTAAGTCAATCTGGCAATTAGTCTTCAAGACATATCGTCATGGATCAAGGTATTGGACAGACACACTCGACAGTCTAACAGGAGCAAAAGATCCTTGGATCTTAGATAAACACACTTTTGTTTCTTTCGAGTTTATGCTCTATCAGCTTATTTATACTAATATCTAAGTTCTACTGAGTAGACTGAGGCTCTAAGAGAATTATTCGTTATCTACAGTAAATGGGATTCCATCCACTTCCTCCTCATTAACACTGGGGGTAAAAAAATAAAGATTTCACTTAGTCTTTGGTGTTTATGGGTAAAATGTGGGACAAGAGAAAAACACATGACAGATGACCTCACTGTGAGAAAAATGACTGAGTTTCACTCAGCTGCCTCTGTTTTGTGACCTTCCTGTTTATAGGGAATGAGCTGTATGTCTGTATGTATTATATGAGCTAACGTAAAGCTCTTTTATGGTGAATCCTCAAAGGTAACGGCTGGCAAGAGAAAATCCCATGAAGAGAGAAACCTGGAAATGAAAAAAAAGCAGCTGCAAAGGAAATATGGGAGACCATGAAACTATTGGCCCCGTGAGACAACAGTGAATTAATGTGATGAGGATTTTGCACTCAAAATGATTTAAAATGATGTGTATTGACAAAATTTACAAACTTTCCGCTGTGTTCAATGAACAACTCAGTTTAAATAGCTCAACATAACAGGTGGTTTCTCCAAATTAAACAGAAGCTGCCACTTTTAGTGACTGCTGCAGTCTCAAAATTATTCAACCCGTTCATGACTCTGCGCCCGTCTCTCTCGCCCAACAGTACTGCTATTCTGGTCCACACCCTTGTTACATCCCGCCTTGATTACTGTAACTCTCGTCTTTTTGGTTTACCTGACAAGTCCATCCATAAACTGCAACTGGTTCAAAACTCCGCCAGCTGAAAGTATTTCCAGAACCCCTTCCTTCAGTCATATAACTCCCATCCTACAGCAACTCCACTGGCTTCCTATCAAATTCCATATCACTTATAAAATCCTGCTTCTCACCTTCAAGGCCATCAATAACCTTGCCCCTCTGTACATCACTGAGCTCCTTCACACGAACATACCCAGCCGTGCTCTCAGGTCCTTCTCCTCCATCCATCTCCTCCCTCCCACCTGCTCGCTTGTCCACCATGGGGTCGAGAGCCTCCAGCCGCTCGGCCCCCCGCCACCTCTGGAACTCTCTGCCACACAACATAAAACATTCAGAGGCTCTCATCTCCTTCAAATCCCGCCTTAAAACACACCTTTTCAGACAGGCAAATTCCCTTTAATCTTGGGACTGGAATGACCTCGCTGCTGCGCTTTACTGCTGTTTTTATTATGCTTTGTACTATTTGTTTGTCTAATCTGAGCCCATTCTTCATGGGCAACAGCCTCCAGCTCTTTAATGTTCTTGGGTTTGTGTGCTGCAACCGCCTCCTTCAAATCCAGAGATCCAGAGATCTTCTGTGGAATTCAAGTGAGGCGACTGTGACGGCCACTCTGGTATCTTCCAGGACTTTTTCTGAAGCCAGCCTTGGTGGACTGTGAGGTGTGTTTGGGATCACTGTCCTGTTGGTCCAATAACGGCCAAGCTTCAGCTTCCTCACAGACGGCCTGATGTCTCCAGGATTTCCAGATACTTGATTGAATCCATCTCGCCCTCCAAACGCTGCAGGTTTCCAGTGCCAGAAGAAGCAAAGCAGCTCCAGAGCATCACCGAGCCACCGCCATGCTTCACTGTAGGTAGGCTGTTCTTTTTAGCGTCTGCCTCATCCTTCCTCCTCCAGACACACCTCTGATCCACAGACCTGAAAAGTTCCAGTTTTGTTTCAACGCTCCACAGAACAGAATCCTGAAACCTCTGTGGCTTATTTATATGGTTTCTAGCATATTGAAGCCGACTTGTCTTGTCTTGTGCTTTAGGGTCAGTAGAGGTGTACGTCTTAGTGTTCTGGCATGGAGGCCTTCAGCGGTTAGTACGTGTCTTACTGTAGGAACTGAAACCTCAGTGCCTGCTGCCACCAAGTCTTGCTGCAGATCTTTTGCAGTCACTTGAGGGATTTGGCCCTCCAGAAATCTGGAGGCAGCTGTTGATAGCTTCCTCTTCCTACCACGTCCAGGTTGTGTAGCCAGTGTTCCTTTAGCTTTGAACTGGTGAACTACGTCTCCAACAGCATCTCTAGGAACATTCAGTGCCTTTGCTATCTTTTTGTATCCTTTTCCTTGTTTGTGCAAGGCAACGATCTCCTCTCTTAACTTTTTGGACAATTCTCTTGACTTACTCACATTTCTAACATGCAGCCAAACGTCACTGTGAACAAACCCCCAGCAAGTCCAGGTATTTGATGTGTTCTGTGTCAAGCACACCTGATGCAACTAATGAGGTCCCTTGATTAGTTACATCAGATGTGCTTGAAACACCTGATTTGCAAATGAGTGCTCTTATGAGGGATTCTATTCAGGGGGTTGAATCATTTTGAGACTGCAGTAGTTGTGAGCAGCATTTTGTGTTGAACTTGAAGAAATCCACATAATATTATTGTGTTGAACTATTTAAATTGCTCTTATGTGAGTAAACACAATTTTGCCAATACACCTAATTTGCAATGGGGGTTGAACTGAGTGTAACTGTGTATGATGGATATACATGTTTTACTTCTCTTTACTTGTTTACTTTACTTCTCTATTGAATATTTCCATTTTATGCTCTACTTTCTCCATATATTAATTAAGATGTAAAGCATCACATAAAATATTATAGATTTTTTTTTATTCTATGCGCCAAATTGTATATAACATAGAATAAATTGCACCACTTAGAACAACTAATTAGTGCATCAGTAATAATCATCGAATGATTGTATAATTCAAAAGTGTGTTCCTGCATGATGACGATGAGTTATCTTGATACTTGATCAGCCATTGCTAATGATACTTCTCCTTTTACTAAAACTTAAATACCAGACTAAGTCTATTCCCTTTTTTGAAATTTGTATTATATTTTTATTTGATATTTTCTGATTTATTTATTTATCTTTATTATTATTCTACTTTATGCAATTCAACATAGTTCCAATACAAAGCTCGGCACTGATGGGATGCACAGAGAGTTTATAGCTATTGTTAATGCTCAACTCTTGTCCCTTGTTTCGGCTTTTACATATAAAGTTAAGTCAAATATACAGATGTCGGTAAATATCCTAAAAACAGATTACACTACAAATATAGAAAATTTGTTCCACCACTGAATGTGTGATCTTATGTTTTACTCAAAAGACCCTAAAACCAAATCTGCTAATTATTTTAATGACTGCTCGTGTTGTGGCAGCAACATTTGAAGCAATCACAACCGTCGCTGCATATTTACACCGCCTAGTGTAAGTGTGGTCAGATTCTCTTAGCACCATGGTGGCCTTTTGCTAAGTCCTTGTGTATTCTCTTTTCCATCTTTTCCTGACCTAATGACATTTTCCATCAAGTACAAGGAAAAAGGTTGAGGAAAAGAAAGGACGGAATATATGGCTATAGCACTGCAGCCTCAGTACGGTGTAAAGAGGATCCACAGGCTCAGTCCTCCGGTGATTGTCACTGTAGTAACCCTTCACTTTTGCACACTGACACCATGTGGCTAAAAGCTGCACAGCTTTGCCATATATCTTCCACAGGTCACCTTATATCACAACTCTGCTTCATTCTACTCTTTGCTCTCTCTGCGCTCCGTAAAAGAACACCTCACATTTCAAGACACCCACACCAAAAACTTTATTTAACTTTGTTAACTTTATCAACCTTTATTTTCCCCACTATTTATGCAGTGTGAGATCACTTGAATCAGTGTATACAGTTCCAGTCAAAAGTGTTGGACACACCTTCTCATTCAGTACCTCATGAAGCTAACAGGGAGCAATGCCAAGAGTGTGCAAAGCTGTCATCAAAGCAAAAGGTGTCTACTCTGAAGAATTTAAAATATAAAACATATTCTAGTTCGTTTAACACTTTTTTTGTTTTCTACATAATTCCATTTGTGTTCCTTCGTAGTTTTGATGTCTTAAATATTAATCTACCATGTAGAAAATAATAAAAATAAAGAAAAACAATTGAATTGGAAGGTGTGTCCAAACTTTTGAGTGTATGTCTTTTTGAATGGGATGAGACATACTTTTTCTACCATTCATTTATTTAATTCATTTTTAATTAATTGATTTTAACCTCAAATTCATCAGGGTTCAGCTTTAGTAGGTAAAATTGTATGAACTCTAATCATAGAGTTGGCTCTAATATACTTAAAACTAAACTATAAAAGGTAAGTAATTGTAATATTACAAAAGAATAAAGTAAAAGAAAGAAAAAAAGTGGGTCTTAAATACAGTGAAGCTAACTGCTCACTAAATCAGGAAAGACTGACAGAAATATGTGTGCTTATTTGTACATTCTAATACACATGTCTGTATGAACATGCATATACCTAAACACACATTCATTAATCTACATGTACGTGCACACATTAATGCCCCCCATTGGCTCCATTATTTTACTTTAAATAGCTATTTAGCTCATCTTGTTTCAAAACACACAGCATTACAGATTTTATTATCCATGCTTCTAGTTATGACGTCAAATCTTTCCACTGGTATTAAATTCCAGTTTTGTTACTTTTCTACAACCTCACACATTATATTGTGTGGGGTTGTAGAAAAGCCCATTGTCTGTGTGTGTACACGTGTTTCTGTGCCATGATTGCCTTTATCCTCCTCATACACACATGCGTTAAACTGAGATTTAAGGGGAGTGCAGATAAACTTTCTAGCGTCAAACCCTGTACAGTAAAGGAACAAAGCAAAATGAAAGAGGCTTTAACAAGATTAATTAGACATTTATATGCCAGGGTATATTCTTTTTCTTATTTATATATTTCTATTTATGTCTTGTGGTATGTTATATGGGAGAGGTCAGACGAAATCTCATTGTACTTTGCTGTATGATAACAATAAATCTGATTCTGATTCTGATTCTGTTGTAACCTTTGATCTCATAAACATCTGCCTATGGAGAGCACCTGAAAGCAGACGTATACAACATAGCAACCCATGTGTCCTCAATGGACCACTGATTTGAACTGCATTCAAGTGATTCAGCACGCCAAGCAGATGATTGGAATTCCGAGAGTGCGGAACCACCAGTAGTGTTATTGCCTGGTTGTCCTAAAGGTGTTTATCAAGGTGTGTGAGTGAAGCAACACAGTTAATATCTAGGTAGTATGTATATCACCTCAACCTGTATACACCTGTATTATATGTACATTCCATTCTCAGTCTAATCCGTATATTATATTTATATTTATACCTGTAGTTATTAGCACACATGTTCATAGCACTAATCTGTATATAGCATCTGTAAACACCCTTCTGTATATTCTGTATATTCTGTACATACCATTATTTCTGCACTTGCTACAAATTGCACTTCTGGTTAGATGCCAAACTGCATTTCATTGCCTTGTATTGTACAGGTGTAATGACAATAAAGTTGAATCTAATCTAATATCTGTGTGTGTGTGTGTGTGTGTGTCACAGAGAGAGATCCCACCTTTGTAAAAAGTCTTCTCCTCTCATTTAATCGGTAAAACTTTCCCCTGCAGGTCTCTCCTCCACCACTGGGTGGTACTCTGGTGTAAGACTTGACAGCGTACCCTGAATGTGTGGACGCTGTCATGTGCATGTGTGTGTACGTGTGTGTGCGCGCGCCCAGGAGAAGCTGTCAAAACATCCGTCCCACTTGTCCCTGCATATCTCCGCTGATCAGAGAGCACACAGGTTTCCCGGTCCCGTTTTACCTGCAGTCACCTGCAGCTGGCCCTGGCCTCTGTAGAGATGACTGAGGAGGAGGCAATTACAGGAGCAAGCAACGGGAAACAGATGTGCAATTATGGGAACAGAGGTTTGCACTTAGCCCGCTCATTGCCCCAGCGCCGTCGCTGCAATCCACAATGCAATCCACGGCAACCAAATCCACAAACAGCTAATTAAGTCTTCATCACTCCTAGAAAGCTACAAGCACTGATCATCACAAACACAAGGCAGAGTCAAATCCTCTGCTCGTCACGACGCGATTTAGCAGAGCAAACATCACTTTCATTACACTGATGAATTTTCAGGGACCCATAAACTGAATCCAAAATACGCTTTTACTGGGCTGCCATGTTAGAGATCCAAAGCTGCGGACTGGAGGCCTGTAATGAGATGTTGCACCTTTAGACTTCGGCCGCCAGCAACTAATATTTCTACTGATCAGTAGTACTGGTCGTTTTGTTAAAAAGGCCTCCTAAGTTGAAGTTGCATGATCATGCCACGTTAATACTCTCAACTGTAATGTATTCATCCATCCATAAATCTGGCTTAAAGTATGAAAGGACTATTCCAGCAGACGCTGGACAAAAGGCAGTCCAGTCTGACTGAGCATGTTGCCAGACAGAACACTGATATTCTCACTTGCTTAGTTTTAAATGTTCAGTACCAATGTTTGTAAATGGTAAATGGTCTGTATTTCTATAGCGCCTCTCAAAAAGAAACCATCAAAAGACTAAGATGTTGAACTCAGACTGTAACAACACATCTGGCAATCTCTTCCACATAAGGCAACATTTTAAGACTTCACAACCACCGTATGACCGCCGGTCGTCCCGGCTATTTATACGCTGACACACCTGCACTTTCCCCTCTCCTTTTGACTTATGCATGCCCCCGCTGACTGATAAAAACATGGAGGCCATGTAGAATGAGGTGAGCCTCTGCTGATGAGGGAGAGATTGAAGGACCCACATGCGTTTCCTGTGTCTCTCCGGGCTTCTGAGGAGATCTGCTGCTTACTCAGGAGTGAAAGCCTCAAATTAAAGTGTTTGTGCTGACAAAGGACAAATGGGATTTTTTCCTTCGTGCAAACGATGCAGGATTGTGTTGGCTTGCTCAAAGTGTCAGAGAAAAAAAAAAAAAAACGTCTCTTGGTTGACACCTCTAATGAAACATGTGCATGAAATTAAGACCTGCACATTGCTGCCGATGTTTAGGTTGTACATGTGTAAAGAGGCAGGCAGAGGAAGAGGAGGGAAAAGAGAGAGATAAGGCAAGGTACGAGAAGAGAGTGAACAGAGAAAGTGAGATGCTGCTTCTCTCTCCTGTGTATAGATATGTCTTTTGTACCCTTGAAGTAGGAGGAAATTGAATATTCATGAGTGAGCGTGAATAAGTGCTCTGTCAGCCAGTAGTGTCACTGATAGATGAGGGGTGGACCTGCATGGAGCTCCAATGGCCAGCTACGGTCCTCCATAGAGAGCCATACAGACAGGGGGCATCGGATACAGAGAAGCCTTGCCCTGCAAATAGACAGAATAGAGGGGTTAACTCAATCCATGCATATATTGAACTCTACCTTTAGGAGGCCACAAGGAGGTAAAGCCAAGGTTTACTTGACAGTTTCCAGCTTTACCGACTGACTGAACTGGGAAGAAAGAGCCAAAAAAAAGCTGAAGGAGGAGATTCTTTTCCTTTTACACATGGCTGGACCGATGTCTGGGGGTCTCTCCTCTGATTCCTGTTTTCCAGCCAGTGAGTCCATAGTCCAGACACCTCCTCTAATTTCCTCTGACAAGTTCTCACAGTTGCTTCTCAATCCCCAGTGTCTACCTCCTCCTCTTCCCCCTCCGCAAGAGAAGGAGGCTGACATACCCACAGAGAAGCATATAATTTCACTGCTGATATTTTGAGATGATAATTTTATTCATGATGCCACTCCTCGGCCGCTGTGTAGCTCGCGTGTACAAGTGTAAATGAGGAGTGTTCCAAATGTAAAATGTTCTGCTGAGGGGGATCAGCGAGGATCTGTGGCCAAAACAAGGCAATATACAAAGTGAGTTGTGTTCCAGTACGCAGACTAGCCTGGCCTGCACCAACTCCAGTCAGCATGCCTGGCTCCAGCAACATACACCAGATGGCCTCATCCTCAGGCAGGACAGAGTGAGCGAGAGAGAGAGAAAGAGAGAGAGAGAGTTACAAAGAGCGAGTGACAGAGAGAAAGCACTGGTGCTTGACGTGTCCCAGAGGTGTTTGGCTCAGTCAAAGTTGCACTGGCCTTGGATGCTACGGGCCTCATCTAATGTTACCTTATTTCATTTCTCCCCTCTTCCTTCCATCTAATTACATATGAGGATTTCAACTCATGAAATCAACTAAATAAAACTAACCCTCAAAATGACTTTTGGTGAATTTCACCACTCATCCTTATATACACTGCTCAAAAAATGAAGGGAACACTTTCATCTTTCCTGACTGATTCTTCTCTAGTTTTGTGTTTTGCTAGTGTCCTTGTCACTACTGGTAGCATGAGGCGGTACCTGCAGCCCATTCAGGCTGCACAGGTGGTCCAGCTCCTCCAGGATGACACATCCATACGTGTCGTCACAAGAAGGTTTGCTGTGTCTCCTGGCACAGTCTCAAGAGCATGGAGGAGACAGCAGGAGACGGGCCGTTACACCAGGAGAGCTGGACAGGGCCGTAGAAGGGCATCAACCCAGCAGCAGGACCAGTGTCTGCTCCTTTGTGTGAGGAGGAGCAGGAGGAGCACTGCCAGAGCCCTACAGAATGACCTCCAGCAGGCTACTGGTGTGCATGTTTCTGACCAAACTGTCAGACACAGACTCCACAAGGGTGGCATGAGGGCCCGACTCCCTCTAGTGGGACCTGCACTCACACCGTGCAGCTGGACTGGCATTCACCAGAGAACACCAGGATTGGCAGGTCCACCATTGACACCCAGTTCTCTTCACAGATGAGAGCAGGTTCACACTGAGCACATGTGATGGACGCGAAAGTCTGGAGATGCTGTGGTGAACGTTATGCTGCCTGCAACATCCTCCAGCATGACCGGTTTGGCGGTGGATCAGTAATGTTCCTGGGGGGCATATCCTTGGAGGGTTGCACAGACCTCCATGTGCTAATCAACGGTACCCTGACTGCTGAAGAAATCCTCAGAGCCATTGTCAGACCTTAGGCTGGTGCAGTGGGCTCAGGGTTCTTCCTGGTGTAGGACAATGCCCGTCCTCATGAGGCCAGAGTGTGGAGGCAGCTCCTGGATGACGAAGGCGTTGACGCCGTTGACCAGCCCTCATGTTCCCCAGACCTGGATCCAATTGAAAACCTCTGGGACGTTATGTATTGGTGCATCCGACGTTAACAAGAGGTGCCTCAGACTGTCCAGGAGCTCACTGATGCCCTGATCCAGGTCTGGGAGGAGATCCCCCAGGACACCATCCGCCGTCTCATCAGGAGCCCAGACGGTGTCTGGAGTGCATACAGGCAGGTGGGGGCCATACACACTACTGAGTCACATTATGAGTTGACGGGATGACATTCACGTTGGATCAGCCTGTGATTTCAGTTTTTTACTTTGATTTTCAGTGTGACTTTGAATCCAGCTCTCAGTCGGTTGGTGATTTTGGTTTCCACTGACCGTTGGTACGTCATTTTGTTGTCAACAAATTGCACAATGTACAGAAAAGATTTTGAAATTGAATATTTAGTTCATCCAGATCTGATGTATGATTTAAGTGTTTCCTTAATTTTTTTGAGCAGTGTAGTTTGATTGTGATAATGTAGATAGGTTGAAAGGTTAAGTCTACAAATCTAAAGGGGCGCTCCAAAGATCTGGTATTGCACTTCCTCACTGTTGGGGGACTTCGAAATCAAAGCAGCTGAGATGCCCCTGACCTTTGTATGGCTCAAATGCTGAACCCTAAATTTCCCATAATGCAACTCGACAGTCTTTCATTAGACCCTCCCTCCCGACACCCAAATCTTTCAGACTTCACAAAAAAACAAAAAAAAAACAAAACAAGATGAAATAACTTTTGATGACATCACAGAGGATTATCATATCAGAACTTATTGCACATCTGTTTTCATTGGCTTTGTAATACTCCCCAGGGCAAGTAAATTGTCTTTGACATTTAAAATTGATGGAGTGCCCCTTTAAACACCAATAAATAACACAGGGACTTTAAAACATTTGTATAAGTACCATAAAAATGCTGAACTGTTCCACAGACTGCAAGCTTCTTAAATGCAGGAGTGATAATCTTCTTCAATAAAATCAGCAGCACAAGGGAAGAGGGGGGTGGAGCGGGGTGAGAAGCACCAGGGTTTATGGGAGATGTGATCTTCAATCAAAGAAACACTAGCACTAGTAATACCACAAGAGACTTCCGACCATCTCAACTATTCTTCGTTAAATGTTCACCATAAGACATTCGGAACATTATTACAGCATTAAACATCTATTTTGTAATGGCACAGTGGAGTAACGGCAACCTGAGCAGAGAATGAAGTCACACTGTCTGTGTGTGTGTGTGTTGCAATGGGGGTGTCAATAGTTATAGGGGTGTGAAGATTCACTGGTACAAACCAGAAATCGATTTTAACTTCAAAGATAGTTTTACATCGATTGGTAGACTTCGGAATTGATCAACACGTATCATGAATATCAGTTGCTGGTTCTAAAGCAGGGGTCTCAAACTCAAACTGGCTCTGGGCCACTGACAGCACTGTTATCTTACAGGCCACTACAAAATTCAAGTTCAATATATAATTCGTCATGTAAACTGCAGTTTAGAAACATTTTCCAAACAGTTGTTTTCAACTTCTAGTACAGGTCTTTTGTTCTTGCTTTTTAAAAAAAATAAATAAATAAACTTCATTAAAATAATCTAACAAAGCTTCACTCTCCAGCAACAAAGAGAACACAGCCACAGCCAGTGTTTGCTGAAAGAGGAAGACACTGGACACAAGATATCGGCAACTTGCAGCATGCAATCCTTCAGTAACTGTCCTTCAGTGGAGGGGTTCCCTGCTATCTGCAGAGTCCTCTCTGCAGAGACAGAGTCCTCTCTGCAGCTGTGTCCTCTCCTCCTCCTGTTACTCCTCATGTTGATCTCCGTGTGTAGTCCAGTGATGCAGCTTGAGCTTTTATTCCTTTAAAACTGAGACTGTTTCCTTGCATGTCCACTGATCTCCACACATAAACACTGAAATGTCCATCTTTCTTAAAACTGTCTCTGTTCTTCAGCCACTTTTCTTTTTGCCTTGGAAAGCGACACTTTTACGGCTCACAGCCAAACGACATGAGCGCCACCTTTGCCCTTTGACCTTTGCTACCTCGTCAAAACACGTTATTGTAGAATGATTTATTTTTTAAATGTGATATGAACGGGTAGTGTGCAATGGTTCAAGCACCATTAAAAAAAATTATCAAATTAAAGAATATTTCGCGGGCCAGGCTGCATTGTGTTTTTGACATCTGGGGCGGGCCAGAGGGTGGGGGCCAACGGGCCGCAAGTGGCCCGCGGGCCGCCAGTTTGAGACCTTTGTTCTAAAGTGACAAATCAATTGACTGGATTTTTGGCTAAATATGGCAGTCTGATCTCGCGAGACTTCCACTGTGGCGTTAAACGAGACTAATGTTAACGTGACGTCATTTCAGAGGTGGCAAAAACAACATAAACAAAGTTTACAGTCTAAAATCTAAAGTTTGGAAGACATTTAGAGTTTTGAAGAAGGATGGAAAAGTGTGTAGAACAGCGCTGAACTACAGCAGCAGCAGATTAGTCTGAACACTCACCTGTGAGATGACACAGTGAGGTCGGCAAGTCTGTGGATGCTCGTGCTGGCACAAGAAAAAAAGACACACAGGAAAAAAGACGCGGTTCTTAAAAACATATTCCAGCCACAACTAAGACACAAAGGTCCAAGGTGTAGTTGAAAGCGATGGCTTTTGCAACATGATGAATACACTAGAGCTGAGGTATAAGATATCAAATGCGTGCCTGAGTTTTATACCAAAGTAAAGAACAGAGCTAAACAAGAACTTTCCAGTGCAGCGAGTAGCAGTAATGATTGACACCTGGACTTCTTGCGACGCAGATTCTCATGTTACTATCAGAGCGCACCACATCTCTCCCGGCTACAATGGACATGGAGATCATGAGGCACAGAGAGCAGATTCCTTTACCCCTGAACAACAACCCACTTCAATGGTGGAAGGCACAGGTGGACTTACCCCTGCTGTCGTCACCTGCAAAAAGTACCTCTGTATAGAAAGCCACCAGTGTGGCATCAGATGGACTGTTCAGCACTGCAGGAGATGTTGTCTCCGGACAACGTTCACCGCATTGTGCGGAGACAATATCAATACCACCCGGTTTTGAACTGTTTGATATATAAATAAACACAACAACATGTTATTTTGACATTGTTTTCCCATTTTGGCCATAAGAAATAGATTCAGAATTAAATTGTATCGTATCATTTGTATTAAAAGGTTTTGTCCCTGAATCGTGCCGTACCTCATGTATCTAGATTCGTACCAGATCTAAGGGAGAGATGCACACCCCTAGTTGGTCATTTTTAGACTTTTATAGTTATACTTGTTTGAGCCATGTTTTTGGCCAATACGTTTACATTTTGGCAAATCAATGCCATTAAAAGTATGGCTATATCCGTTGCCACATTGAAAAGTACTAATGGGTGACTGTGACACTGAAGAACACTTAAAAATGTGGTGATTCTTCTTTTCCTCTGATTTCTAGCTGTACAGTTAAGTCATGTTGTTTTAAGAGCATGAAAATATGAAAACAGAAGAAACTCAACACAGAAACCCCACAGCCAACTAGCATTTTCACAGTGTAATTACGGAGCTACAAGTATACAAGTATAACTGCTCACAGAGGCATAGGGCTCTTTTACATAGGCTAAAGGGTAGGCTCCGCATAGAATCAGTGCAGATGTATACATCTGGCTGTAGGTGCACACTTGTCTTGGTCTGAGATGCTGAGATATTGTATAGAGAACCTTTAGTACCAACTACATCAAAGTGAACTCAGAGGAATAGCTGTAACCCAGAGTATCCGGGTTAAGCTTAAGACAATATACTAATACTAAATTCAATTTTGAACAAAACTAGACCTGTAAAGCAAGTATACTACTTCCAAACACCTGCTGCAAGTCTGAGCCGAAGGCAACTAGTTGGCTAATACCAAGGTGAAGAACAGGCCTTTAACGCAAACTTGTTAGACACATTTCAAATTAAAACGTTACACACATACATTGCACATGTATCACTTTTGTTTGTGTGGATGTGGTCTTCACATAGGTAAACTACATGTTTGTGTGTGTGTGTGTGTGGGGGGGGGTGATTATGTTACATAACTTCACTATGGTTGCAACTGTCATATCATAAAGGCATCATAATTTGATCACAGCATGAAGTCCCAGAATCATCCATTGAGCATCTGAGAGAAATGGACATTTGCAGGATATTCTTCAAAGTGTACAAAAGTGCCAAAAAGAATATGAGAGTACTTGAAGATGTGAAAAGCAGGTGTCAGTTTCCATTTCCAAATGTCTGTCCAAAGCCATAATACAGATGGTCTAGTGGCCCCTCCCTGCCTCCCACTGCTCTGTTTTCATTCCTCTCTTTTGGTGATAATGTATTGTCTACAGGGTGTGTAATGATCCTCAAGAGCAGCCGTATACCACTAACAGGCACTTCTGTCAAACACATCACCATTGCTGCACTCATTGATTTGTGTTGCCTTTAAAATGGGCTGTTATCCCCTGTGCTGGGTGCAGCCGTAATTGCACCGTGCTTAAATGATTCAAATAAGGCGGTCTGTCGTTCTTACCTCCGCCTCCCCTCCCTCCGCTGTCGCTGTCACCCTCACTTATTTCATTACGGATTCAGCAGACTTGATAAAACAGCAGGGATGCCCCATTCCACAGTGCTTAGCCAGCCTGGCTGAAACAAAGAAGTGGTCAAGCGGGGCAACAAATCACACCAAATGGAGCGTTTGCTCTTTGTGCAGCCTAGTTATGGAAAACTGATAGCAGCATCCAGAATACTGAATAGGTGTAATAAATGCTGAAGAAGGGGGATTCTTCTCCTAATTGGGTAAGGGTGGGGGGCAATGAAGCACCGGCATTCCCCTTTTTGTATCTGAAAATGAGTTCTGTGAAATAGTCTAATAGCCTGTACACAGTTAAAAGGGACAGTGCGATCCCCTCCTCCCCCTCCCTTTTTCTCCTCAAAGCCTTCCCATCCTGTCTTTGGGCTGACAGATAAACATGTTCTCTGCTGGCTAATTGCACTACCTGTTTCTACCCAGTCTAAAGTGACAGTCCAGCTGTGTCTACGTGACGCCTCAGATCTCCCAGACCCTGCGATGGCGGAGTAAAACACTCAAATATACAACAGCCAAAGTGAGGCTGAGGGAGAAAGTGGAGGATTATGTACCTTTGGGCGCGCTGTGCAACTTTCCAAATGAGCGCTAAAGTTTGCAGCTAAAGACACAGCTGTCGGACAGGCATTGATGGATCATCTGACGTGACATGTGCAGCAGGAAATATGACAGCATCTGTCTAATGCTATCAATGTCAACAAGGGGGGAAAAAAGCAAAATAGACCATTTAAAACATAACCAAAGAAATTCATATCGTAGCATAGCAATTCCCCTCCTTTTCACAATGAAATAAAGATGTTCAAAATCAATATGCAGCCATAGACATCAATATACATGTGCTGTGGGTCTCGAAAGTATTCCATGGAAGTACCTTTGTCTGAATGGACTGCAAGTGGTCATAAAAGATGCAGGCCCTCAGCTGGACACTGACTCCCTCCAGTCAGATGAATAATAGTACAAAGGGCTGCTAAATCATTGAGACAGCTGCTCTACTCTGTCCAGACTGCACCGGTCCAGCACAACACTACTAACAGATCAGTGCAGAGTGAATAAGAGGCACCAAGGCCCACGATCCTCCAGACGAAGGCTCGCCTGCTTTCTGAGGGAGCAGTCAGAACTCAAGAGGACTTTCAACCCCAAGTGTCGCTGGGAAAAAAAAGGCTGATTAGTCAGAAGCATCAAAACCGACTCTGCATAAAAAAAAAACAGCAAGACACTGTTTCAATCAATGTGAGACTGGAATTCTTCGAAGTCAGAGGCGTAGGGGCTGATCTGTCCTTTTAGAGATGAGAGGGTGCACGAGTGGACAAACTGTCCTCTTCTCTCAGACCCATGACAATCATCTTGAAAGGGGAATGGGGAGAGGGGGGGGGGTCTTTTCTCGCACTGGTGAGGAACTGACCCACATATAGGGCAAGGTCACTGAAAGTGGATTACATTTGGATGTTAGCAAAGAGAGCGGGCTGTGGCTTGGAGAGAGAGGGAGAGAAAGCATGTTGTTTAAGTAAAACCCTCAAGAACATTATGATTTATTTAAGTGAGGAGAAAATATGAATAATGTATTGGCTATACGGAGCATGAATCTCTTTTGTACTAATTGTCAGGAAGGCTTGCATCCAGCATGTGAGGGGTGGAGGGGCTGGAGGACCCAGAGATCACAGGGGCGCTGCGGCTCAAAGCCGCCGGTCCTACAGCCACAGCTATTGAATTGCAAATGAGCTCAAGGAGGCTAATTAATGGGGGGGCTAATGAAAGTGGTTGGGCTCGAGTGAAGAAATTATCCGGGACCCCCATTTTCACTTTCCCCCTCTTCTTAGGACTTTCTCTCTCTCTCTCTCTCTTCCATCCCCTGGCTTTATCGTTCTCTCTTCCCACAAGATGGCTTGTGCCATTGAAGTTGATTGCGGAACGCATCAATATGTGAACAAAGTTGTTGGTGGTGGGGTGCAGTGGTGGTGCTGATGGGGGGTGTTAGTAGAATTAGCATTCATTTGATGCAAGCCCCCCCCCCCTCCAGCTCTGTTATTTATTCTGTAGCTTTTGGCACATTTTCTGGTTCCCCAATCCCAGGAGGAGAGATGGAGGGAGATGGAGCAGGGTGTTTAAGATGTGTGACGGGTTATAATGGTAACTTTTGCACTTGGTCTATCTTGTTTGCACTGAGGAGAGTTGGGCAGCGGTGAACAGAGAAGTCCCCCTGTCCTCTTTGTTGTGGTAGTGGGAGGGTGGAGGTGCATACTTGGATCCGATACTGTGCCCTGCAGTTGTCTTTCCTTTGTTTGAAGCAGCGTGACTCCTCTCAGTGGCAGTGGAACGTCCTGTGACTATTAACACTACTACTACTGCTGTGGCTACTTCACACAAACATTAACCCTTCCAAACTGAGTGTAATAGCCATATGCTAAAATATAGCTGCAATGACTCAGTGATGGTAACTGAACAAGAGCAGCATTTCTCCACTGGCTTTCTGTAATAAATTCAGTCATTTGAAACTTTCATCGTTGACATTCCAGACACTGCAAAGTCAGTCTATCAGCGATGCTTCTGATTGCCTGTGTACCTCTGATGAGACCCTGATCCAATATGTCTTTTGATTTCAGAGCCTCAAAAGTCTGAAAGGAAAGAGGTATAGACTGATATGGCAGCCACCACTGGTGATTGTGATACACCAATGCTAGTAAATGGAAGAACGTAAAAATGATTTCTTCAGATATCAATGGTTGATTATCTTGTTTTGAACTATAAAAGTTCGAGGAACACCTACAGCAAAACTTCCACATACCACATACCTTGCTGCACAAGTATAATACCAGCCTTAATCAGCATTGTCTCATGAGCATTCTGACTCATTGTTAAACCTTTGGGAGAGTAAATCTAAAGATAAATACAAGTTTAAAGACCCATACAAGCTTTCTGAGCTTTCAGGACAGGGACATAAGTAGAAATAAGATGAAAGTTGGTCACTTTGGCTTTTTGCCTTGGAATGACTTGATCTGCCCAAAGTTATGGAAAAAAAAATCTGCAAGAAAAAGTAAACAATTTCTGTAAAATCATTTTACTGTTACCCAATTAAAATATTTTGAAGGAGATTGAATTTTACGATGGCTGCATCCTATATAATAATAATATGAACAGAAGATTCAACTGAGGAAGGATGATGATAAACTTAAATACACTTTGGTCAGGTTTAAGGACAGGGACTTTTTCACTCTGGTTTCCATTTGAATGAGGAGCTAGGAGCTGACTTAGGACTTAATAACCAAGACTTGAGACTTAAGCTTGACTTGAGAACACCTCTACCTTAAAGCTAGAGGGGGGGGCTTTCACCTTAGATTATTTTGTCATATATACAGTCAGGTCCATAAATATTTTGACATTGACACAATTTTCAGCATTTCGGCTCTGTACATCACCACAATGGATTTGAAATGAAACAATCAAGATGTGCTTTAAGTGCACACTTTCAGCTTTAATTAGAGGGTATTTACATCCAAATCAGGTGAACGGTGTAGGAATTACAACACATTTCATATGTGCCCTCCACCTTTTTAAGGGACCAAAAGTAATTGGCTGCTCAGCTGTTCCATGGCCAGGTGTGTGTTATTCCCTCATTATGTCATTCACAAGAAGCAGATAAAAAGGTAGAGTTCATTTCGTTCGGAATCTGGTGAGGTCAACTCTCAATATGAAGTCTAAAGAGCTGCCACCATCAGTGAAGCCAGCCATCATTAGGCTGAAAAATCAAAACAGACCCATCAGAGAGATAGCAAAAACATTAGGTGTGGCCAAATCAACTGTTTGGTACATTCTTAAAAACAAAGAACGCACCGGTGAGCTCAGCAACGGCAAAAGACCCGGAAGACCACAGAAAACAAGTGTGGTGGATGACAGAAGAATCCTTTCGCTGGTCAAGAAAACCCCCTTTACAACAGTTGGCCAGATCAAGAACACTCTGCAGGAGGTCGGCAGGTCTGTGTCAAAGTCAGCAATTAAGAGAAGACTTCACCAGAGTGAATCCAGAGGGTTCACCACAAGGTGTAAACCATTGGTGAGCCTCAAAAACAGGAAGGCCAGATTAGAGTTTGCCAAAACAAAAACACCCAACAGAGCCTGTGCAGTTCTGGAACAACATCCTATGGACAGATGAGACAAAGACAAAGACTTGTACCAGAATGATGGGAAGAGAAGAGTGTGGAGAAGGGAAGGAACTGCTCAAGATCCAAAGCACACCACCTCATCAGTGAAGCATGGTGGTGGTGGTGTAATGGCGTGGGCATGTATGGCTGCCAGTGGAACTGGTTCTCTTATATTTATTGATGATGTGACTGCTGACAAAAGCAGCAGCATGAATTCTGAAGTGTTTCGGGCAATATCATCTGCTCATATTCAGCCAAATGCTTCAGAACTCATTGGACGGCGCTTCACGGTGCAGATGGACAATGACCCGAAGCATACCGCGAAGAGTTCTTTAAGGCAAAGTAGTGGAATGTTCTGCAATGGCCAAGTCAGTCACCTGATCTGAATCCAATTGAGCATGCATTTCACTTGCTGAAGACAAAACTGGAGGGAAAATGCCCCAAGAACAAGCAGGAACTGAAGAAAGCTGCAGGAGAGGCCTGGCAGAGCATCACCAGGGACGGAACCCAGCGTCTGGTGATGTCTGTGGGTTCGAGACTTCAGGCTGTCACTGACTGCAAAGGCTTTGCAACTAAATATTAAAAATGACAATTTGATTTATGATTGTGTTGGTTTGTCAGATTACTTTTGGTCCCTTAAAAAGATGGAGGTCACATATAAAATGTGTTGTAATTCCTACACCGTTCACCTGATTTGGTGAAATCAAATCAAATTAAAACTGAAAGTGTGCACTTCAAGCATATCTTGATTGTTTCATTTCAAATCTATTGTGGTGGTGTACAGAGCCGAAATGCTGAAAATTGTGTCAATGTCCAAATATTTATGGACCTGCGTGCCCCATATTCAGCGTGAAGTCTTTACCTGCAAAGTAACCAGTAAAGCAGCTGTTACTTTTCACAACTGATTAGTGCGACATCACTTCCACTGTTAGAAATACTTACATAAGATACATAGATAGTGTTTGTGCACTCCTACTATTGATAGCAAAGCCTAATGCAGCTCTTTCTCCAACTTCCACTACTACAGCTATTACCACTTCTTTTACTTTTATCACCATCACTTTTAATACAACTTTTATTATCAGTCCTCTGATAATTTCACTATTACTGCTATCATTACTATTTCTGGTACTACCACAGTAATTCTTCAAGTTCTTCAATCTCTACAATCTCACACTGTCACAATCTCAGCTAAAACTATTCCAACTAACACTATCACTACTACATTTTCCAATACCACTGCTGCTTCGAAGATTTAAAATTATTAATTCTGTGTGAATACTTTTAAAGAAAGTGTATCATTTTTAGTTTGTACTGTAGCTTTTAGAAGATTTTCTGGTTCTCCATTCCCAGGAGGGGAGATGGAGGGAGATAGAGCAGGGTGTTTAAGCTGCATGACGGGCTGTAATGGTAGCTTCGTCAGTTCTTCTCTCTTGTTTGCACTGGAGAGAGAGTTAGGCAGCGTCGAATAGAGAAGTCACCCCCCACCCCCTCCACCCCCCCCACCCCCTCTCCTCCTTGTTGGTGGAGACGCGTGCTTGTATCAGATGCTTTGCCCTGCAGTTGAGTCTTGTTTCTTTGAAGCAGTGTGACTCCTCTCAGCCACCCTGGCAGCCCCCGGCACTGCCACTGTCTGCAGGGTCCTGCTGCACAGAACCATGCCGCTGTTTGAAGATGTGGAGCGAAAGCCTTCTCAGCTCGACCCCTGCTCCTGCCACAGGCACACACACATACATAGATACATACACATTAATGCCCCCCCCCAACTTACAACACACACACACAGGCACACACACAGACAGACACACACACTAACTTCCACTCAAACAATCAAACTCAGTTTCAGCTTTTTCTTGTTACCCTTTGATATGCACTATATGCTCTGACTCCCACCCCGTCAGACCTCAGTAACAAGCAACATCAGTGGCTACACAATAGTAACACTTAACATTTCAGCTACTTATGCTAGCTAAGTTGTAATGCTGCTCATATTGCTACTGGTAATAGACCTTAAAATGTTTAAAATATCCATCCATCCATCCATCCATCCATCTTCTTCCACTTATCAAGCGTTGGTATTCCAGATGTCCTTCTCCCCAGCAAGACTTTTCAGCTTCTTCTGGAAGCTGGAGGCCAAATGAGCCAAATGAGATATAAAGGGATAAATGGTAAATGGTATGTACTTGTATAGCACCTTTCTAGTCTTTTGGACCACTCAGAGTGCTTTAACACTACATTTTCTGCGACCCTTTATTCATAAACTGATGAGAGGTTGTCAACCCTGACATCAGGAGACTTTGAACTGCCAATCTTCCAATTGGTGGACGATCTGCTCTACCTCTGAGCCATAGCTGCCCCTACATGTGTGTGTATATATATACATATATATATATATATATATATATATATGTATATATATAGCCAATTCTGGGTTTGCTTCAGGGTCTCCTCCCAGTTCAACGTACCCAGAATACCTCCTAGACACTGTTACAGTGTCAGTGTCAGTGTTACAGTTGTAACCTAAGCTGGTGTTACTACCTTTCAAAAACCAACAGAATACTGCATAAATAGTTTCATGGTGGGCTTAAGCATACATTTTCATATAAAATATCCCTGTATTTAGAACAAACTGTACAACTTTCCTTGAAAGGAAGGGTTCCTTGAGTGTGACAAATTCAGTTCCTCCTTTAGATTTCCTCAGTTGTTTGTCTAAGTCGGGTTGTTCAGGTTTGAGTCAATTGAGTAAAATTATGATCCATTCTTAGCTTTGAGATGAGTTATTGTTCTAGGTCAGTTTGACACAGTCATGCCACAATAGAGTCATCAAATTGAGGGAATGGAGGAAGGGTTTGTCAGCCAGGCTAAGCAGCAAGCAGTGTTACCTCCATAGGCACAAGGAAGAAAGTCGGGATAAGTTGGGGTTAACTGTTTTGGGGTAAATTGTTTTGTAGGAATCGGACATGGTGGCAAGTGTTTAGAAGTAAAAAACAGAAACGGCCATCATAGACAGTTCCTGCTGGTGTTGCTACATGTTTGCTTATGTAGATCACAAAGATGCATCAGTATTAAAATGAGGCTCTTTAATGAGCAGTAAAAACTCCTCATTGTAGGTTTAACATAATAATTATTGGAACAGTTATTAACCCGTACAGAATCTTTTTATATAACATGATTTTGAATTATGATTAACCATGATGGTTCACCATGATTTATGGCTTTGAAAACATTCACTTGTATTTTTATCTTTCCTTAATATTACTCTCTGTATCTATGGTTATAGATATGTTCAACTGATTTTGTAAAAACTGGACAAAGAGATTAGTTAATTTTTTCTTCTTAAAGAAAGTTGACTGTAATGTTTTGCATCCATGATACCTATGGTGATATATCGCTCAAATTACAGAATAATTGTTGTATATATGGCAGCCATAAACAGCCTTAACCACCACTCTGTTGAAGGCAAGATAGGCAAAAACATTTATTGAATGGCGTGGAGTACTGGAGAAGTTTTAATTATGATTTATCTTGTACGCATCATAATTGCAATGAAAAGAAGTGAGCTACAATTTACATTTCACTTTTTGATTCAATGTAAATAATGCAGAAATGTTTCTTTAGCTTTAACACCATTTCATATCTCACGGCAGTGGCAGTAAAATTTACAGACGTTAGCCTGAAAAAGTACACACTTAATTAAGTTACTGCTTGATTTACAGCTGATTGTATAGCGTTAAATCAAGCTTACCGCGGATTGTGATTAAGTAGAATTATCATTGAAGCTATTCTCTAGACTGCACAAGGCCTGTTTCAGTCTGGTAAAGTACGGTAGCTGCTCCTGACACTGACTCTTGGTGTGGCCTCTCTGGTGGTTCCTCTCTTCACAGCATCTCCTGGCCCCAAGGTTACTGGATCATTGGGCTGATAGAGACCCCTGCCCTGCCCTGCCTCCCTGCAACTCCTCCTCCCACTCCCCAGGTGTGTGAACTCCTTCTACCCTCTGCCTCCCAACCTCTCTTGCCCCGTCCTCCCCATCGGGGAATGGGGGCTGAGATGGATTGCAAGGCAGAGTATAGCCCCCCAGATGGGTTGATTTATGGCGCTTCCTCTCAATCTAGGCAGAGCGGAGGCCCCTCGGGTCCTCGTCTGGAGCACGCAGGGGACAGCCGCCATCTCAGACCTAACGGCCCCGTCTCCCAGTCCACTGTGATGCCAAGTACCAAACGGCCACTCTAGAATGGCCGCCATCCGTCATATGGGCAGCCGGGGATCTGCCTTAAAGAGCAGATACACAGAGAGCAGGAACAATGAGGCTCGCTCTCTTCCTCCCTTGCCTCTTCCCACAGACATTGATCTCCACTGCAACAATTTATTATATCACCTTTGCTATAGCTATTGTTAGGGGTGGTGGGAGACACCTCCATGCTTTTGTTTAACGGTCGGTGCAATCACTATTAACATCATGTGTAACATCAGATGCAATAGACAACAACATTTTCTGTACTATAGTGATAGCAAATGGATAATTTCTACTTCACTTAAAAAGACATGTGAGCCTGTGTAGCATTGACACAGCCTGCTGGTCTGACTACATAGGCTACATACAATTATAAGATTTAGAGGACAATTTAATTCCTATATTTGAGTTAAAACATTGAAATATATATATCTAGTGTTTACTAAGTTACTTCTTTACATATCAATGTCCAGAGTTATAACTTACTTTTATGTTTTAATATCTACTCAAGCAAAGTGTTCAAATATTGTCCTGGATCTACTTCTGTAATTTTCCTCTTGTTTACCTGAGTCTAAGTTGTTTTGGCCTCTGATTGGTTAGTTCAGCATGCACACTAGCTCCAACCGACAGGGAAACTTCCATTAGCTGCTGTTGAGGGGCAAACATCAGCTACGGAATGATAGCCCACAGTTAAAGCCTGATGACCATGACTCACAACCTGATGGCTTTGTTTCTTCTATCATCTTGGCAACTGTCGAAGGCATTGAAGTGTGCGCTTTAATGGTCCCTGGCTCTTTTTCTCCATCGTGAGCGAAGATTTTCAAAACTCTCATCCAGCTTTAAAGAAACGCTCCAATGACAACCTCCTCTGTGCCAGCTGGTTCGGTCAATGGACTGGAATCAGATTTTGAAAACGGTATGGCAGCAGGAATTTGAAGTTCTCAAAAGTGCTTACAGGCTAATCAGAATAGGCTGGGATTTTCTGGAAAAACACTATGCCCTCCTTGATCTCAAAAACACAATGCAGCAACTATAGGACATGAAAATTCCTCTATTGCCCTAAGGACATGAAGTGACCGCTTATTGTAATGTGTCTGTACTAGCACCAACTAAAATTCCAGCTATGAGTGAAACCTTCATGACAGCCTTTGTGTCAGTAACTACACCTACTGCTCTCATACCAACTGACTACGGTGGTTTTCTCATGCCCAACCCAGCCTGTGACATCATTGTTGCACACTATCTTAGTGACGTTCAAAATGGCACAACTGCTGTTCAAGTCTTAAATCTCTTTAGAAACAATATTGAGTCGCATTCTGGTCAACACTTGAGAGTTTCATTCAGTTGATGTCATACCTTTCAAAGAAAAATGCTACAGTATATATGCCCAGTTAGAGTTTGTTACCAGTCCAAGGGAAGAAGAAGGTCCTTCAGTGTGCTGCTTCTTAGCCTGTTGATGGTCCAGGCTGGAGGAATCTGGTCGCTCCTTTGTTCCAGCTCGGTTAGCAGCTCGGTGCTATCTTGCTGGTGTGCTCTTGTTGCTCTGAAGATCAGCTGGCAGGGCTTCGTGTTGCTGCCATGAAAAAGGTGGCCTGCTCTGGTACAGGCCACACTGGGGCTGGGCTGGAGGAGGACTCTCCTCAGTCCAGATGAGAGATCAGAGAGACCCTCATGGGTCCAGAGCCGGGATCAGAGATTTTGAGAGAGAGCACTGAGCTTAGCTCAGTTGGCCCGCAGAGGTCCAGAGCCGGGGTCAGAGAGAGGTGATCTCTCCTCCGTCCAGGAGAGAGATCAGTGTCTCCTCCGTCCAGGAGAGAGATCAGTGGGAAAGATCTGGTTTTGTGGCCTGAGGTTGTAGGGTAATGTGTCCCACATTGGCCAATGGTGGCTGTAAAGCTGGGTCCAGGGGTAATTTAGCACCTATGTGTGAAAACTTAAGGACTCTGGGAAACTGAGTTCAGAGAGGGAGCCCTTTGTTCAAAAGACAGAAACATGTAGTCCTCACCATTTTCTGGTGAAAGCCAACACGGTCGATGAGACTCATTGGTACAGAAGCCGCTTCTGCGATGAAAGCCGAACAACAAAACTTGATTGTTTATAGAATCGAGGAAGAAATAATTGAAAGTGGTGTCCTTAACTATAGTCTGCCATATTGTTGAGCTGTCAAGGACACTGTTGTATTTTTATGTTGAGAATTGTTCAATAGGAAAGCGGCGATGTGAGGAAAATCTGAGCATTTTCTTCTAGAAATGGTAGAGCAGCTATTATCAAACACATGTTTTTGATCGGCAGTGGACCCTCCAACCACTGTGAACTGATGAGATAAAATAAAGAGAGGAAAACAAGGATAAAATGTTGTGGTTAAATGTTGGTTAATGTTCCAGTTATAGTTAAAAAAAAGAATATAAAATGAGAAATAACCGCACAGCTTCTGTCCTCCCTGTTCCTACAGAAGTCCTACTTACATAAATAAGCAGACACAATGTATGCAGACACAAAAAGATAGAAATACATTAGTTTGAAATTCGAAATTCATGTCCACTGACACAAATTAATAGATTAAATTTCAATGTCATGGATGCCAAATGACAGCCAGCCATGGGTGCTGGAACTTGGGCACAGGGCTGACGTGTCTCTGGAGTCGATGGTTGAAATGCGACTTGATTGATTCCTGTGAGATCCCCCAGTTAAATCTGTCGTTATTTCTATCTGTGGTCCCCCACCCTTGTAAAATCAGTTAAGACTTCATTCGTGTGATTGAGACATAACTACATTCATAATAGCCTGATGTAAGATGGCTGAGAGCGTACATTTGAACATATAAAGACATTGAATAACATTGTTCATTTGTGATAATCCCACAGCGACAGTACCTATAGTTAGCAAGCTAACAGGCAAAAACTTTCCTCTTCCACGTGTGCAGGAAATTTTATGGGCTTGCAGGCAGTGTAAGTGTGTTTTCCTGTTTTCATATTGAAGTGGACAATCCAATGAAATAGATAACAATAGATAACAGTTTTTCAGATTTGTGGATTTCTGGCTCCAATTTCATGAACTGTTTTTTTCATTCAAACTTAACAAACACAACACCTCCGTGTATTTGTACTTCATTTGCACATACAATATATTACATACAATTGTCAAAACTGTTAAATTGATGTTCAAAACTTTACACAGCTAAAACATTTTGTGATTGTATGGGAGGATGTGACAATTGTCACGATTTGGACATGGTGTTAAGGTTACAAGCCAAGGTATGCGGGTGGCATCACTAGGCAAAAATGCAAATTACACTGTGAAGGGATTATATAATCCAATATAATTTTCCCTTTCCAGATTATTTACCCTTTTTAAATGAGGAAGAATATGATGAGAGATTAACAAAAGCTCTTGAAAAACAACAGAACATTGAAAAAATTCAATATCAAAACATGATATGAATTCTCTACAGAGCAGTCAGACAATGTTTCATCTGCACAGTTAAGATGTTTCTCTCTTTATCAGCGCTTTTGGATTCCCCTCACTATTGTAAATTTTCCCTGAATCTCAGCGGACCATTAGTGAGCATTGACAATGGGCAAAAGACAATACGGGAAGGATCAGTGGTGCTGTTCTCTGTGTTATCAGTGCTTTTTTTGAAAGTGTTATTTCAATTAAAAAGTGGATAAACTGCTGATTAATTCAGCACACCTCCCAATTACAGATCAAACAGGCCTCCTGGGGGCTGCAAAGCCCCAAAGATGGCAGATGCCGTGCACACATTCAGGCATATTTCATATGGCTATGAAATATTGAGCTGGTGTGTGGCGTCATGGTACCGCTGGGTGTCTGTGTTATTGGGGCTGTATGTAAATCCTGCTATGACACCCCTGTCTGCAGCAGGAGACTGATATCTGGGACATGTTTGGAGATACTACAGGGAAAATGATGCAATCTGAAGCTAAGACGTTCCAGACAAGTTGCATCTCACATTATGCTCAATACAGCGGAGCAATGCTTGTGCAACTTTAGAGGAAAATGAATGTGAACGCAGGTATTGTGATGAGTTATGCATGGGTGTAGTTAAAAGTCATTTAAAATGTAAAGCAAAATTGTAATTCATCTGTGATTTTACAAAAGTACACCAGATAGGCATATTGAGTTTTCTTGAATCTTATAGGAAAGCCTTCATCTGGGTTACATAGCAAGCAGACAGGGTATCTTAAATATTCTAACACTCAGAAAATAGTTCGATTTTCTTAAATACTTATCATGGACATATGTCAAGGTAGGTGGCAAACATGGAAGCAAAGCCTTTAATTTTGGTACCTAATATATCACAAAGCAAGTGAAAGAGCACTTTAAATCAAATCATGTCCATCAAGAGATCACGCTTTTTTAAATATGGTACCCTGTGTGTTACGGATCAAGAGTGAACAATGAACTGATCTTACAACAAGTACTGTGCATGTATCACAGAGCCATGCCGTTGTGCTGGGTGACACGTTCCTTCATCACCATGACCACACACACTGCATTTTATTTTGAGTCAGTCCCACACACATCGCACTGCTGCCCGAATACTCACCAACAACACCAACTGCTAATTAATCTGCCCCTGAAAATAGTCCACAAACAATGTACTATTTCATCCTGTTTGCATAACATTTGCTAAAAACTACAGTGAACAGCAGGAAATTACTGAAGCTAAAAAAGATAAAAATATATTCATGACCTGTTTAGGTCTTTATTAGGAACCAACCAGACAGAGTAGGGAAGTCAGACTAATATGTTTTCTCTGATCTTTCCTTGTGATTTGTTGTAATTAGCAAAACATAGAATAACACCTGCCTTACACTTCACAGTGACCATCAAGTCTACTTTCTTTTTATTAGTGCATTGCATCAGAGGTATGTCATACATTTTTTTTTGGTAATACGAATGAAACTCCACTTGAAATAGTGAAGCGGTATGGTGTAGATTGTATGTCTGCACAGTCAATATAAATATAATATAAATGCAAGAACAAGTCAAATATTAGTGACCCAACAGTGAAAAAAACCCCCGAAGCATTAGAATATGAAATATGACCCTTTTATCTGCATGCTTCCTGATAAACCAGCGCAGACCGTTTTAGAATGTCCTCACAAATAAATGTTGATATTGTCTTTCCTGTCCCTGTGCGGCGCTTACAAGTTTCAGATGCTGCTACAGAGTTGCCTGATTTTTCTCTTTTCCTAAGATGTGCATTAAGTGGGGGCTTTAACTTCCAGTAGTGTCAACCTATCCTGATGATAGTTTCTTACACTGCAAGATTCATGGTGAGCGTTGCCAGCCATCCCTCCCTTAGTGTGTCTATAACTCATTTGAGTGTAAGAGCAAACAAACTGCTGTAACAGCTCTCTGGACAGGAGTTTGCCTGGTCCAGTTATATGATGCTGCTCTTCTCTCACTGTGCCGCCTCCCAAACGAGCCTGCGGCACTTTGTAACCACCACTTTGTGTCCCAAAAGACTCCAGACCAATAGCTGCTGAAATCCGATGTGACCATAACACATAAATCATCTTTTAAGCACTGAGAGGAGCAGGTGCGGGCATAAACAGTGTCGACGCTGCTTTCTCAATGATGTAAATAATTTATCAAACCTACACACAGACACAGACACAGACACACACACACACACACTAACACAGCACTGTTTATTTCATCCCAGTCAGTGTGTAATCCTTAGACGCCATTTTAGTGGAAGGCCTGTCAAGACATGTGCGCACAAACACACACACACACACGCACGGTCAGTGTTTTAGAGGCGGCCCTGTCTGTCGCTGTAATGAATCCCACTGTGATCACTCTGGCAGTTGTGGTCATCACTCTCTGACCAACACACACACACACACCCACACACACACACAAACGTGCACACACACACACCCACACACACACACAGAGGTCCTGCTGGCTGTCTGCTCATTCATCATGCGACCCCCTCATGGAGTTGCTTGTTGGAGTCTGGGGATGCGATGGAGATGGAAGGACTAAGGAGGAAGAGGAGGAGGTGTGTTGGTGGTGGAGGTGTGTGTGTGTGTGTGGGGGGTGGCAGTGGGGGTGTGGTATGGGTGTTGGAGAACGGGGTGAGTGGGGGTCTGAGAGCCTGGGCGAAAGAGGGGAGGGATGTGAGTAGACAGACAGAGAGGGAGGTGTACAGGCAAGAGATACTGTCTTATAGGAGAGGAAGAATCCTCATAGCTTTGTGCCTGGGGACTGACTTACAGGCAGAATGGGGTGGTAAGAGGGGGGGGGGGGCACCCGTGGGATTTCTCCCTTTCACTGAGAAGAGACTAACCTGGCCACCACCAAATAGGTTTTAATCACGCTTGATTTTGGTCATTCAGAAAAACATCATCCCTTTCTTATCTCCTCTCTCTCCACCCTCCAGCAGCTAGACGTTAGCTTCCCCAGGAGCGTTAAGTGCAAATCTAAATAGTTGATGAGTACTAAGGTGTTGGGGGGGGGGGAAGTGTCGCCGGCGGCGCCTCATTGAACGCCGCCTAAGAGACGCCCAGTGGGACTGCTTTAAACAACCTGACGTCCCGCTGCTCAGCACCCTGGGAAAGGAGATGGTTCCGAGCCCAGCACGTTCTTCACCTCCCCAATCTTATAAGATAATTATCAGAAGACACATCTGTGTTTTATTCCATTCAAATGATGAAGGTGGATTGCAGATGAATGGGATGTATGCAGGGAGATTCTGAGAGGAGCTTTAAAGGAAAAATCTCCCACTGAGTCTGTTACATTGTTATAGATCATAAATGTGTTATACTACATTGTGATGTTTTAATTTGGTTCTTGTGTGATCACACAAATTCTTCACTCTGGCTGCTTCAGTTAGTGACTTTCTACATCTACCAGAATGCCTTTTGGGAGCCATCAGAAAAGGAGTTGAGAGGATTCTGCTGTCAAGGCACAAGCTCATCTTCCATATGCCCCCTGAGAGAAATTGTAATTTGTGATTTTGGGCTCTATAAATGAAATTTGACTTGACTAGACACTTTGCCATAAAAGTATCTTTTTTTTTTGCCAAATCGGAATATAGAAATGGAAAATTACAACATTGTTAAGAAGACTTCACAACAGCATCTGATGTTCGAACACTTGTGATGAGCAATGTCTCGTAGCCATGAGACAACTGTTCTCTATGAAGCAAAGATGGTTTGATGCTGTTTTAGTACACTGTTGCCCATAAAGTTGGAATAATTGTTCAATACCTCCAATTTTACACAGTTTGCAAAGGTTAATTGTGGTTTAAGTTTCACTGTGATATGTTTGGAAGAGTTTGATCAATAAAGTTGAGAAGATATACACTTTATTTATCAAGAATAAATCACATTGTCACAATCATCAGAAGTAAAAAAACATTTTATTCCAACTTTATGGGCAACAGTACTTTGCAAAACCACTCCGGGAATAGGTTGGGTTAATATTTAGGCTTATAAGCAAACTTAGTTGCCTCGCCCCTTTCCTCCCCACTGGAACTTTGCCTTTCAGGAGACTAACGAGTGTATGATGAAACTGCTGCTATCTTACCCAGGGTCCAGGCCACAGGTCCATACATTTTTCCATATATAATCAGTGCAAAATGACAGCTTTAGGGGAAAAAAAAAGGCTTTGCGCTTTGATTCTTTGATTTTCAAGTTTTCTGTTGAGTTTTTATTTATACTTTTTTCCATCATATAAAATATATGCTAGAAATATCACAATGTTATACCAATCCTTTCCATTTGGCCAGTCACTACATCACATTAAAGATCAGGTTAGCAAGTTTTGCAAGTCACTTTATTACCATGTGGTAATGCAGTTCATATCTATAACCGTTTAATAAAGTCCTCCATGTTGGTGCTTTCAGGAGCATTTAGGAGACTTCTTCATCTGAAATGAAAAAGTCTGCTGCCAAAAAGGCGCTGCATTAAGGAACTATTTTGTTGTGTGTTATTCAAAGTAGTACGGCAACTAACAATTCTAATCATTGCTATTTAATCTGTTGATTTTTTTTTTTTTTCAATGAATCGATTGCTATGGTCAAAGATATTGTTTATTATCACACAAAAGCAATGAAATGTAGACAGTTTTGTTTGGCATTTTTTGCTTGGAAAATGTTGCAGATGAACTGATCATTTCAGTCCCAAGGAAGAAACACACAAAAAGCATAAACTTCCTGGAAAGGGCTGAGTGAATTTTATTATTTCTGTATTAAAAAAGCTGCAATTGATTGATTAAAGAGTAGGCGTTGGTGCTTCATAAATACATGAATGCACCATCAAAACTGTCAAAAAGTTACCGCTTGCAAGTTGCTGTATGTCACGCAGTGATGACATAACTGGTAAAATGATGACAACAAATATTAAAGCGGATCAGTTCATTGTGCTGAATTATGCAAGTCAACTAAGTTGATTTTCAGGCCACGCTGAAATGAATGGGGGCCTGAACATGCTTTGCAAAAATAATGAGACATTGAGTTCATTGCTGATAGTTATATGAAGCATCCTCTGTCACTGTGATGTAGTGACACTCCAAGTCTACACTTTCCAGCTGCTGTTACTGGTGTGTGTGTGTGTGTGTGTGTGTGTGTGTCCATAACAGCATGTGTATCAGGGTGTATGTTGCAGTCTGTGCTTCATTCTTCTCCAGAGAGCTGGGAGTTGATGCCCACACTGTGGCAGTGCAGAGATGGAGGAGCTGGCTTGTCCAGAATTGATGTCTCTTGAAGGCGTTTTGTTGTTGCTCACCCCTGCACCCTAGGGACCATTAAGCTGAAAATAATTGGCTCTGAATCTCCTCCCTTCATCGATCCTTTAGAGTCAGTGAACTCTCCGAGACACAAGCGCCAGAGACAGAGAGAGAAATGTACACACACACACTCTCACACACATACACACAAACAGAAAACCAGAGAGGGAAGAATGTGTAAGAGAAAAGGAAAAGAAAAAGAAAGGCAGGCACAGGAGGGTTTAAACACCAGCAGTCAGCAGCTCAATATGAGGAAGCACATGGCCTTAGAATAGCAGTCACTGGTTCTCAGCGGAGGTTAAATCAAGTGAATTTCGTCATTTCTGAAGATGTGTTTTTTTTTTTTTTTTCTTTTTTGGAGCGGAGCAGGAACAGTGGCCCTAACACTTCAGGACCCCCATTTATCTCCTGTGACAGTCACACTAGCATCTCCTCTGTCAGCGGTAGCGCAAGGGCCAGCCAGCAGCCAACAGAGGGAGCCCATGCTATTCCACAGACATGATGGCGTGATGAGGGATGCCGCATACCCATCTGACCATGTCATTTAATGCTACATAGAGTCTTAAAATGTTCTTCATATTGAGCACCTGCTAGAGGACTGATTAATTTATGTGCTGTTAATTCTCTTATTTCCAGTGCAACTTTGCATTTACATGATTTTCTTTGAGCAACTGTAAATGTAATGAAAGATGGCAACACTTATAATGCCAGTTAGGGCAGCATTAATTGATTTTTGACCCCTCTGGGTCAGTGGAACAACCTTAAAACCCATGCATTGATAAATTATAAAGCTGTTTTTTTTTGCTGAAGACAGCTGCCTGCTGCTGCAAATAATGCCTTTTGTTCAATGAAATTTGAAAATAAAAAGTACTGACTAATGCAGTTTAAAAAAGAAAACATGCTGGCAAAAACAGTGTCTACAAAAGTCGCTCCTTGTCTTGCTAGAATAAGATTATCATGATATCATTATTAGTAAGTTTGCTGATTGAGCTGGAACAGTGCAATTATCACTTAATTGAAATTTGCAAAATTGATGACAGGGAAACAAACTGAATACACAAGATTATTAGTTTAAATAGGTGTTAAATCCATAATTCACTCTCTTCATCCTCTCTGTTTGGTCTCCACCAACACCTGAGAAAAATATCTGGCAAACCACATCTGTTGTTTGGTTCTGGGCAGGTAATAGTTTATCCGAGCTACTTTTTGCTGAAAAAAATGGCCTGCTGTGACTAGAAATGACGCTAAAATATATAGTTTAGATTAAAAGAAAAGATAGATTGATGTATTGATCACATGCAGGGGAGTGTTTGCAGGCCAGAAAATCAAAAGAATTTCTTTTTCCATGGTTGTTAAAACTGCTTACACACAGTGTTAACCACATCTCCCTTGTCGTTAGTATGTCATGAATATTAGTCAGTGCATTGATTTGAAGAAGAACCCTGTGCAATTATCACTTAATTTAAGGATGAAATCCATTACATGTATTGCAGCTCCTCTTTCATTTGCTACAAAGGATGTCTGGGAAATTGTTGGAACAAGGATTCAAACAAGAGGTTGGATTAGTAGCCATAACACATTCATCTTCAATTACCTCCCTCAATCTTCATATAGTCAGGTCCGGATTTAATTAAATCTATATCCATCTGTCTTCATCATTTGTGTGGTTGCTTGAAGAATCCACAGGGCCGGCACTCCCATCATCAATATAAGCAGATGAAGGCCGCTCTAGGTGAAGAATTGATGGTCACTGAGAACACAACAGGGGGTGTTCATCTTCAGTATCACTCACTCCCTCTCTGGCCTTTACTATGCAGAGTGGTTCATCACCATGAATATGAGATATTTTTACATACCCTGTCCATCCATAATGTGACACCAAGGTAATTAGTTCTCCTCATATTCATACTTCAGAGATGACATGAATAATAATCCTGTCCCCACCATTGGAAATAGGTCAGGGATAATTGAATTTGTTTATCGTATTTTCTCCCATTAAGAGTAATCAGATAAGTAGTGGGGTACGGCCCCGTGACAGAGTCCTCCACCACTGATGAACCATCACATTAATTGAAGTTAATGGGCAGAGCGGAGAGCGACAGGGTGAGGGAGAGCGAAGGAGGGAGGCTGCATGGATGAATGCGTCAAATGAGTGGCAAAGGGAGGGCTTACTTCGTCCTCCTTGTTCTTGCGGGCCAGGATGAGAGGGCTGTGTAGGCACAGGAGCAGGCTGGGTAATCAAACACAAAAAGCCCTGCATTAAATATTTACTCAGATTAACTCTTCACAAGCTCCCTCCAAAGTATCAAGCCTGTCCAGTGTGCTGTGGGAATATTGCATTCAGTCTGAGATCTAATGATAAGCCCAAAACACTTCACAGAGGCATGATGTTACAATCTACTTAACTGCCACAAAATATCTTGGAGAAAAAGCGGTGGATTGCCATGTACACTACTTTTTGTTCTACTGTGGAAACATTTTAAGAGTACTATATAGTGCATACATGTGAAAATTTGAAATGTATAAATTGAACAACACACACCAAGCACAAACACATTCAAATGAGGATTTTGAGAGCTGAAAAGGGTGATGGACCTGAAACTTGGACAAACCCTGGCTCGAGAGATCATTGCAGTTGATGGATTCTTGGCTTTTGCGGGGATCTTTGGATTAGCTTGATATTACAGACTTTAAAAGCTTAATAATTTCCTTTGCAATATTAAAGACTCAAACTGCATTTTTGGCTTAACACTGGCACAGTCGAATGAGTTAAGCTTGCTTCTATGATAAAAATCATGATTACTCCAAAGCTATATTTCTGTGAATATAAGCAAAGGGCCCTGCATTTCAAACAAGCTGATTGATTGACAAATGGCTAGGCAATATGGCAAACTAATTTGTTATGATAATTGTATTTACATTTTAGATATAACATGATATCTGATCAGCTCTCTGATCTCTCATATCAAGGATTGCATGACCAGCAAACAGGCAATCTATTTAAAGGACAGGTACAATATTTTTCCAGTTTTTGAGGTTTGATATCATTGTTGAACATCAGTGTTCCTTACATATTGAAATCCAAAAATGTAATTCTGGTCTACATTTGTATGTTTTGGCATCAAAATACCATTTACCCAAGCTCTTCTAAAACTCTTTCTGCATGATGATATTGCAAGATATAAACCCCTCAGGTTGCTGCCTTTTCTCTTCGTGACTGAGCCAAGTAAGAGTGTTATTGATCTTCCAAAGTGCTTACTTAGCCATTAGACATTGTGTTATTGTGCTACCTGTCCATCTCCCTACTAGCTACTCATTTTTCCCCCTCCTGTAACTTCAGAAGAGGGAAGATTAGTGTTGTTTGTAAGGATTCCATCTGGGACACTTGGGGGCCAGAAGAAGAGTGAAGTGTTGTGATTGATCCTCTTCACACATACAGGGTTCTCTTGGGCAGGCAGCACAGCGGTGCGGTAGTTAGGACTGTTGCCTCACAGCCTCACCTCAAGAAGTTCAAACCATGTGCTTGGGTGGGTTCGCACTGAGTACTCCAGCTTTCTCCCACAGTGATTGATTGGGGACTCTAAATTGCCTGTGGGTGAATGGTTGTTTGTATCTATGTGTCAGCCATGTGATTGACTGGTGACCAGTCTAGGGTGTACAGGGCCTTGCACACTTGCCAGCTGGGATGGACTCCAGCCCCCTTAAGCATAAGTAGTATGGATAATGGATGGATGGGTATCTTGGGCAGGGGTGGTGGGTAATGTGGGCTAGAGAAGTCTTCCCTAAATTTACTTCTGGCTGTTGTGCACATAAATAAAGCAATGATATTACTATATGATGATATCACCGGAAAGTGTAGGATTGAGCTGTCCAGCTGGGAGAGCATGTGTCTATGCCACAGGAGTTGCCATGGTTTCACCAACAGCAGCTGTTCCTCGTTGGAAACCATGATGTGCTCATGCGCTCTAAAGCCACCAGAATAACTGATAAACCCTGAATGCACCCTGAAAGGCGAGGAATCAGGGGAAGCGTGGGAAAAGACACACTTAGTGAGGAAGGGCCTCCACACTCAGTGGAGTCACTCACGGAGAGCCAGAGTAAGCACTGTACATTTTCTGTGTTAAATGTTGAATGTTGCCACAGTCACTTTTGTCAACCCACTGTCTGATGTAAGTATGCATGTAAACATGTTATGAACATAACAAACCCATTTCAGACTCACACTTCTCAGTCGTGTAGTCGTCACGGCACGTGTAGTCAGTCAGTAGTGAAAAGTCAGGCTACTATACACGTAAGAAGCTTTGTGACGCTCTGGCCTCCTGTGCGTCCACAGCGTGTTCCTACTGCCAGCGAACGGCATGTGTGGTGAAAACCCAGAAAGATACACTAACCCATTGTCATGTATTGATTTTCACCCCCTCTGGTGTCTGATACGTGAACAGACATCCTTTAACCCTCCAGAGTCTTGGGGTAAAATGGCCGTTTTTCATTTTACCTTTGTGTTTCCCATTAAAACTGTTTAGCTTGCTTTCTTTGTGTTTGTGTCTTTGACGCCGGACGGGCGGTCCGAGACTCTGAAGAGTTAAGGCACCCTTTAACATCTGTATGAGATGCCCTCTCTGCTTCTGTATAAGACGCTTAAGGACAATCTAGTGTTTTACAGCAATAAAAGTCAGCATATGGAGGTGGAAGGGTGGTTGGATGGCCGAAAACCAGACTTTGACCCAGGAGCCTGGAGTTTGTATGTGAAACCGAAACTTAGTAACTCTCTTTAGAAACTCTTGTTATAACAAGTAGTGACAGTAAACTGTGACAGATTCAGAAGGTTAACCACATATTTTTCACTGTTACCGTGACAATAAATATCCAATACACCTGTGGCAAGATCAGATGGCCAGAGGCGTCAGTATTTGATTAACTGCAAATGTGAACAGAATGGAGGGCCAGAACAGTTGCTCCGAGTCCCTAATATTGATGCACAAGGGTGCTTTGTGTATTGATGACAAAGCATTTGTATTCGACACAGTGGGAATAAGAACCAGGTGGGAATGCAGGTGAAGTCCTCCATGAAATCAAAAATCTTCAATCATGTTTGTATAAATTGATATATTGGGTCAGTTATATCCGTCAGATGAAAACTGTGTGTATCTTTTGCCATTAATTAAACAATAGCATGTGTAATGTGACAATAAATAACAACCCAGTCTCATTGAAGTTCGTGAAATAGTCATGACATTCAAATCTATGAATTCGTGTCCCTGAGCACAATTTTCAAACCAATGTTATCCAATTACCTTTTCATGTTCGCTACGTTACTCAACATTTAACCACAAGATGTTATCCGTGTTTTCGTCCACATCAGTTCGCGACAGTCCAGAAGGTCTGCTGCCGATCAAAAACACGTTTGATAAGTCAATAATATGAACATTTTATGCTATGACCATCCATTTTAATTTCCAATTAATTTCTTCTTCTATCCTGATGTCATCTTTTTTTGTCACTGTCGCCGCTTCCTGTTAAACATTTCTCAACACAAAAACACAGTGTTCATAGCTCAACAATATGGCAGACTATAGTTAAGGCCATCAGTTTGAATTATTTCCTCTTCGATTTGAAAAAACAATCAAGCTTTTCATCCGATTTTCATAGCAAAAGCAACATCATTATCCACAACCTCATCGACCGTTGCCATGGAGAGAAACACATCTGCTTTGCATTATGTCATTACGTATTACATAATCACTGAATTAAATCATAGATCATCTAAAACCCTACTTGTAAGAACTGCCATCCCAAATCCTCATTTTCTAGAATAGTAGCTTAAATATCTGACATAAACCAACAAATATAATTTTTTGTAACATATAGATGCAGTTCGGGTACACTAGATATGTAATATATTCAGTATACTGTATATACTATATCTTTTTATGACCCCATTTGCAACCTTAAACTGAGAGCTCTCTATAACAGTTGGTCCCATGTGTGTAACCCCTATGATGCTGAATTATAAGCCCTCAAACATGCACTGAGGTCAAGGTTCAAAGGTTAGTATTGCACAGCTGGAGCCATGACTCTTCATACTGATCTATGTTACTCTCCCGGTCGACACTTTTCTAACGATGTATTTAGTTTATCACAAAGTTTTTTCATTTTATTTCATGGACACAAGGCAACCCAGGTCTCGTTTCAAAGAGCATTTTTGAGGCCCACTTTATACTATATAAAATGAACAATTATTGATATGAAATTATTAATCATTAGATATGTTAATCATTAAAATATTAATTAATATAAGAATTATTTATATTAGAAATTAAATTGAAAACTTTGCAGAGTGGAATAGTAGGCTAATAGTTATGAAATGAAATGAAAAACTTGAAATGAAATATTGTCCGTACAAAGGAAATATGAATTGTACTATGGATAAACACATGAGGTGTAGTTCTATGAAATATATGAAGGTGACAAAAGCAAAAATTAAAGGTGACATATAAAGGTGGATAAATAATTAAATTGTGAACAAGAAGATAGTTAAACTCCCCCACTTGGGGCAGCAACTCGCTCCCAACCCAGAGGGGGCAATCCACTTTTTTCCGGCAGAGAGCCATGGCCTCAGACTTAGAAGTGCTGACCCTCCCGGACAGGGGCCTCCCCCAGACGTTCCCAGCAAACCCTCACTACACGTTTGGGCCTACCGGGTCTGTCCGGCAGCCTCTCCCGCCATCTGATCCAACTCACCACCAGGTGGTGATCAGTTGACTGCTCTGCACCTCTCTTCACCCGAGTGTCCAAGACATACGGGCGCAGATCTGATGACACGACCACAAAGTCGATCATAGATCTTTGGCCTAAAGTGGTCTGGTACCATGTACACTTACACTACTCACAAAAAGTTAGGGATGTTCGGCTTTCAGGTGAAATTTCAGGATGAACCTAAAATGCATTCTAACCTTTCCAGGTGAACTTAATGTGACCTTCTCTAAACTTGTCCAACTGTTCAGTGTTTCAGTACTTTTTGCACAAGTTGCTGTTCTCTAACAAGAAGCTTAACAACAACATTCACAACAGGTTTGATCCATGAATCCACCAATACATTTCCTGCTTCAGTTAGAATTGGTATTTAAACAGTCCTCCTCATCCTGCTGTTCACATTCTGACATCATGAGACCAAGACACCACCTAACAACTGATCAGCAGCACCTCAACACTGGAGGCTTCAAACAGGAAGTCCTCAGACGGAGGTGTTCACTGAGCTTAGAGGGTCACAGAGTGTCATCAGGAGGTTGTAACAGTGATACAGAGAGACTGGAAGAGTCACAGAAAGGAGAGGAGTGGACGTCCTTTGGCCACATCCCAATTTATTGAGACACTGAAAATGTTTTGTTGTGGTATACCCACCACTGTTGTTAGCTTTTCTTTCAATAAATTGTTTAAGATGAATAAAATGACCAGTGCATGCTTCTACTTAAATGCCCTACTTTCATGATATAATATCACTGCAGCATTCACTTTTTTACATTTCCCATATATTTCACCTGAAAGTCGAATATCCCTAACTTTTTGTGAGTAGTGTATGAACCACCCTATGCTTGAACATGGTGTTTGTTATGGCCAAACCATGCCTAGCACAGACGCCCAATAACAAAGCATCACTCTGGATATACCAAGTTAGTAGCAGACATTAAAGAGACGAAGCATCAGGATGGAGAGGAAGAGGAGGAGAGAGGAGCCCAGTGCATATCACACACAAACACTGGTATTTATAAAAAAAAAAAAAGAATGTGCACACCTCACGTAGACTAATTGTAATCTTGTTCAGGCTGTTCATTTCACTGATCTTTTCATTTCATCCTCAATTACAAAGAGCTTTTGTCAGTTTCAGTGTGAGCTTGACGAATGAATCATAGATTGTCCTTCTGAAGATTAATGATGTTTGAGACATCACCATGAAACTGGTTTAGAGGTACATGTGACTAATGAATGGTACAGGTATTGTAAACATACACAGCTGTGAGATTGGGTGTGTGTATTGACATCTGTTGCTGTTTGTCATTTCATTGACTAACAAGTGGTGGAGCAGACAGAAGTATTGATTTGCAAATGTGTGATTCAGGGCTTTCATACTTGCATTTAAGTCTAACTGTGGGCAGGTAAGTGGGGCTCATGCACATGTGCCCAGCTCCATAATGACTGCAATCTATTTAAGAGAACTAGGCAAACTTTATAAAGACGCATACTCCTGTCTTTGTATGTACACAGAGTTTAGTGGTGAATCTACGTAGTCTTGCATGTGGCCCATGGTTGTCACGTGTACAAATGACTGTACAACTTTACGATCAGAGATTCTTTCCGTCTTTAGTAGGACCAAACATAATTTTGAGGCTGCAAAATCCAGTGTGCAGTTCCTCGAACTTTAATGGAAAAGGTTACAAATCATATACTTAAGAAATGCTTAACTTATGCATGACTAATGATGATTTAATGCATGTAGTCACTATGACTTTATGTGATTAGTTCACACTTTATCAGCTAAGGAATCTTCATTTACAGTTAGTTCATACACTACTTGATATGTGACCACATCAGCTGAATTCCTCTTTCACAAAATGTTGTCATTCAATGTTGTTGAATGATTGGGTATTGGGTATCAGCTTGGTAGAGAAAGATGCACCAAAACCAAAAGTTAATTTGGTTATCGAATGTTGGTACCTCCTGTATGATTGTGGTCTGGTGCATCTTTCACCACCATGCAACACTTCAGTTCTTTCAACCACAACACAACACACATACAGTACCTAATCTTGTAGAAGTGTGAGGTGCGAGTGTGAGCAAATGTATGGTCCTGAAATAAACTTTTGTGTAAGATATATCAGTCACATATACTGTTGCCCATAAAGTTGGAATAATTGTTCAATACCCCAAATTTTGTTAAAGCATGAATACACAGTTTGCAAAGGTTCATTGTGGTCTAAGTTTCACTGGGATATGTTTGGAAGAGTTTGATCAATAAAGTTGAGAAGATATACACTTTATTTATCAAGAATAAATCACATTGTCACAATCATTTCATGAGAAGAGATAAAAAACATTTTATTCCAACTTTATGGGCAACAGTGTATATCAATTCATGTATGAAGAAAGTTTGAATTAACATTGCTTAATTGATGATCTATTAAGTTTGAGCTCATCACATACGGTCATAATGACTTGATCATTTGTCAGTGGAGACCAACAGTAATTCATGACACACCCTGCATTAATGCATGCATTAAGTCATCATGACTCCAGCATTAGTTGAGCTTAACTTAAGCATATAATATGCACCATTATTATTAAGTGTGAAAGAGCTAAAGTAACTGCATGGGGTGAGTAGACACCATAATGACCATGACCATCAGAAACGCAAACTTTGTTGGGCAAAAATTAGAAAGAAAAAAGTTTCAGAATTAACTGTCAAGTGATCTCTTTACAAATGTATTCCTGTTCCAAAGCAATGATCATTAAGAATGAAGGATGGAATCAACAGGAAAGAAAGAAAAAAGAGAAATGAGCCCAAATGTGTCTGATGAAGGAGCTGTTACAATCTCAGACTGCACCACTTTAGTTACCTGCCAAAGCCAGGCAGAGGAACGCCGCTGCCATAACAAAGCTTGACAGGGATCTCAAGAAGCAGCAACACACACAACAATCAATAGGCCAGCCTCGGAGGAAGAGCATAGGAGGGAGCCAGACTTCACAACCAATCTCCTCTGAATGCATTACAGCGCCTCGCTTCCACCCTCACTCTAACATAGCTTCATCTAAGTGAGAGAGGCGCTAAAGAGGAAGAGTGTGGTGACAAGTCGTATGAAGAGAGGTAAACCACTGACAGAGAGAGCCCTTTGTGGAGATGATCTGTGGATAGAGCTGGAGTTCTACTCCTCTACTCACAGCAGGATCTGCCTCCTTCTTGGTGGCTCTGTCACTTCCCCTCAGGCTTTGTCTGTGTGTGTGTGTGTGTGTGTGTGTGTGTGTGTATTCTTAAGCTTCTATCTTTATGAGAACCACTCTTAGACTTTTGCAGGAGGACATTATGGCCCGTCCTCAATTTTTCAGGATTTTAAACACTAGTTTGACAATAACAGTGAATATGGATGGGTCAGACTGGCTTACATTAGTGATCTGTACACCTGGCACTATGATTAGAATAGCCATCACAGGCAGTATAGTGTAAAAACAGCCCATGAAAAAAAAACAAAAAAGATAATCCAGTAGGTTATAGTTTTTCAAACAAGTTGGTCACCAAGTCAAAGGCTTCCTCCCACTCCCTGGACCCCATGCATACAGCCATGGTCAAAGCATGTCTGCCCATCCTCTGCCCCATCATCAACTCCACATCAGTATACTAAGCCTTTGACACAAACCTCCATACCATCCCTCTCAACCGCCTATCTTACCACCTAGGCATCACCGGCACAGCTCTGTCCTGGTCCAAGTCCTATCTCTGTAGGAAACACCAACTCACACTCCCCCCCAGCCTCGGTCAACCAAGGCATGCTTCAAGGCTCTGTGCTTGGACCCCTCCTCTTCATCATCTACATGATCCCCCTTGGTCAGATTATTTGCAAACATGGTCTGTCTCCAGTCCCATGCCAATGACACACAGCTCTACGAGCACAAAATGGATGGCAGCACACATAACAGTAGATGCTATACATAGTAGGAGTAAGTGATAGAGGTACCAGCAGGCTTTTTGATAGTAATATGACAATATTATATGTAATATTGATATTTTACCCCTTTTCTTTCTATGAAATTAAATAAACTGAGTGATCAAAACAAAATCCATACAATGAATTGCATTGCATGTTTGAAAAAATTAGCTGTGTAGATTTAGATAAACAAGGCCAGGCAAGCCTAGTTTAGCTGGACTGTCAAATAAAGGGGGAGTCAGTCCAAGTGAAAGTGGTAGTAAAAGCCTTCCTGAAATCATTCTTTATAATACTTAAGGGTTTCCTGTTGTTTAATTAATTATGTATTATTTTCTACTTCACTCATTTAAAACGTCACGTCTCTGTCCACAATGTCATCTTCATGTTTTATGAAAATAAACAAATTATTTTCACAAGTTAGCAAAATCTTTTTTGTGATTTCATTATACACTAATAACGGCCAAATTGTAGTGTTTGAAAGTTTCACCAGATATCTTTGTTAGATTTTATTTAGAAAGGAAAATGCAACTATCATATATTTTACAAGGAAACAAATATTTCGGGATAATTTCATTATTGAGTTTTCCCATGAACTAAAATATACAGTGGTGTGAAAAAGTATTTGCCCCCATACAGATTTCTTCTGTTTTTGCTTTATTGTCACACTTACATGTTTCAGATCATCAAACCAATTTTAATATCAGACATAGATGACCTGAGTAAACACAAAAAGCAGTTTTTAAATGATGATTTCATTTATTAAGGGAAAAAAGCTATCCAAACCAACCTGGCCCTATGTGAAAAAGTAATTGCCCCCTCCTTGTTAAATCATGAATTAACTGTGATTAACTACATTTTTGAAAGCTGAGTTCAATTTCACTAACCACACCCAGGCCTGATTACTGCCAGAGCTGTAGAATGAACAAATCACTTAAATAGACAACATGAAGTAGGCTAAAAGATCTCAAAATGCAACATATCATGCCCCGATCTAAAGCAATTCAAGAACAGACAAGAAACAAAGTCATTGACATCTATCAGTCTGGAAAGGGTTACAAAGCCATTTCTAAGGCTTTGGGACTGCAGCGAACAACAGTGAGAGCCATTATCCCCAAATGGAGAAAACATGGAGCAGTGGTGAACCTTCCCAGGACTACTAAATTACTCCAAGAGTGCATCAACGTCTCATCCAGGAGGTCACAAAAGAACCCCAAACAACATCTAAAGCACTGCAGGCCTCACTTGCCTCAGTTAAGGTCAGTATCCATGATTCAACAATAAGAAAGAGACTGGCAAAAATGGCCTCCATGGGAGAGTTCCAAGGAGAAAACCACTGCTGACCAAAAAGAACACAAAGGCACATCTCACACTTGCTAAAAAACATCTTGATGATCCCCCCCACACACACTTGAAAATATTCTGTGGACTGACGAGACAAAAGTGGAACTTTTTGGAAGGTGTGCGTCCCGTTACATCTGGCGTAAAACTAACACAGCATTTGGGAAAAAGAACATCATACCGACAGTCAAACAAATAAAGGTTTTGGAGTGACCTAGTCCAAGTCCGGACTTAAATCCAATTGAGATGCTGTGGCATGACCTTAAACAGGCCATTCATGCTCGAAAACCTTCCAATTTGGCTGAATTAAGACAATTCTGCAAAGAAGAGTGGGCCGAAATTCCCCCACAGCGATGTGAAAGACTCATCGCCAGTTATTGCAAATGCTTGATTGCAGTTGTTGCCGCCAATGGTGGTACAATCAGTTATTAGGTTTAGGGGGCAATTACTTTTTCACATAGGGCCAGGTTGGTTTGGATAGCTTTTTTCCCTTAATAAATGAAATCATCATTTAAAAACTACTTTTTGTGTTTACTCAGGTTATCTTTGTGTGATATTAAAATTGGTTTGATGATCTGAAACATGTAAGTGTGACAAAAAAGCAAAAACAGTATATATGTATACTTTAATTAAAATCACAATGCAATTAAAGTGTATTTACTTTAAATGGTCTGTATTTGTATAGCATCTTTCTAGTCATTTCGACAACTCAAAGCACTTTTACATTATATCCTCATTCACCCATGAATGAATGAATGAATTGAATGTTCACATGCACTGCACAACGTATGACCAGGAACTGATCACTGGCAAAAATGAATGCAGTTTGACACTCACTGTGATTGTGGATAACATAAAATAAACAAATGAAATGAACAGAAAACAATGGATGTTTAATAAATACATTTGAAAATCTGAATCTGCACAGCATACATTCATAGTATTCATGACTTTAGTTAAGGAGATAAAACTCAAAGAATCACACTGAATGTGTGTGTGTGTGTGTGTGTGTGTGTGTGTGTGTGTGTGTGTGTGAGTTTGTGCTTTTGTGTGTCTAACATCGGATTTACATGTGATGTACACCTATGTATGCATCTGTGCTTACTGTTGTGTAGTATAGTGTACTTACAGCAACCTCTCTGTAGTGGGGTAGTGCAGAGTTCAGTAGGTTGCTGTCAGTGACATGGTAGGCCGGCAGGTCTCCAGCAGTGTTGTCTTAACCCCCTGTCACCCCAGGGTGACCTCTCCTAAGTAATTACCCCTGTCACTCTGTCACCCGCTCTGTCCCCACCCAAACAACATCATCACTGTGGCGATGGATAGGTTGATGCTACTAATCACTGGCTGCCCTCTGGACAACATGCCTCCCCAGTTCTCCTTCATATCACCTCCCTGCTTTTACAAGCCTCTGTGCTCTGCATCCTCACAGCAGCTCCACTGGTTTATATTTGCATAATTTTTACCCGCTAATTGTAGCGGAGGATGACTGTGTGTTGGACGGTCACAGCTGTTGGAGGTGATTTTAATGGGGGAGACACCAGATAATGGCGGTGCCCTCTCACCCCAGTTTGTGCCCTAGCCTCATTAAGGTGATCAGGGAGTGCCAGTCAGAGAGGGCTGTGGCTGGGGTGAGAGGGCACAACACAGTGCACTTATTTATCTAAGAATGAATGTCATGGAAATATTTCATTATGGTCTGCTGGCCTTCCAGTTTTTTTTTCAATACTATACCAGTAATGATGTTAAGGAATTGTTGCACAGGGATTTTAATTTTATTTGCACAAACTGAAAAATGGACATTTGGCGATTCAGTACATGTTCTGCTTTTGTCTGCTTATTAACAAGGGTTATTTTAAAATGATTATATACACCTGTAGACTGGATGGGCAAACTCCCATGACCCCTCCAACAGCCCACAAGGGTAAAGAGCTGGTCCACTGTTCCACGACCAGGATGGAATCCGCATTGTTCCTCTTGGATCTGAGGTTCGACAATCGGGTGGAGCCTCCTTTCCAGCTCCTTGGAGCATACTTTCCTGGGGAGGCTGAGTGGTGTGATACCCCGATAATTGGAGCACACCTTCTGGTCCCCTTTTTTAAAAATGGGGACCACCATCCCGGTCTGCCAATCCACAGGTACTGTCCCCGACCTCCATGCGACACTGAAGAGGTGTGTCGACCACGACAGCCCAACAATGTCCAGAGCCTTCAGCATCTCAGGGTGAATCTCATCCACCCCTGGTGCCTTGCCACCGCGGAGCTTCTTAACTACCTCGGAGACCTTTACCAGGGATATCGAGGCTTTCCCGGAGTCCTCAGACTCTGCCTCCTCCACAGAGGACGTGCTGATCAGGTCCCTGTATAACCAAAGTGAGAGCTGAAAACACATTAGAGATAGGGTGAGGAGCTCAGACATCCAGGAGGGGCTCAGAGTAGAGCCGTTGCTCCTTCACATCGAAAGGGGTCAGTTGAGGTGGTCAGGCATCTGGTCAGGATGCCTCCTGGGTGCCTCCCTTTGGAGGTTTTCTGGGCATGTCCCACCGGGAGGAGACAGACCAAGAACCTCGCTGGAAGAGGTTGGAGGAATGGATGGTAGGATGGATGGATATATACATCTGTGTCTCTTATTCACTTTCACTTGTATCAAGTGAGGTATTAACCAGTAACCAACAGAAACGTGGTTTTTCTTTAGACCTGACTGAACAAGAGTACCACTCACTTTTTGGCTTTATGGGACATCTACGATGAGGGGTATTGAGGAATCAATATTCTTCAACAGAAGGGTTTGCCAGATTGTCCAACAATGTCCTCCCACACCTTTCCAATTTGGTATTGTAAGGGGCTGGGTATGGTGACTTTTGTAACTTTATGAAACCAACAACCCACTTTGCACAGCGACTGGCCAGGTTTGTGGACATGAGAAAGAAAGACAGTTTGAACTACATCTTTTTTCTTTTAATTCTCCATATTTAATTACTACCACTACAGGTGGTAGCTTGGTGCAACATCAGCCATGCCTTTGGGGAGAGACTGAGTGAAAATGTATGCCTGATGATGGCACAGTGAGTGTGGACGACATGTACAAAGTAGTGCCTGACAAGCATAACACAAGGGTAAAGGGTTGGTCAATAACCATGTCAGAAGCCTCATTAAACAGAATACAAGGATCCACAATAAGCTAGCTTCAAGCTCCTGGGTAAATGCAGACATCACTACATTAGCAAGATCCTCACAGAGTCACTTTCACTATACACACTGCAGTATACACTACATGCATACTTAACACACAGTGAAAACCAGCTACTATTCAGTGTTTTTGACAAGACGACAAGCAGGGAAGGTGATGCTGCGAGATCAGAAAAAGACCACTTCACTGTCAAAGATCTGGAAGATGCTTGCAAACTCGTTTTGATCTGAAGGTGGACAGAGGTGGAATAGTTAATGTACATATGCGTTTTTATTCTGCTTGGACTGAGCCTCTCACTAGCTCAGAGAAGCCTCAGTGATTTGCTAATTCGAACAATAATCAGGCTCATACAGTGAGGTTTTACAGGCCTTGAAATGAAGTGAGGAGTGTTGGAAAGCATGTTAAGCTGTGTGTGGGCCAGTGAGAGATTCACAGTTGGTGTAAAGCTTGGAGACATATTGTAAAGATGATATGATATACAGTAGCATCACTGTGCAGAAATGCTGTTAACAAATCTGTTAAAAAAAAAACATGGCACTCAAATGGATAATTTTTACAGGCAAACAAGTTTAGTTTGTTCAGTTCAGTTTTATCAAAACTTCCCCTAGATATACATGATGATTGTAAATGCATAAATGAAGCTGTGTGTGAGTGTGAAAAGGTAGGAAAACTCCTTTTAACATGTGTTTACCCTCAGTTACATCCTTGTGTTTGACATAGAGGGAAATGAAAGTATACCGCGCACACACACACACAGAAACGCATGCACTAAACTGATTTATTAAAAGCAGGGGGTGAGGGTTGTGAGGTGGGGGTGGGAGTGGGGTGAAATCGATGGCTGTTCCCCCAGCCTCAGTCAGTGGAGAGTTAAAGCGTTGTTAAACTCCAGCCGAGCGGACGCTCTCCCTAACCAACCAGCCTCACTCTCATTGATTTTTTATTTAGCTTCCAGCAGTGATATGTCTTCCAGTGCACACAGAACACAGAGAGCCTCCACAGCCTGTCAGCACATAAATCAGGCCCCTTTGAGCCCGGCTTGCCCAGTGTGCAGAGAGCAGTCTGTTAACAGAATTAAACTCTTATTTAGTCCTGCTTCCAGAGAGGCAAGTGCAGAGCTGCGAAACGAAGCTCTGACAGCAAATCCAACGCTCCGCATTGCCAGGATGAGGCTATGCCTTGAAATGAGTTTACATTTGTTTATCTATTTGTATAGATCTATCTACTGTTACAATAATACAGTGGCCGAAAGCATACTAACATTAATTCTCTCTCAACATTTTTTCTCAACAAATTTTGACTTTCTCCTTCTGTAGAGAAAGTACAACACAGTAAAAGAAAGTTCCAGTTCCAGAGTACATAAAATACACTATGTGCTTATGTTGACAAGTGTACAAAATTCAAATGAATCCACTTTACCATTGAGTACTGACAGAAATTGACACAGAACAGCTCTGACAGACTTTTAACAGTCAATGAGCCTCTTATGTTGACAGCAGGAACTGCCTGCAGGTCAGTGCAAGCAAAACCAAGGACCAAGTTGCCAGTAGATTTGCAAAGGGAAAACCTCCCCCGACTACACCAGTGGGCATCCAGGCAGACATGGAGGACGAGGAGATTGTCAATCAGACACTGTCAATCAAAGTCCCTTCTGTCATGCAGAGACAGAGCGTAGCACTGCATTTTGCAAGGAGGGTTATTTTTTTGTTATTTTGAAAGTATGAAAAGTGAGAACTTGAGATAGAAGTTCAAACCCTTGTTGCTTTCTCACCGTCACACACCTAACCAAACACTGCATGAAGTGAGTGTGATTGTTGGGTTGTTGGACACTGGCTTTCTGCTACTCACTGTATTGTAGGATAGTACAATAGTGTCCATCAACACCATACATTTAAAAACTGAGGAATTTGACCAAAAGTGGGTAAAAGCACCCATTGTCCACCCAAGAGACCAATTTACTGTTCAGTCCCCGCAGCGGCCCCTCTGGCTTGGCAAGACGCTCCATCCATCATAATGAACAGTGTTTGTGAGTGGGAAGACAGTGAGGGATCATCTTCTTGTGGCCGCGCAAGTGATTCCTATTGGTTGGCTAGGGTGCCTGTAGAAAGGGAGGTTGGAAACCTTCATATGCATTACACCCTCCCAGTGATGCTCTTTACTGGCAGAGAAAAAGGAAGCAGCTGGCGGGCAAGAATAACCTCAAAGTATTTGATCATGGAAGTTCTTGAGCTTCGGGACAACTATGTGCAAAAAAAATGAAGATTAATGCTTGAGATGCAGAAGAAAAGTTTGAAAGCTAGCAACTGGGGTATTGAGCTCATCAGTCTACTCAAGTACATTTTTCAAGAAATGTGTTAAATTCACTCATATATGATTAGTTAATTTCCTTTTTATTTCATCTCCAGAACACAATTTACTTTTCATAAACTGCTTTGCCACTGTGGAGTCTCATGACTCAATTTAACTAGCTCTTGTTATTATTTTGTACACCTCATATATATAGACAAAATATTAGAAACACCTCTCAGCATCCAAATTTTATGTCCCCAATGACATTAAAATAGAATACAAACTTTCAGTTCAGAAGTTTCAATAAAATGGTGCATTAGAACCTTCATGAAGACAGAATTTTTTGCAGACTGAGTGTTAAATTGCTAACAATATTATTGGGAAGAATAGTTTGACATTTTGGGCACTCGTTTGACATTTTTACACTCATTTGCTTTCTTGAGAGATGAGGGGATCAATACAGATGGTATTGTCAATCTATCCTGCTTACACACATATTGCCTTACAGTGTATACCTGAGCTTAATCAGCGCTTACTGTATGTCTATGGATTGTCTAGCTCATTTGGTTGGTCTGAACATGAAGAAAGTGAATTATTAGAAACCAATTAAGAGCTATATTCCGACAGAAACAGCAGGAGGAGAAGAAAAGGGAAAAATAGGACAGTTACAAAAACTTAACCTTGGACTATCTACAGAATTTTTAGGGCCTTCTTTATTTCATCTTGTCTTTTTTCTTATTTTAAGCTCCCATGATGTCAATTAAAATATATGTATTTTTATTTTACCGTCTCCTTGTTTTCTTCCTTGGTTGTTTTTTCTGCGCTGTAACTCGTAACTATGCATGAAATGTAAATTATTTGTTCATATAACGGTTAAACATATAAAAGATTGCTGAAATAAAGGTTTTAAAAAACAACAGTAAATACAAGAATCTGTATTAGTGCATATGATTAGTATTTGTTCACCAATTAAAAAGGGATTTTTGTTTTCTTGGTTTTACTGTCTTACTGAAGATAAAAGAGGGGGAAAGGCAGATCAGATACAGTTAATTGTAACTCTCCTATTCATGTGGCCTTGGATTCATGCGCAACACACCAATCCCTACTATAATAATCCTCTCACACAAAGCTAATCATGCCCAGTATCAACATATGAAAATGAAGCTCATAAATCTCATAAGGTGTCCGGTGCAATGCAAAGGTACAAAATCAGAACTACTACAAATGATGTCAGGTCTCACAGTCAGTCTCACATAAGATGATGCTTTTGTGAATCAAGGTGCAGGAAACAAAGCAGATTCAGCTGCACGTGCAGGGCACATTACATTGTTCATATGACAAATTAGGCCAATATCAGAACAAATGTTTGACAAAAACGCATGCTCGTATTTACTGCAACACAAGACTGACTGCTACAGTAGTATATGAGTTTGTTTTAACATTAATAAACATCTAAATAAAATAGAAGGAGTCTGTTTGATTAAGTTCTCACTTGGCAGGTGTGCTGCAGAGGAACCAAGGAAGCATAGTTTCGAGTGTGAGTTCTCAAGGTGTATGGTACATATTTGTTATTAGTGTGTTAGTGTGCTACTACCACCACAAGTGCACCCTTTGTAGTTTGTTGAGAGGGGATCCCTGTTAACTGTTACTGCTAACTTCTGTCTGACCAGGGGGCGACGCTGAGCACTTGTGTTATGTTTAGGTAAAGAGCTGATCAACCCCACGTGTGTTTTTTTTTTACGACCATGTAGATATTTCAAAAATGATCTGTGATGTCTGCATATGGTAAAATAAAGATCATGCTCATTTCTTATAAAAACAAAGTTAATTGCATGTCTGTGATGTGATGCAAACTTTTTTTCTACTACTTTCCTCCTTGCAAATCAATGAAAACACAGCTTCCTGCATTGACTCCGAACATTGCCAAATAGTGAGGAGGAGAATTATCTAATATGAACCAATGAGATTATAGACAAATCTTATGTGATTAGAGCACTGGTGGTTGTGCCACATTCGTGACTGAACCCTGCACAGCACAGATATTGTTTTATGCTTGAGTTATACACGGGCATGTGGTACTTTTGACAAAATGTCTCCAAATTCTCCAATTCAGCACCTTTGTGTATGTTGCTTCAGCTGCCAACCCTCTGATGAGGAGTGTTGTGTGAGGGTTGTATGGGGCAGGTACAGCGAAATCAGGTTTCTCAGTCTGAATGATTGAAGTCATTTAGCTCTTGAGAAAGGAGGTAACGCACCTTTAAATCGGTCATCAATCAACAGAAGACAGATGGTAACATCGAGAGGAAGTACAGGCAAAAGTAGCCAGAAAATACAGGATGAGAAGTGTCTAATCATCGGGAGCATACTGTAGCTCACAACACTTTCTCTCCTAATGATTCACTTTCCTGATATTCAGGATGTTCTGCAGGGTAGAGGGTCACACGTTGGTATAGTCGAAGCCAGAGTGTGAGCTCCTGTCACCCCAGCAATCACTAATAGAAGTCCCAGCAACTCCTCCTCTGCCTCCCCCGCCCTTCAGAGCAAGGGCACTGTTAGCACACATGTCAAGTCCAGGATGGAACAAGAAGGACGTTCTGGCAGAAGAAAAGAAGGGGGAAAAGGACCGGTGGGCCATTTGCATACGACTGTGATCCTAATATATACAGGTTGCCAACCTCCGAGGTCGTAGTTCACCCTGGTTGCCGGGGCAACTGGGCTGTTCTCCCCATCACTAGCTCGTTAAAGAGCTGCGGGAATAGGAATAGGTCCGCCAACTGTCCTCATCGTGCTGTGGCCATGTCTGTATGTGACCCCGCCAAGTAATGAGGACCTCTGCCATGACGCCTGTGCACATGCACACACAGGCGCGCACACACACACACACACACACACATATACAAAAAGAAACATGAAAATCAGGATTACGCACAAACTTTTACACACAACATGCAAATCAATGAGAATACTCCATGTGCGTACACACACACACACAAACACACTTTACACAGACATGCACACACCCTCCCCACACCCCCACACACTGAAACTGTAATAGCCCAGCAGTATCTGGCGACTAACTGAAAAAGTATTTTTCAACAACTCATCTTTAAACCTTTAACCCTCCCAAAAAACAAGCTTACACAGTGAGTGTTGCACCTCTCCATGGCTTTCTCAGCATCAATTAGCATGTTTTTTGTGCAGCTGAGCGTTTCCTCTGGTGGGCCGAGGTAAATAAGGAGATGGAAATGAGGTCCAGTGCTCTAATCCAGCCAGGGTGCAGGTCTCTCAGTAATCCCCCCAAGAGCTGCTTGGCCTGGGGCATGCAGAGGGGTAATCCAGCCCCCTGGGACCTCATCCACCAGCTTGCTTGCAGACACACACACACACACACACACACACACACACACACACACACACATATATAAGTGGAGAGAATGAAATGAGAAAGGGAGAGAGAAAATGAGAGAGGGGGAGAATAGAAAACAGCACAAAGGACCAACTGGCTGAAATGCAAAACTTGGGTCACACATCCAGATAACAATGTGTATAATTTCATTAGCAAGTGTTCCAATTTTCAAGTCGTGTCAACTTAGATGAGCTGAACACTTGACAGATTTTCCACAATATAGAAAAAAAAAAGAATTCAAGGAGAAGTGTATTACAATATGTAAAGCCAAGCCACAAATATTTTAACCCCTCAAAACATACAGCTGTTGTAAGAAAGTATACACACACACACACACACACACACACACACACACACCTGCCTCCCCTGACCACTGTTTGATCCATTAATAAGAAGTGTTCTGATAAACAAAGCACACTTGATCATATAATCACTTGACAATAACTTTGTCTATAGGCAGTAAATAATTACCTCCCCAAAGCCTTGTACAGAATTCAAAGAGCTGTGACAGCTCTGTGAGCTGAGACAGGTGGTTTGACAAAATAGGAGGCACAGAAAGGTTGGATAACTTTAAAATGTGCCATTGCTTTATTGCTATGACCATGCGTAGCAGTGTATGATGTCATCGTTAATGATTTATGGTTTAATAGAAATCATTTTGTTGCATCTTACTATTGAAAAAATGTACTAGGCATGTATAAATTGTATTTTCAATGTTGATGTATGTAAATGAGGTCAGACAAAATATCAGAAACACATTGAAGTGTGACATCACCAATAACTACAGCCTAAAATGGGCTTAATGTTACACAACAAAAAGTGAACCATCATTAAGATATTATGCTGCATCGGAATGTGAAATTGAAGTTACAACACTGATAAAAGTGCAACTGTAGTCAGAGTCTGTCTAAACACCAAGCCAGAGGGGACACCATGGTGCCTGAGAGGCCCTCTGGACATACCTTCTTGGGAACATCTTATCTCATCTCCATTATAGTTTTTCCAGACCTAAACCTGGTGTGCATAAACTAATTAAAAAAAAAAAAGGCCTGATCCAAAATGGAACACACAATAGACATATATAACTACACCCAATCCTGAATAGATGTGAACACAGCAAAAACACTGCCAGCAGCATGATGTTCCACCAATTAAGGAGCGGCAATGATTAGCAATGGATGTTTTTCTTCCTGCACCTTGTAGTTCATTCTCTCTTTCTTATGTCAAAATACATCGTTTTCTCCTATTATGATGATGATGCACCATGATATCGGAACTGACAGGGATCCATTCAACTGTTAGACATTGACACACAGACCTGAGACCTGTGGCAACACAGCTGGACCCTACCTGACCAATTAGACTGAATATATTTTGGCCCCGGGCCAACTACCCGGAGTATTTTACTAAAAGAGTGCACATATGAGAACCTCTGGCTGTGAGTGCCTGTAGTCCCATCAAGGTAAGTAATCACCTGAATTATTATCTTTAAAATACTTTTAATGTTCTGGTCTAATACTGTAGTTCTGAAGTAAACACTCACTACTTCATAATTTGGAAGGAAAAAAAAGTTTAGTTTTCATATAATTAACTCAAAATATCAAAAACTAAAGTAGAAATGTATAAATCTTGACCTTCAATCACCCTAATTTTAACTTTCAATATTACTTCATGCTCAAACAATATTTGTGTGACTGCCTGATGAAAACATCAGAAAAACACACACTCACCTGTGAGCACAGATAAGCCTTTATGCATTAAACACACAGCAGCGCTGCATTAACTGATGTCCTTGTAACCGCTGCCTGTTGACTGTACAGGAGTTTCTGCTTCATATTCATTGATCCATTCTCATCTTAGAGCTGCTGACAGTCGAACCTGTCCATTGTGTGCAAGGTTGGAGGCACAGCGGGCAGGCCTGCGGGTCAAACCCAAAGTAGGAGGTGGATGATGTGGCCGAGGGAAGGCCGGCTGTACCTATGTGCATTAGCTGGCCGGAGAGCAGGCATGTGCTTCAAGGCAGTGTAAACAAACAGAAACAAAAATTTACATTTGGCTCTCATAGGGCCAGTGTTCTGCCTGTCTGCACAAACACCCCCTACAACGGCAGCAGCCTAACAACAGTGTGTGACAAACACATGCACAAATATTTATAGCGCTTTTCCTCATGTGGGTATACCTATCTGTGCATCCTCTCGCGCACATCAGTGACGCACACATGAAGGCACCTTTTATTGACTTTTGCACACCAGCCAGAATGCTACTCGACATCAAAAGAATTATTCATTTTTGCAGGGAATTTAACCTGCTCCCTTCCACCTTTAGAGGCCAATTAGTACCTGTGGTGTAATGAGGCTCGACAGCATGTGAATGTTCCACATAATTAACACAAATGGCATTAACCAACTGCACGACATCCGACTGCATGTGGCGTAGCTTCTCGGTGAAAAACTGATCATAAGTCCGTCAGGCTGACGCGTGCCTGTGTTGTATTGCATTAGTGTAACCAATCCACAACCAGTGGAATCGAGACACGGAACGGATCACATTGACTTTTGCCTGACAGGTTGCGGGTGAGTGATTGCATGTACAGATTTGTCAGGCTACTGAGCGATGTGTGTGAGTATGTACATTGTGTGACTGTGTGACTGTGTGTGTGTGTGTGTGTGTGTTTGAGGTCCATGGAGAGGTGGTGTGACTGCGCTGACATGTGTCCGACAGTGTGGCTCGCTCCTGGGCCTCTCTCTCACACTCCACTGGCCTGGCTCCCCTGAGTTCCATGCATAATGCAGCGGGCCAGAGACACCGCCCCGCATGATAATGTGTGCGTACATGCTTGCTGTGTGTGTGTGTGTTTTGTGTGTGTGTGTTGTTGTGTGTGTGACAGCAGGAGAGAGCTAGCTGGCATGGCTGCTCAGCATAACAGTGTGTGTGTGTGTGTGTGTGTGTGTGTGTGTGTGTGTACAGTCAGCATGTAATCCACAATAGCACGCGCATCCTTACAATGTTACGATGAATTTTTATTCAAAACACAGCAGGGGTGTAATAATGAACTGAAACATATCAGAATGTGATTCATGAGTCAGAGCTACATATGGCTACAAGGGTACACAACCACAGGTCTGAACCAAAATCGATACAGCTGTCAAAAGCCAGTCTTTCCAAGTGACTTTGTCTCTCTTTGCTCTGGTGCATCTGATGTTAGTGTGTGCTTGTGTGTGTGTGTGTGTGTGTGTGTGTGTGTGTGTGTTTGTGTGTCCAAACATACTCCAAATAGATACCTAGAAATCCACCTCCTGAAATGAAATCGTGACATACCAGCATAGTCTAAAAGACAAACAATAATATATGGATACATTGAATATTTCAAGAGATATACACTTAAAATAGTAAGTAAATAGTACCTTGTTGGCAGCATTTCGGTGAAAATCAATGCTTCCCCGGGATAAGCTAAAAATGATCCATGGGCTAATGTGGCAGGAGACGTCATTTCATCATTTTGCATTTCTGAGTCAGTACTTAGAATAAAAATGGAGGAAATATGAATTATTACTTTTTGATTTCATAGCTAAATACTAACACACTTTCATGAACAATTAAAACTATCAAACCCTGTCAAAAATGAACTAAAACCATTCAATTGCAGTTGATTATCAATGCTGATCTTGATCTGCTTCATATGATATCATTACAGAGTGATGAAAAACAGTGCCTTCTCTAAGGAACAATTATCCCCACAATAAAGGCTACAGCCAAGCTGAGAAAACACCAACGGGGCTGGAATACTGGTTTCCCCAATCCACATCCAGCAATAGTGACTGTGGTCATTATGACTATATATATATATACATGTAGTTGTGCTACTTGTGGCCTTCATTAGGCCTCTCATTTTGTGGTAGTAAAGGGCAGTGTGGAGGAGCCCCACTGCCCTTTTAGTCTGTGGCAGCATGGAGCTGTATGCAGGAGGACCCAGACTCTCCTAATAAAGGCCTTCCTTTGGGCTGGAGAAAAGATGAGCTGCCAAACCTTATTCACACCATAATTGTTATGGCATCATTATGGAATGTCCTTTATGGATAGCTTGAGATAATCTAATTCTTGGTAGAGGGGTCAGATATACATAAGCCAAAAGAGTTGAAGGGTACTCTACCCCGTTCAAATCTATGTTTTAAGTCCGGCTGACATGTCCCCGGTGGAAGATTTGACATCCGAGGCACTAAGTAGGCTGGCAGAGTGCCCCTGGCATCAGGGCACCCAGATGGACGTGGCTTGACCATGATCAAAGCTCAGGCACTGTCCTCCATCACCCTGAAGGACACAACCGCAGGCGCCTGGTCTCCCCATACCCTGCACCTGCTTTCTTGTCTGCCTCGGCACAGAGCAGAAAAACAGGCAAAGAAATACACTTGAAGTTTCTTGAAATTTAAGCCAAAGCAACATCAAAAATCTGATATAAAAGCAAAAGCGGGAAAGCAGACTAGACTGTACATTTCAGAGATATCAATAGTCTGGTATTGTCTCAGACATGAGGATAGGGGAGGGAGGGGGGAGTGGATCAGAGAGCCATGCCCAGTGAGGGCTCAGTCTGCTGGGGGCAATGCTTCTGGCAAACCCCCTTACCCCTGCTCTGACCTGGAGGATGCCCCGGCTGCTGCACGCTCCGAACACAGTGGGGCAGAGAAGCCATGCTGAATACCAACCAGCTGCTGGCTTCTCGGGAAGCTATGCACAACAGCGGTGGAAAACAATATAGGAGTGAACTGCGGTAAACGTGGGATTCAACTCTATCTAAGAATGTATGGATGAGATGATTTCACTGCAAGATAGACACTGAGGTACCTGAAGAACTGGCTGGTAGGGGAGACGGAGACAAGCTTATCCCGAACAACAGTGTAAATAGTGGCAGCTCCCCTCTCTGCCCATGGTGTGAATGATGGGATACAAGCTGCTTCCTTGTATTGACATGCTGAGCAGCTCCTTATAACATGTCATGTCAGTCATTCGGGTTGAGGCAGGGGGAACGGCAGTGACAGCCCTGTACCCAGGTGTCTGAGCCTGACTAGTCCCATTATTAACATGGTCCAGGGTCTTTTAACAAGACCCAGCGTACTCAGTTCTCAGCTCTACCGTGACGTAGTTCCATCTACACCCCCATCCCAGGGGCCCCCTGGAGCTGTCAGGAGACCCCTGACCTGTAGGCTCGGCACTTCCTGAAATGCCACACCGCTCCAGAGACCTTTCGACCATGCTGACTTGTATAAGGAATCAATCACGCGCTCGCTGTCTGGTCCGCTGGGTCAACTCACCGCCAGCTATTGACAAGCTGGCTTACAGTAAGGCAGCTGTAGGGAGGGAAAGCTTTGGCTTTAAACACAACATCAAGCGGCAACGCGTCTGCTGTCAAATGAGCAGCGAGAAACAACAGTCTTGTTTTCGCTTCATGCCGCTTATTTAATGTGCCGTTAATGTTTCATCGGCCAACAACAAGTTTTTATCAACTAGACTTTGAAGTGTCAGCAGCAGTGTATAGATGAGCGTGTATTTGGATAAAAATTGACTGATGCAGTTCTTTTTTAACAGCAGTGCGGCTTTACAGATTGTATTTACCCAACCACAATGCATGGAATCTTTAGCATAATTACGTAGCGAAAGATCAAAAACTGTACAAAATAGCAGATATAAACAAGTTATATTAATATATATTATATATTCTTCTTTGTTTTTCTGATATAATCTTATGCTACATTTTGCCTCTGCTCTGTGCTCTGGATGGATGGATGGATGGATTAGGGACTAAAAACCTTTGGAGTATAAAAAGTGATTTCAAACTATGTAGTGATTTAAGGTTCAATTAAAAAAAAATAATAATAATTCTCCCACTTACACCGGTGTTTAGAAATAAATATACTACTGTGACCAAAAACATGCGCTGACATGTCATTTTCCTACAATGGTCATGTGAAAATAAAAAAGACAAGACCTTGAGGAGTTATACTAATCAAGGTAATTTGATACTTTGACACACACGGTCCTTTTTGTGTGTCCTCAGTCAAATCCTTTGGTCAGTCGATGCATGCTGCATGTCGAAGTGTCCTTAGGCAAGATACTGAACCCCAACTTGCTTCAGTGTGTGAATAAAGCGTATAAAGAACAGTCTCCTCCCCAACTTAGATTCCTCCTGTATGAAAGATGTGTGGATGAGGATGTGATGTAAAAGCGCTTTGAGAGGTTGAAATGACTAGAATGGTGCTATACAAATACAGACCATTCAGTACTAATCTCCCCAAATTTAGCTTAGGCCATCATCAGCCACTGTATGTGTAGAAGTGAGAGTTAAATGCTTTGGTGCCCGGTTTGGTTTATGCTGCAGTCTGCATGTAAATGAGTGCAGCCGGCAGACATGGCGGGGTCACTGCTCTGCTCACCTGCTCCTTATGTGTCAGTCCTGGACTTGGACCGACCCGCCTGCTCCTGCTTCTTTTGTTTTTGATATGTGCAGCTGATATCAAGTCAGAGCCAGCCGAGTCAGTGTGGTCCTCTTCTCACAGACGATCTGGTAGATCTGAGACGGCGTGGCCGACAACATTCATCACAGACCGACTCAGTAGGACGTTCGAACGCAAGCTAAGTTTACATTTCAAAAGCTTTAAAAGCTCCCACCTGTCAAATCGAAATAACTTAAGGTTCAAGACAAGATAAGATTTCAAGTGAGAGGTGAGGGTAAGAGATAGTTAGTTTTTTTAGTTTTTCACTATTTACCACGAGCTTTAACCCTTTCATGCATGGAGGTCGCTACAGTGTGCAGCTCATCAAAAGCTGTTTTCTTGTATATGCATGAGTTTTGATGGCATAGTTGCACATCAGCCACTACAGTGAAGCTGCTGCATCATCTCATACACTGACTGCTACCCACTGGGGAGCCAAGATGGCCGCCAGACAGCCAGAAACACCAAGTTGCTCATTTTCTTCTGTTCAAACCTTCTATAAAAAGAGACCCTTGCAGGTAAGAAAAATATGGGGACATCAAGTAACATCTACGGAGTCATGGAATTGCTACATTTTCCAAGTATTGATTTTATATTGGGAGGAAACACCATGCATCACAAGCTATATTTCAACAACTGGACATGTAAATATATCTTTAGAAAATATGGGCTGAAAAAAAAATCTTGTTTTTCACACCTAAAGATGAATAAAAACACTTTTCCTGACTGAGGTCATCATAATTCATGCATGAAAGGGTTAATCCAAAACTACCCATTGGTACAGGCCTGCATGTTACTCAAACTCTCTGTAGCACTTCTGCATTACCACATCAACTAGCTTCACCCCTCTGTTTCCCCTCCTTCGACCTCAACTCCCCCGCATGGCCCAGCTCAGGAGGACAGCAACCCACTCTTGTAGACTTCAGTGAACTCCTCCGCCCCACCTCCTTTCCTCCACACCTCCCTCCCTCCCTCCCTCCTCCTCCCTCTCTCCCGATTCCACTTCTGCCTAGCCAGCCGGCCGCATCGATTTCATGTTTGGGCTGCCCACATTGATTTTCATGCAGGTCCATGGATCATACTGCTGCTTCCTCCATCTCAGTAGTACAGTGGGAGGCAAGGAAAATCGTCTTTGACAGTTGCTGCACAGAGATGCAGCGAAACGCCCATGCAGCCCCGCTTTCACCCCAGCGTGCTCCTCTAGTAACTTCTGTACTGCTTCCCCTTCCCACCTAAACCTGTTTCCTCTCCCTCTTCCATGTGCCCTTGAAGACCAGCACCAATGCAAAATGTCATCCATAACTTGGGCAAATATGATATTGTTGCAAAAGCATTGGTAGTAATGGCTGTTTGGACGATGATTCATTCAACTATACAAATAAATGCAAAAAACTTGATGGTATGCTTTAATGTCAGGCTCATGCCACTTGTAGAAAAACAGCAGACTATTATGATCGAATATTTTTGAATGGAATTTCTACATGCAACTCCTTAAGCCTCTGTTATTTAGGTGTAAAATAACATTCAAAACCTATTTGTTTTGAACTGTGCATCCCTCTTTGCAGTTCCCCGGCGTCTCCCTCAGGAGGCGTACATGCCAGCAGATGGGAATGACTTCTCCCAATCCTTGTTGTTGGCTTTACAAGCCTTTAAGTGTAGGAGTGTGCAGGGGTGACCTGAGAGAGTGGCAGAAATGTCACACACTTCATTTGTGCGGCAGTAAAAAGCCCGGCTGTCTGGGGAGCCATCGATCTGACAAGTTATTACAGAGGAACCGAGGCAGGAGGAGGCCGTCAGTAGCACGACACTGACAACAGCTGGGGAGCCCTCTCTCTCTTCCTCTCCCACTCCTTCACTGTCTCCCTCTTTCTCCCTACATATGATATTGCCCACTTCTTTCTCTCACCACCACTTTCTTCTGCTTTCTAACTTTTGTCTCTCTATCTCTGCCTCCAAGCTTTGACACCTGCCTTTGCTCCATCTCTTGCTCTTCTCCTTCCACCTCTCTCACTCTGTCTCCTTCTCTACCACCTATTCTCCTCTCTCCTCACTTGCACAGTTTTCACTGCTTTCTCATCTTTTATCTCTTCCCACATTTTCTTCACTACCTCTCTCTCTACCTCCCTAACCTCTATTACTCTACTCTTCTCTCCGTTCTCACCTTTAGTCTCATTGCTTTCAGTTTTACGTTTTACAGCTAGTTCTTCTGACCCCACCCCTTTCAAAGGTTGGAGTGTGTCTTATTTCAAGAGATCATGGTTCTTGGTAAATAAGGTCGTCTTAGAGAGAAGTCTACCTTAGCAACAAAAAAGGGGGAGAAAAAACTCAAGCTACTGAATAGTTTTTCTTCAAGTAAGTTTAATTAAAAAGAAAAACATAAGAGACATTGCCAGTGAGTAATTTTATTCAATGTTAATATAAAAATATTGACCGATGCGAGGATAATGATAATCTTTTCTCCTTGCAAAAATGTCAATGTGTTCCTAAACAACAAAAACAGGTAGTTAATTAGTGCATTCCAAAACCTGTGGTCATGGTGGGGAGAAAAATTGGTAAATTTAGGCATTTAGGATTAAAGTCATTGTGTGTTGAATGTGATTAATACATCTTTCAAATCCCCCTGATTAAAGATGAAAAAAAATGATACAACCAGTATCAACAAGTTTACCTGTGGGGGTTAGGGGTGTTCTAGTAATGTGCATAGTTGTCTGCCACAGTGTTAGTCTTTATACTCCTGGATGATGCGAGGAATGAAAGTTTGGCATCCTAAAGGCATTAAAGTCCAACTGGAATCAATTTTTGTAAAATGCAATGTTAGTTTTTCAAAATGTGTTCTTAATGTTTGTTTTTTTTTATTATCATTAAATAGAGAAATATCAGAAATACTCCTTTTCCTCTCAGCCAGCTGAAGATGTGTTTCTGTCTCTGGTTAAACTTAAAGCAGCTGGCAGGCAGGAGAAAGTAAACAAACTTGTGCTGTAGCTAATGAGCTGTGCAAGTCCTACTATTTTTATTATTATCTATACCGCTTATCCATCAGGGGCGACTAATCCCTGCTGACTTTGGGCGAGAGGTGAGGTACACCCTGGACTGGTCGCCACAGCAGTGCTTCTCAATTATTTTCTGTTACGCCCCCCCAAGGAAGAAGAAAAAATTTCGCACCCCCCCCATTCTCCACCGCGACTATAAATAGTATCATTTGTCTATAAAATTGTTATAAGTACACCTCTGCATAACATTGTATCCTTATTAACATTAAAGAAAACAAAAAGAAAAAAGAAAGAAATATAGATCAACTTACAACAAAGAACAGCTTTATTAACATTGTTTTTTAGTCTGTAACAGAAAAGATTTAAAGTGCATCAATTTGCCTGAAATTAAAAAAAAATTAAATCCTTATTTAAACTATAAACATTTTTGACCGACTAATTTAACCATTTGATACTGAAAAATAAAATAAAATTAAATCAATAAATAATAATAAATTCAAATTGATCAGCAACATTAACTCAGGAGCACAATATTTAAAACATTTTAACCTACAAAACAAAAATGAATAAAACAATTTGTGCTGATTTTTTTTTTTATCAAAATGAGGAAGTCAGGATTAATGGCTACAATGAGCACGTTTAGCAGTGCACAGCTTTTCGAAGCGGGGTTTGAAGCATGATACTGCAACTCTCAGCTCCTGCTCAATGTTTAGCTGTAGCATTCACTACGCGGGATGATTGTTGACAATATTCGGCACGTTTTTGCTGAAAAAAACTCAAGCGGCTTATCAGCGTGATCGGGGTGTAATGTCTTTAAGTGACGCCTTAATTTATTTGGCTTCATGCTGTCCGCTGCCAACAGTAAACACACCGGTCTTTCCTCGTCTCCCACCGTTACATATACTTCGTCATATTTCTTCGTCTTAGCTTTCGGGAAGCTAATACACTGCCACCTACTGTAGGGGATGTGCAATTGCACTTTATTCTAGTACAGCAAAAAAAAAAAAAAAACTATTCCCCGGGGTCACACGCGCCCCCCCTGGCATCCCACTATTTGAGAAGGACTGACTTAGAGACAGACAACGCTCACACTCACACTCACACTCACACTCACTCAGCAATTAACCTAACCTGCATGTCTTTGGACTGCGGGAGGAAACCGGAGTACCCAGCGAAAACCCACCCGTGCAAACTCCACACAGAATCCAACCCGGATTCGAACCTGGAACCTTCTTGCTATGAGGCATCAGTGCTAACCACCATGCATAGAGCATTATTAGAGCATTATTAGAGCATCATAGAGCGTTCTATCAAAATATGGTTTAAAATGTGGAATGTTGATGGGCTGTATGGAAACAACTTGTCCATCTACACAGAAAAAAGTGCTTTTCGGATTTCTTCACAACCGAGACAAACAAAAGTTATGTTCAGTGTTACTCACCAAAACACATTGCGTGATTCCTTAAGCTCTAACATACGTGTCAGGTGCATTTGCTCCCCCATAATACATTTACAAAGCTGATATTTAAAATATTTCAAATTCTTCTTCCCCGAATTTGTTGGTACCTTACATAATCTTACATTCCAAGAGGTCTCAGGCTCCAAAGGGAAGCTCTGAGGTGAAGGAAATATCATTATCATGTTTACAGAAAACCACCGCTGACCGCTTCGCCTATGCTGTTTATTTGCTTTATGAAGTCAACTTACAACTTTTTTGCTGCAAAACAACCGTAATAGAACAACTGCAGTTTTGCCTGACAGTTTTCATAATAACAGTAAATGAAATGACAATGTGAAAACAATGTAAAAGGGGTTGCTTATAAAGATCTACAGAGAATTATCACCTTTATCTGCAGTTCCCCTCAACTTCACAGAGCTTTCTGGTGAGTTTCAGCTCATTGTTGACCCGTCCATCCCACAACTTTATCGTCTCTCACTGCTCATATAGCTGTGTGCGATCACTTGGCCAAAAAAAATGATTGCATGTTGCAAGGCTCCTAATCCTGATAGTGACTGAACAATTTCCCAATATGACAGTCGGCAATATTTCACTTTGTAAAATGACAGCTTACATCAGTCAGAGCGTGCAGGTACAAAAGATGTTTACCGGGACTTGTTTTGTTTGATAGCAGCACCTGCAGGAAAACATCTCTAGTTGTAACATCTTTCACATTACAATTCAGACTGTCAACCCGACTAGCAAGAGCACAACTCTATCACAAAAGGTGTTCTATTTTCTAACAGTGACCTTGCCTGCAGGTGAACAGCACCATGCATTAATTCTCTGGCAAAGGAATGAAGGCTTAACCCATCAGTGAGTGCAGACATTCATTCAAACATGCTGGAATCAGACACCATGGAGTGGAATGGGTGAAAATACGGTGGAATGTGACCAGTACTACGGAGAAAATAAGACATCATCTCATCTCATCAGTATCCCTCCGATGCTGTGGATACTTAAGGAGGAAGTAAAAAATGAAAACTTAATTTGTCGTCATAATTGAACACATTTTTTTTTTTTTTTAAATCAGTTTTACTTGCTACTTACTTTGTTGCTTTCTAAGTGCAAAGTGAATATTATGGAGCAGAAGCAACAGCAGAAATTCTACACCTGCTGATAAAAACTAATTTAGCCATCACCCCCTTAAAACGCTAAATTTTTTTAATCACAATATTTTTCAGTTGTATCAACACACCGTGTATTTATGACAGTAATCTGGTACTCATTTAGTATTTAAATGGTAAATGGTCTGTATTTGTACAGCTCCTTTCTAGTTATTTCAACTACTCAAAGCGCTTTTACATCACATCCTCAATCACCCATTCACACATCATTCATACAGGAGACTTTGGAGGAGACTATTCTTTCATACTCATTCACACACTGAAGCTGCTTCAGGAGCAAGTTGGGGTTCAGTGTCTTGCCCAAGGACATGTTGACCCATAGGAGCTGGGGATCGAACCCCCAACCTTCTGATTGAGGGACGACCCACTCTACCGCTGAGCCACAGTGGTAGAGTATTCATTTAGCTGTAGTTTTATTGCTGAGTGTTTGGTTTCAGTAGGATATCTGCTCCATCTCTGCTTCCTATTTTTTCAAATGCCAGACTTTCTTCTTATTAATACTCATTCATGAGAAGTTGTTCATGTTTTAAAATGTGTATAACTCATTATGGAGAGAGACTCTTCATTCATCTCAGCTGCATTGTGTTTGGCAGCTCCTCAGCTCCGGCTGGCCTGCACATCCAGCTGTCAGACAAACAGGTAGGAGGAACAGATGAGGTGTGGGGGTTACGGCCCCAGACAGATGAATAACCCTCCTGATTGACGCTGGCCTTTGTGCGCAACTTGACGCTGCTGCTGTTCTGACACGAGTCTGTTGCACAGTAATGTGTGATCAGGAGAAAAGGGCACCGGCTGCTCTGATCATCATTCTGCCCCGCTACCTCGTCACTGCCTCCGTAGCCTCACTCCAACATCAATTGGACAGAATCAGACTTGAACCAGACACATATTCAACTTAGTCAGCTGAGCGTGGGAAGAGAGGAGAGTAAACTGTAGGGAGGACGAAAGAGAAGGTGCAGGTGACTTTGAGTCTGTGAGGGGTATGAGTGAAAGATAGAACAAGGTAGTTCACTTGTTAACTCACTGTCAAATTTGAGTATCTGACCTTTTCTGCTAGAATACATGCTAAATGGGGATTGACTGGTATCCTAGTGCCACCCAGAGCCAGCCAAAACTTTTATAGACCTTATTCACATGGCGGCCATTTTTCTCTAATGTCACGCTAAGTGTGGGAAGCTCAAATGAGCCTTTAATGCAAAGTGAAATTAATTTGACGTCAATTTTGGCGTGATATTTTCGCCATTATGCTAACATGGCATGCTTGGTATCAACTGATTCATTGAAGCCTGAAGATTCATATCTTTGCACCACTCAGAAAACTGAATCTGCTACACCACACCAATAAAATTGTGTCTAGAGAAAAGGGGAGTGTCTTATCTCATAATCAAAACATATAAATGAGTATATCAATAGATAATAAAGAAAGTTAAATAATAATTAAATTAGAGAGTACACTTTAGACTCAAATCATTTTCTATTTATTTTTCATTATCTCATCCATTTTTCACCTCTCCATATTTTAAACAATTCTTAAACAGTGTCAGCAAGTAATGAATCCATGCAGTACAGTGAATCTGTTGATAAAAAAAACACGTCATGCTAGCTTACTAGGAAGGGGAATAAATATTGGTGCAAACTAGCATACTGTCTTCACCACGAGTCTCAAAAACTGGAAAAAACTGGATGGTGGATTGCAGTTTCTAAAGTGACAAACCAGTTGACTGGGTTTTTTGCTGCTAAATATGGCCACTCCAATCTCACAGTGATGTTTACGAGACTAAAGTCAGCGTAACGCCATTTCACAACAACTTAAACAAAGTTTACAGTGCACAATCAAATCTAAAATCTTAGGTTTGGAAGACATTTAGATGGAGAATTGTCTGGCCATTTGTAAAGTGTGTAGAACAGCTATTAAATACAGTGGGAGCGTACAGTCTGTGAACAGCACAGTGATACCTATTCGGTCGGCAAGCAATCTGTGGATGCAAGTGCACGCAAGGCAAAGATGCGGTTCTTCCAGCCACATCCAAGCCACAATACGCCTAGGTCCAAGGTAATCACAGCATAGATAGATAGATAGATAGATTAGCCTTTATTTATCCCACAGTAGGGAAATTATAGATTTATTGTTAAGGACTTAAGACCTATTAAATGATTAGTTAAATGTTTACTAGTGCTTATAAATGTTTTATTGGGTAAAAACATACACACACACACAAAGTTTGAGAGAGAAAGAGAGGATGTTAGATCGCCTACTGCACGTCTTTCTTGTCATTAATGTTTTCAGTAATAGCTGTATGACAGTAGAAACAGCAAAGCAATTGAGATGTAGGCTGCAAAATATGTGGAAATTTGAAGGAAAAAAAATGGATATGAGTGGAGACATGCTTTCATGCAAGACACAAGGGCTCCCCTGGATGGTCTGATGAATATGTATGTGAATCACACACTATGTCCTTTACAGTCCCCAGATCTCTACCCAACTGAAGACCTATGACAGATTTTGGAGTGACCCGTCAGACAGCACTCTTCACCGCTATCATTCATCAACACCAGATGTATGAACATATTTCAGAGGGATGCTATTCATTCACACCATCACACCTCCTCCTGAGGCTGGTAACTCTAATGAACTTATCCTCTCAACAACTGCAACAGGAACTGAAGGAATATATGAAGCAATCACTTGCAATCCACAAGTCTATCTATCTAGTCTGCAGAAGAAAAGAGTCCCAGAAAGTGACCCAGAGCCAGAGAATCTGCTGGTGCCAAGGAAACAGGTGTACAAGGTTGTCGGGAGAAAGTGGAACAAGCCACAGCAAGAGGGTTCCTACAAGGTGGTTCAAGCAACGCCCTCAGCCGTTCAGGTGAAAGCGAGCTCCGCGTGGCATCATCTGAACCACTGCAATAAGGAAGTCAGCCGCAAGGGAGACCATCAGCCGGACACCAAATCTGCCACCACAACATGAGGCTTCACAACAGGATACTGATGAGTATGATGCCACCACACTGCTGCTACTGTCGGTCTGACCACTAAAAATACAACTCCACCCAAAACTGAACCAAATGAGGAAGGGCAGTGTGGCCTACAGTATTTGATGGTGACTATAGATATGACCTATATGATTATAGTGACCTAAGATATGACATGTTGGACCACTTTGACATTTAGAGGCCAATCCAGAGGAGTTTTGATACTTTTGAAGACACTGATTGGGAAAAAGCTAATCATAACAAGTGGCATTGATGGGCCATATATACAGCCAAAGCAATCGTACCTAAAGAATATGCAGTGTGTGCTGAATCCCCAATAACACTGCCAACAGTAGTTTCAGAGAAGTATGATCATGAAGAATGTACCAAGTGGCAACAGCAACAGCAACAGCAACAGCAACATCAACAGCGTTGTGATAACAACTTTGGTCCACCACAGTCTAGTATTTCTTTAATGAAACTTCCAAGCTATCTGTACACCTTACCAACATGTAGAATACTTTGTTCACTGCCCTTCTGTGCCATACAATGTAAAGTACTCTATTGATCTAGATTAGGACATACACTACTCCAGCCAGGGAGAGTGATTGCTGAATCATGCAAAGAATTTGAGATTGCCACATCACAAAGACAATCGGCAACAGATTATGAAATAGATGGAGACGTAGACTAAAAATGCTTTGCGCATGGCGCATACTTCCATAGAAATTCTACAAATTTGGGAATAGTGTATGAAATACACGTATGAAACTGTATACTGTAAAAGAACGTGGGTGCTGTGCTGGTTCCTACATTCCAATATGGCACCTATGTTTTTTTAAGTATCCGGTGTGGTTGGTTTAAGAATCCAGTAACACTTGATCCCACATGTAATGATACATATTTGACCTTGCCATCCATAGCATCATTAAACGATCAGACTCAAGGAGTAGCTGATAATTGGATATGTGGAGGTGGCAGACTTTTAAACACCTTACTGAAACGCTGGAGTGCAGTGAGTGCAATGGTGAGATTGAAGATGCCAGTAAATGCAATGTATAATGGAGCTGTAACAGGCCCCGCTGCACTGGGCGTGTAAACAGATAATGATCCTGCAAAACACAACAAATATAACGAAGCAGAGCAAACTTGCCGGTCTTGCCAGAATGTATGAAATGCACAATATTTAAGTAATGTGCTTTGAATTCTCCATCCTTAATTTCATTAACACATTCACCAAAGTTGAACAAATTCCATAAAAGATAATATAATTAGTTCTGTACCAGTGACTGCCAGCCTCAAGAATTCTGGGTAATCTGAAAAGTCGTATTCTAGACTATTTGCAGAGGTTTTGCCATGCATGTTAGCAGCTCTGCCAGAAGGGTGTTACAGTGGTCAAGGGGAAAGTTTACAGTCCCTGTACAAGTAGTTTAGTGGCATACTCAGATAGACGAAGGTCTATCTGAGTATGACCTTTAAGCTCCAGCTTAAATTTCAATTTCAATTCTCTGAGGCGGGCATCATGTCTCAACTTCTGGAACTCCAAAACGAGCTGTTGCTCATGCTGCAGCTGAAGCAAAAGGATTTCTTTTTTCCTGCTCAAACGACAACCCAGCCCCAAAACCAGCCAAATCAGGAGCTGCAGTGGACACCTTCTCTGGCAAACTCACTCTGGGGGAGGCTATATCAGAAAAACTGACAGGGACCTTTGCACTCGCTACAGGGATTGGCAAAATATGTTTTTTCCACTAAACTGGTCCTTTAGTGTGGCCAGTAAGTCATCTTTACCCAACTTTCTGGAAATTTCAACACCAAAATGGTCAGCTACTTTCAACAGCTGCTCTTTTTTGTAAATCTTAAGCAAGATTTTGCTGGAGAACTGAACAAAATCCTCAATAGAGGCCATGCCACCTTTTACTAAGGATTACTTACCAGACTTTGTTCCTTTACTTTTCACCAATGACTCAGTGTAACACACTAGAGAGACCAGCACAACAACAAACAAAGTTTTCAACCACCTCACCTCGGTGGCTAATGACCAATAGAGTCTAATGATTACTGAAAAACAACAAAGCTAAAAGCAAACAATCAGTCTGTGTACCCAACAACCAGGCTCAGGGGTAATAACAAGAATGGAGGCAACAAACAGCTAAGGCTATCACAGAATAAGATTTAACACAAATTGGATTTGTGCGACAAACCAAACAAAGAAGAGAAGGCTATGCTGGTTGATGCAGGCCTCGCTGAGAGAGAGTGAACTCCCAGAAAAACAGCGACAGCGACATTCCCAGCTCCATCCTCTAGCAGCTCCGAGAGACACGAGCAAAAGGAGCGGGAGTCACCACATCTGGGAACCACACTGTTTTGGATCGAGACTTGTGTAAGTGAGTTATGTTGGGAATAACGCCGTTTGTTTGCTCACACAATTGTTGTCAAATGTTGATGCAATGTCCTCAACATGGTAAAAGGCAGCTTTATTACCAAATTCTGGATTTAATACTGCTTCAAGTGTTGTTTTCAGCGGTATGTCTGACTTGCCAAGAGTAAATGTCTGGGGTAAATTATCACTAACACATTAAATATTGGCACCGTTAATTAGGTATGAGTTGCCTCAGTATAAAATATTGGCATCAGTTATCAATCGCACCCTAAACTGCCCATGTAATCGGATTTAATCTATAGCATAATTCAGTATTGTGCTTAGTGAGTTGGGTTTGAGATAAAAAATAAAAAAAAAACACAGGATGGGAGATTTCTAAGATGTCTAAAACTGCAGTGGAAACCTGGCAGGGACAAACTTTATTTGGGTATAAAGGGGTTTCTCCATACAATGCAGAGGAGCACTGAGTGACACAACCCTCCCAGCTCAAGTGTCCACTGGCACTTCAGTCACAAGAAGAGGCTCTGAGGAGGGACAGCTCGTTCTCACATTTTTTTCATTCCCCAAAAGACAGCACAATGACAGATTGGTGTTGTAGGTTCGATCCATGCAGCGTCCATATGTGCTGTGTCAAAATATCCTAGATCTGTTCTCTGAACTCCTGCCTGCATGTCTTTTAAGCCAGACTAAGCAAAGAATTATCAACCAATTATGCAGTTCCCCTCGTATCGACAAGGGGTTTAGCTTCTTTCACCTTATTGTTTCGGTGTTATGGCCCACAACTTTACTATTTTGTTTCAGTTTCATTGACCTTATCTACTTTATCCCTAGGAGCAGAGCAGCTGTTTCTACTAAACGCAACAGCAGATAGACAATTTAGCAACTAGCTGGTAAACATACAGTAGCAGGTTATTTGGCAGCTAAACAGACCGACATGTGTCTCAGACGTTGGTTAAGTACAGAAGAGGCAGACAGAGCAGAATGCGATCAAACAATCGATCAAAGAAGATCGTTCCTTAACCTTTTTCTTGTCTTGCCGTAAATTTAACCACAGGTTTTTTCATCTCATTTGCAATAACAACCCATATCAGCCCTCTATGTGTTCTAATCTTAGTTGGCTGACATTTGCCTGTATTGACAACAGATGTTGTCACATGGTTAGTACAGGGCTCTAATGAGAATGAAATAAAATGACAGGATTTCTTGACTGCAGATAGATAGAAATGACAAACAAGGTATGCAGAAACAAACAGAATTGTCCATCATAGTATTGAACAAAGACATGTAATAATGGGGATAATGTTTGATATACCTTTGGAATACTATAAAGAGTTGAACTGCAAGGCGTAGTGTACTCTATTTAGTCTATTCACTAAATACAGTGCAAGGATTATAAGGTTTGTGGATAATCTAAAGCAGGGGTCTCAAACTCAAACTGGCTCTGGGCCACTGACAGCACTGTTATCTTACAGGAGGGCCACTACAAAATTAAAGTTCAATATATAATTTTCCAAACAGTTGTTTTCAACTTCTAGTACAGGTCTTTTGTTCTTGCTTTTTTTTTTTTTTTAACTAAAATAATAAAATAATAATATATAATAATAATAATAATAATAATAAATAATCATTAAAATAATCTAACAAAGCTTCACTCTCCAGCAACAAAGAGAACACAGCCACAGCCAGTGTTTGCTGAAAGAGGAAGACACTGGACACAAGATATCGGCAACTTGCAGCATGCAATCCTTCAGTAACTGTCCTTCAGTGGAGGGGTTCCCTGCTTTTTGGAAATTAATTCACTCACCATGTCACTGAACTTCCAAGGCAGCGTCTGCATCCTGTTCGGCTGCGCAGAGACAGAGTCCTCTCTGCACAGACAGCAGTCCTCTCTGCAGACAGCAGTCCTCTCTGCAGAGACAGGAGTCCTCTCTGCAGAGACAGAGTCCTCTCTGCAGCTGTGGCCTCTCCTCCTCCTGCTACTCCTCATGTTGATCTCCGTGTGTAGTCCAGTGATGCAGCTTGAGCTTTTATTCCTTTAAAACTGAGACTGTTTCCTTGCGTGTCCACTGATCTCCACACATAAACACTGAAATGTCCATCTTTCTTAAAACTGTCTCTGTTCTTCAGCCACTTTTCTTTTTGCCCTGGAAAGCGACACTTTTACGGCTCACAGCCAAACAGTGACGCATCGGCGCCACCTGCTCTCCGTCATGACGACCCTGTGACGACATGAGCGCCACCTTTGCCCTTTGACCTTTGCTACCTCGTCAAAACACGTTATTGTAAAATGATTTCTTTTTTTAAATGTGATATGAACGGGTAGTGTGCAATGGTTCAAGCATCATTAAAAAAAATTATTAAATTAAAGAATATTTCGCGGGCCGGATTGCATTGTGTTTTTGACATCTGGGGCGGGCCGGAGGGTGGGGGCAGTATGAACCAGAAAACTTTTTTATCTGATGCATAGGTACTACTAGTTGTATGTGGCAAAATGTGTTTTTAATGCAATTTGGGTAAATCAACCCTTTAAACTATCATTGTGACAGCATGTGTGTATAGCTGCACCGCATGCTCTGTCTGTAGTCCACTGACACCAATGGGAAGTTTGATATTGACACCACTAGTGATTGCACTAATCCCCTCCCCCCTTTCAGAAGACAGGCCATTGTGGCTTGTGTTTATCACTCCTGTCCACTCGCCATGTTGGAGCTAATGTTGGGTGACACACAGACACCCTGGCTGATGTGTTTTGGCACTGCGAAGGTCCCAGCTGTGCATTTACATATGCAATGACCCAGATTAGCATCCCTCCTCACACTCCATCAACACTGATTAGAGCAGCCCAGTTAAAGGAATTTTTGTCCAGCGTGTCCCTGTGACCACATCAACCTCTGCGTGTGATTATACGCAACTCTCAAGTTGATTGCTCACTGGCCTGACAATGACGGCAAAGTAGGTGAAGTTTCAATGAGCATTAATTAAAGAGTTATTTTTATTTAATTTGCAGTCAGTGTTAGACAAAGACAGTAAAGGGTTACCTCGCTGAAAATTACAAATAATTTATATTTTTCTCACCTACCTCTGGTGGTATGCAGCCACACAGATAGTTTTAGTTTAACATGTCCACATTTTGGAATTGGGATTTTTACTGCTACTTTCAATCAACAGTGCGAGCACCACAAAGGGAAATCCTTTGACCTATATTGTATCAGGGCGGAGGCAGGAAACTCAATATTATCAAGCTACCTTGAAATTTGGACAAATTAAACCTAAAATATCTGCATTCATACTTTTCACTGGAGGTGAAATGTCATGGCGATTTAAATGACATTCAGGTGCAGGTGAGGAGGGGTCACATTACACTACCTTAACCAAAGACCAAGGTTGTGGAAAGAGTAATATGAAAAAAACATGTCTTACTGCAATAATATTTTACAACTGAAAGAATCTAGTAAAATAGGGTTACTCTTGAAGATGTGCCTGCAAAATAAATGAGCAAAATAAGTACGACTGTTTAAAGGTTTGACTCAGTTGTTCAGTTTCATTTCTGTAACTTTATTGTGTTGGAATTGGGAGTACTGATGTTATGGCACCTGTTCTGTGTTACTGTAATTGTAGCCTAACTACTATAGGCGTAAACATTTGAGGATTATAAATATATTTTGAGATGGATCCAGGGTTGAATCATTGTTGACAAGGTAACAACTAAAGGGGAGCCATATAAACACTAAATATATGTATACTCAAATAGAATAGCAATTTCGTTCGGGGACAAATGCATAGCCAATAAAGAAATACATTGCGAGCAGCTCCTACTCTGTATAGAAACAAAACCAAATAAAAAAGTATTGAATACTAAAAAAGTGGATTGAGACTACAGATACTCATAAATAAATAGAGAAGAGAGGGAGGATGCAATAAATAATTCAATGATTCTAATTGATAATAGTAATTCGATACTTACTATAGGTGTAACTTTTTTACTGGGACAAATTTAAGATTTTGCTTAATAACTTTCATTTTTAGTATAACTGATCACCCACTGATTGATTGATATTCACACATCATACACCAGAAGGATCTCTGCACTACTATAAAAAAGCTTCTGAGCCTGCTGAACAGCACAAAAGCATACAAGCACATCCGTAGCTCAGAGTGTGAGTGTCACCAGTGCAAAGGAGGGGGTACATGCAAAGGAGATGCAGCTAGATTACTGCTTGTCATTAGCAGCATGTGCTCCCATTCATTAACTAATTGCACTTTATTATGATGTAATTACAATGTCCACAGTGTGTGATGACAAAAACTAAGCTGTGGCTCTCCAGCCAGAGCCACCCCTGCTCTCCATGTAGTAATTGCCCTCTCGGCTTTGATGAATAAGGAGATGATTAACCTTAATTCCCAAACAGCATCAGGGCATTAGCAGTGAATGAATTACAGGCAAATGGATGTGACTAAGCGACTTAATATGGTAAATTGGTTGAGCATCTGAAGTGGCTCCAGTGATGCTCTATTAGCTCAAGGCCTTTTCTCCCGCTGCTACTGATTCCAGGTCTCAGCCTCTTCAATCTGACTCTGGCTGTGAGTCGAGATGCCGACCTGTCCCTGTGCAGCACAAAACTAATCATCCACTTCATGCAGGTAAAGATTCAGCCACTACCTCGCATAGGGGGAGCCCATTATGTAATCTAGATAAATTCATCCCAAGCACATGGCATAATGGGGGATTTCTGATCCAATATTCAGCTTGTCAAAAAAAACAAACATTCAAAATGAGTACTGAATTGATGTCACAGTCCTATCCCCCACATTCCACACCATGTACACTCCTAATAGGCAAGGGATTTCACCTCCCATTCTTTTAATGTACCCGCTGCCCAGGAGAAGAGGCTGTTTTTTTGGCTGCCTAAGCAAAATGTAGATTGCGTGAACAAAAACTCCACTCGCATGGCAGTAAATATGATGACATTGCAAGCTTGTCTTTTGCCGACAAAGTTGTGATCCTTGTTTTTTTGATGAAGTAGTGAAAACAAGCCTCCACGAGAGCATCGCCAGCTGTGTGGTTGAGGATGCAGTCGCTCCAGCCGCCTTTGCCCCACGTCCCCTCTGCACCTCTCTCGGTACTGGAGGAACAACGGGGCTGAGGTGGAGGTGGAGATGGAGAGGGAATGACAACCTGTGCGTGAGTCACAGCGCAAATGAGTTCAGCAAAGGTGCTAATTGTGAGCTAAGAAAAAAAAAGCTCAGAATGAGTGTGTGTGAAAACAACATGTGCTGTATGTGTGTGTGTGTGTGTGTGTGTGTGTACATCTTTTTGCCTAAAGATGTAAGGAGCTAATTTTGCTTACCAGAGCCATTTTTGCTTATCAACAGAAAATGAGGAAAATATGGATCTCAGCTCATTATGGTGTTGTTTATGTTTACCCAAGTAACCCATTAAACCTGGGAGAGAGCCTCCTTTAACTGTGAGCATGTTGGTAATGTGGTCTCAGTCATTGGAGGAGGCTACTCATTACTCTTTAATGTGCTGAATAAACACTTCACAGGCTCACTGTTCCCCACTATTGTTCATATTGTTGTGAATACAGCATTTTCTTATTGTTAGATCACACCAACAGATATGCTGTGCCTTGCACGCAAGCTATAAAACCACAGGGTGGGTAGAGGCGGGGCGGGGGTTAATGTATTCTGTAAAAGAGGCCTACTTAAACACTGACTTTACGGTTCAAGAGTGCTGAGTGACATGATGTTGGTGATATTTGATCAGAGAATGGCTTTATTTGTGAATACATGACTACTTCAATTACAGGAGTAACACGGAAATGTTTTGAGAAATACATATAGAGTCTATAATCTTTCTGTGCGTGAGATGAGAAGATTCTGTGAATTAGGTACAAAGCTGGGGTCAGGACGTGGTTCGCCTGAGTCAGCATTAAAAGTTGAAGGGGGACAGAACAACTAGCTTGGTTCTGTGCAAAATACGCCTTCAAAACCCCTGACGTTCACTAATTAAGATGTTTTTTTTTTTTTAAATGTGTACACCATCCAAAATGTCAAAATGTCATCCACCTTGATGATTCGTACGAGGGCTGTCAACACACTGGATAGAATTCACGATAAATATATAATAATAACAATAATGATGATAATAGTCAAACTCATCTTGATTTTGTTAATTTTGCATTTTGTCTCTTTTTGGGCAAAATCCGACTGTGGGGGGGGAGTTGGACAGAGAGTCTGTAACCAGAGCTGCGCAAAAAAGAGCAAACACACTTGATGGATAGTAAAAAAGGCAACCAGATAAAGTGACTGCTTTCCTTTCTTTCTTTCTTTCTGCACTGACCCAAACGGCATTAGATGAACTGGAGACTTGGCACTGTCTCGCTTCTTTGACGCTGCCTAACAAATAATCGGGACACAAAAAATATGACAAATACAGATACAACGGAATGATAACTTAGCTTTAACAGCACAACTAAGACCTTCATGTTATGATTCCCATTTCAGGGCTAATATACTAACTACAGTCTTTAGGGTGATGGAAGCGCAGGAGAATGAACAGGTTACTTTTTTATGAAATCCAAAAAAACTCCCTTTTTCAGGTCAGTATCCCGCTCTTGTCTGTTATCTCCTCCGACATAACTTTTGTGCGGCATTCATGTTAGTAGGTACTAGCAAGCTAGATAGTCACTGCGTCTTGGCATCAGGTAAACTGTGTGTGTGTGTGCTCTTGTATTACACACTAAATCGGGCCAGAAAACTGGGAGAACACCCACAGTAGGGGCCCTAAGTGTTTTGTGGGGCCATTTGGCTGGACCCCACGGGGAACAATGTTTTTCTGAACTATGTTACTGACAAAAGAAAAAGTGTGAAAGTGTGCGTGCATGTGCGTGTGATGGGGTAGGGAGACAAGGCGAAAACCAAATGAGACAGATTATTTACGATATAATCACATGTGTGTTGAAACGATATTGATATTAGTATCATGATTATCATCAGTACTGGTATATTGAAACGCCCCCAATTTGTAGTACATGAGTACACATGTAAAAACACAGTTTGAAGCTGCATCTACATGTCAGACAGCATGCACAAGAACACTAGTCTTACTTTTGTCATGGTAGAACAGCACTCAGGACTTTCTGAGCCATGCACTAATTCAATTCTGTAGCATAGCAGACCATGGAAATACACACCTCTTACACACTGATATGTTATAAAGATTTACGTCTGCAATCATTAAACTGTGTTCTACAAGTTAGGAGTTGCAAATTGTGAAAGTCCTAGTTTTTTCTTTCAATTCAAATTGCTAGAATGCTACGACATTTACTGAGTTTTCAATTCGAATGACCTTGTACACTTCCCTCGAGCATCAACCTCAGAACATATATATGTAAATTTTTTTTGATTGATTGACTTTGATCTTTCCTTGTACCCCATGGAGCACAGGTATCACTGTTCAGAAGCTATTGCTATGGAATATTGGAGGTTTGTTTTGGTTAAATGTAGTAAATATTGGCATACTATCAGTTTGTCTGCATAGCAAAGTCACAGTTTATCACAATGATGGGCTTTTCGTAGTTTGGTCCGTTCACTCACTAAAGCAGTTTGCTGAGTCCTGGGAAGAAGACAACATTGCTAAAGTGAAGTCAAACAAGCAGACAGGTTGCAAACAAGGCGACAGTTCATCCAGATTATCTAAACCACTTTATCTGGAGTTATAACTGAGAGGAAATGCATGCAAAATGTTGGTAATGAATAAATTGCATGTGAAAGCTGTACATATAGGTTTCACATGCAATTTATTTATCTATCTCTATCTTTATATGTGTATATATATATATATATATATATATATTTATCTTATGTTTCTACTCTTTCACTCTGCGTGTTATTTTATATTTATTTTATTTTATTGTTTCAGTCTGGAACAGGCACTCAAAGCATTTCACTGCACATTATACTGTGTATGTCTTGAATCTTGAATCATATAGCTACGATATGTTTGGTTGGTCAGAGATGAACAGAGAGTCTGGTTTGGGTCGTTATTTGACGGCTCACCTTTGTTTTATTTCCAACCTGTCTAGTGTTCTTTGCCCCATCAGACTTCTTTTTAGTGATGTTGCTGCATTGCCAGAACCATCACAGATAAAATGAACGGCCGAAACAACGAACATAAGACCAAATTGCATGAAACAGAAATTTTACACAATATTAGTTTCAGCCTTCAGAACCACATACTGGTTAAACTCTACTGGAGAGCTATGTACTATACAGGTTACAGAGGGCATTTGGAAAACGCCAGCGCAATTCAGATCAGGGGACTGAGCATCAAATATGCATAGATGGCAGGGAGCAGTGAGAAGTGAGGGACATTGAGTCATTGGTATTCTAACGACTGGTGCAGTCAAAGGTGGAGGGTTGAGGGGGGACTCAGAATCAGCCCAACAGACCCAGGGCAGCTTATTGGGATAGAGAGGGAGCCCAGTCGCTGGGCTTAGACAGGCTCAATGCAGGGCTCAACTTATCACACGCCTGTCAGACAGACACCTGCCGCAGTGAGAGCAGTCACATACACACACACACACACACACAGACACACGCACACAGACAAACTCAGACACACACCTGCCTACATACACGGACTCTTTAACCCATTCTTACATCCAGTGGTTCTTCTCATATAAGTTTCTTGATGCTTTGATTCAGAAGGAAACAGCATTTCCATGTTGTTGTATTTCAGCAATTCAAAGGAATTCTGATTCTGTGTGTAAGGCATGTCATTCATGTTCCTTCCTGTTTTTTAGTTTAGTTTGCTTCCACTCTGTTTCACTGCTTGGATATTTTGTCTTTATGTACAATGATTTTCAACGCACAACAAATATCTGTAAAAACACAAAAAAAAAAAAACAGAGCAGATGGCACCATTCCAAAAATATAAGAAACATAATGAGACATTTTTAGACTTAAAGCTGAAAAAAATATGCTCACAATGTACATTCAGAAAGCTCATTCTGGTGGCTCATGTCAACCCTATTGGTTTTTTTGTCTATATTTATGAATATATTTTGAGATTTGCTGTCAGGGTTCCCATCATGCTTTGGGTGAGAAAGTGAATCATTTTTACCAACTTTACTTAATGACCCGAAGCACATTTTAACACTTCAAGTCAGTCTTGATACATTTTATGTAGGCAAATTCAGTAATGTTTACTGATCTCGGACCACTACCGAAGAGAAGAAGTGACTTGCACACAATATTGTGCCTCAGTGCATTCTGGGACACCAACAGATTTCTAATCAGATTCCCCAGCAATGTACATGAAACACCACTATGACTGGAAAGAAACGGTCATGCTTTTTCCACTATTGGTGTGAGTATTCTGACTGACCGTTATGACTTTGAAAAGAAGAGGCATGGTTTTTACTTTACTTGTATGCACTCCATTTATGCCACAAATCTCTATAGACTGTAGACTAAGGTGAATGTTTGGCAGCAACAGCCAAAAAAATCTTGTTGACTGTGTAAAATTGCACCTGTGATTTTCACAAAGGTTGCAGATGTGTGTATTGAACCAAGTTGCCTTGATGCCACTGCCATTGTTTGAAACTTTGAGGAGCTCCCCTTCTCCGTGAAATTTCTGGCGAAGATAATACACAAGTAAAAAGTAACGCAATTTTGATCTAAACAAAAATGCATATATGCTATATATAGTATACATACTATATACCATACCATATACATAGTTTTTGTGACTAAATTGCAATTTTGCACTATACCAGTTCTAAATGGCAATCTTTAAAACCATTTTGAACTTCATTACTCAGAAATCATATCAGGTCACATAGTGCGCTCACGTTAGCAATCTTCTGGATTTCAGCCAATTTTGGATTCATCACGTCTTGCTCAGATGAGACCAATTTGGGAAAATATAATGAACTTGCGAGGATTTGATGCTTCTCTTCACTGCTGCCGTTTCACTTCTCGTCTCAGGTTGATGGGACAGGTGTGTTTTGACATAAAAAACCTTGCTTAGTGCCACTTTAATGTCGTCTTCGCCAGTTTAGTTGCACATCCATGTTGTTGGTGTGTGCAGATTGCGGCAGATCGCTGTCAGAGCTGCGTTCTTACTGCAAGAGGCGCTGCCACAGCCAAGTGCACACAGCTTGCTTGTGTCACATTCAATTATGGCTCCTCCTCTCTCCATGAGACAGTAATTGAGCCAGGGGCACTAACTCTATTTAAAACCACAGGAGCTCTGCAGTTCCCATTGTGTCCCCTGAAAGCTCAATCTCCACTGATTTCCACCAGCAGAAGCCTCCCTGTGGGACCTGGTGGGGGTATAACAGAGATGGGCTAAGCCGGGGTTGGGCCGGGGCGCTCCAGGCACTGTTGGGGCAGTCTCACAACTCCCCACCAGCACACACAGACACAACCCACCCAATAGCCAGACACCCACCACCCTCACCAATTAGACACAAGATTAATCAGTCCATCGCCCATCATCCTGAAAGGTAGGATGCACAGTTGAGGTTGCAATCTAGGTAGGATGGAGCAAAACATTCTCTGCCCTACTTTTGTGGTGTCTTGAACTCATTTTGGCTGAAGTTTGCACAGCTTTGTTGATCTCACTTATTTTCGGTTATCTTCATAATACAAACTGACAAAACGTTACTGATGCTACGCTTCTTTAGTACATTTTGAGGATTACCAGGGGCACCATGCAAGGGCTCTTTAGGATGACTCATTTTCACTATGAAAAGACTAGAGTTTAAAATTTCAATACAATACATGTACAACAAGTGCAGCTTCGGGGGTGACCAGAATGAAACAGTAAATATGAGATAAACTTCTTCCAAATCAGTTGCTAGGTGGGTGTTGTTTGTAAAGGCTGGCTCGGTGGATGGCTATGAAGGCATATAACTTTTCATCACATTCACAGACCTGCAACTAAAGTTTTTTTTAACCGTAACCAGAATCTTTCTCTGACCTTAAAAGTGCAATTTGTAACATTTGGTCACCTGCTGGCCCTGTTGTGGGCTGGGGACCAGTCCAGTGTGTACCCTGCCTCTCGCCCAAAGTCAGCTGGGATTGGCTCGAGCTCCCTGATGGATAAGCAGTGTAAATAATGGAAGGATGGATGGATGGATGGTTGGATGGGTGGATGGATGGATGGATGGATGATTGGTTGGATGGATGGATGGATATTCAAAATAAAAAGAGGGTAGCGTTTCACCTTCTCCTCCCTCCCTGGCCCTGCAACAAACCTGGCAGTGTCCATAAGGGTCGCCCAATGAAATGAAAGATTCATGTTTCACCTAGAACATACTGTGTATACAGATGGATAAATCTAAACTAGAACAGGATCAAATACGAAATAAAAACAATTCATGCAGTTATTTATATACATATAGAGATTTATACACAGAGACACAGTCATACTTTGAATTTGCGTCTCACTGAATGTGCACAGCAGCAACAGGATCGTGATGAAAAAATGACCAAGCATACATTAAAAGTTAAGAATCAATAGCCAGACACCCACCACCCTCATCAATTAGACACAAGATTAATCAGTCCATCGCCCATCATCCAGAAAGGCAAGATCCATAGTTGAGGTTGCAGTCTAGGTAGGATGGAGCAAAAACTCCTCTGCCCTACTTTTCTGGTGTCTCATCTTTGTAATACAAACTGACAAAATGTTACTGATGAAAAGTTCAACATCAAATTCAACAAATTTGTTTGCATCAGTGATGTAAAACAGAGTCTGCCAATATCTGCCTTCCCTAATCCTCATCCTATTTAGCCAGCTGGAGCGCCAATTCATCCACTCCACCTTCATGTGGGTCTGGGTCTCGTTTTTATTCGGGGTCTGTCCCTCTCCTCTGAGGCGGTCAGCATTTGGTCTGGCTGGATGCCATTTGTAGATATAATTTCAAGGAACGCTGCTCTGCGTCCAAACTGAAAAAAGGTAATGTTTGAAGGGGCTATGGCTGTTGCATCTGGAATATTTTTGGTACGGTTTGTGTTGTCATTAGTTGCACTAAAGATCCAACCTTAGCTGTTAGCCGCTTCCTCCTCTCATGTTGGACTAAGGGCAGACTGGACACTACAAAGACTCACTATCGTACCAGAAGCAAGGCAGGTTTGCATGCTAACTTTAGTATATATCTATGCAACACAGTCCTTGACATAACATCAATATAGCTATTTCAGTTCATATTGTTAATTCATTTTTATTGCTCTTAAAAATTCTTGCTAGATTGTAAATATTGTACCTTTAACCTGAGAAGTGTGTCAGTGATCATTAAGAGATCCCCCCATAAAGCATTTCCAATGCAAATGATAGGGTACAAAATCCACAATCTGTGCCAATGCTGGCAGTTTAAAAATGGCATGCTAAGACCTGCAATATTATTATACATTTTAGTAGTAATAAGTGGATAATTTAATATACTTTTTCTTAAATTAGGAAAGCAATGCCTTTATTTGAGGAAGTACAGTGAATTTGCTCAGTATAATTACCACTCCTTTAACTACCCACTGTAATCGCCAGAATGTGCTGTGGATATTCTGGTCAGCTCCGTGGGCATTAAAAGAAGTGTGCAGTTGTAACTGGGCGACTCCTAGTATGACTGTGTGTAACAAAGGCAGGCTGAAAACAACCATGCATATTCAGCAAATGTCTTCCTCTCATAGTAAGTAAAGACTAATAAAATAGCTGCAGCTTTGACCCGTCCTTCTCTCACAACTGGTGCTCTGAACTTTGTAACTGAGACCCCCTGCTGACCTACAGCATGTAATCAACAGAGTTACTGCAGGAAACAAAAAAACATTCTTTCTAATGCCGTGCATCTGAATGCTGGGGCCCTCCATAGCAGAAACCAGGGGAGGAGGTTTGTCTGAAATAGCAAGGGCCTCTTCACCCAATCCCAATAATGACTCCCTCTATCCCACTCTGACACTTAGGAAGATGAAAAGCAGAGATCCAAATCATATTAACACGAGCTGACTTATTCATATTTAGGCTGATTTCAGTCCATAATCTCTCAGCTTCGATGTTCACTGGGCTTATTAATACATGAAAGAAAAGGCCTAAGTCTATAAATCTGACATGAAATTTTAAATACTCCTGCATATCTTGTCTTTCATCTGTTTTAAAGGAACTACCCTTGGTTGGTAGATTAAAACATGGCTGCCACTGAGCGCAAGTTAAACGACTAGCACCGGGTAAGGACCACCCTCTATGTTGGTGAAACTCATAGCCACGCTGTACATGCTGCTCTTTATAGTTACAAATCCACAGGCACTCTGATAATTGAAATGATTTGCTTGACATTCTTCCCTTTTAGGAGAAAGGATGTGGAGACATGATAAGTATAAGTATACTTTCCATGACCGCTAATAGGACAATCAGTCTGCAAGATCTCCTTATGGCTCCTGCAGCACTAAAGAATGAGCAACTGCATTTGAACAAGTCGGGAACAAGTAGTTTTATTTAATTTTAACTGCAATTAATAGCAACAGGACTTAGTTTGAATTGTAATTAACATAAAAGTGCCGGGTCGGGATAAGGATAGTGGTTGTTTGTCCAGTCAATCCAGTACTTTGATGGAGAGCAAGATAGATAGTTAATTAAAAGATAGTTCAATTTCTAACTGCCATACAGCCTTGTTAGAGGGGTGTGTGATGATACATCAACAGCCGTCCTCCCTGATGAAGAAGGATGATGAATGTGAGTTGTAGAATGTGAATGAACTAGAGGGAGAGGACTATCTCAATGAATGTTTGTCTTATTTCCCCTCTACAGCCTTGCTTTGGTGCTTTCAACCTCATCTTACAGTTGAAGAAGGCAGGCTCTTTTGGTCATTTGATAACAGGTGTTGTATATGGTCGCCATGTGATTTTATACCGTAAGGAGATGAAGACTGAAGTGGAGCCGACGGCCCTATGAATTATGAATTCCTCAGTTCCTCATGCTGCAACATCTCTGATTGTAAAGGCCCATTCAGCACACACAATCTTCCTTTATCAGTCCTTGTAGACCAGAGCACTCGACTAGAGAAGCTGCTGTATTTTAACTTGGTTTTAAAAAGAAGAAGAAAAATAGCAAACAAAAGAGCAACTTCTGAATTTAAAAATTTCACTTTGGTTGTGTACCAAATGTGACCACACCACAGAAAAGTAGAAAACTTAAAACCTAGAAATAACTGTGATCATTGCAGGGCAGAACTTGCCTCCTGGACATACGTGGCTTAGCACATGTTTTGTAATCGATCGTGACAGACGTTGTGAAATGTGAGCGAGAACAACATGCTCTTTGAGATCTTTAACAGCCTGGTATCCAAAGTTAAAAGCTATGTGTCCAAGGTTAAAAGTTGGCCAAGCTCTCTTCGTCTAAAACCAGCACTCTGCCAAAATTTTGTCTTAGGTCAGGTCTCCCATCTAGAGTGTGGGCTGCATTAGTGCACCGAGTCAAGGTTTTACTCAGTGAGTCTGCTAGTCAGGGCCTCGGGCTTTGGCACTCCTGATGGCTGCTGGCCGCAAGTAACCCGTCCTCCTCCTCCTCTTCCTCCTCCTGTTCTTCTTCAAGTGCATGGTGAGGATCTGGCAGAGTAGAAGGACCCCAGCCTTGCAGACTTTGCTCCTTTCTCTTAGTGCTCACCACATTCCTACCCACCCCACCACCTCCTCCTCTGCTCTTGCAACATACCTCCTATCTCCTCTGTTAAAGCAATGCTAATGCAGAGGTCAGCAAACCAGCACTTGGTTTTCGGAGGCCAACAGCTCCCGAGGAGGTGCTTTTGATTTTCAACTCCATTGAGCTGCACTTATTCAATATTTACTCTCCAAGACCTCTGCATTAATTTTACACTATACTTCTAAGAGGGCCCATCTTAAAAAAAAAACCCTGCAAAGGGCCTTATGCAGCACTCCTAACAATCCCCCCCACACACACACCCTTAAACCACCCTCTCTGAGTGCTCCACCGAAGGCTTCATTCTCCGCTCGGCTCTGACTCCTTCCTATCCACCAGTGGGAAGGCCAATCCTGGGCTAGTTATTGTTGGTGTGCCATTCTATCATTACCACTAACCTTGACTCCTGGCTGCTTGCTGTAATCACGTGGAGCCACCAGGGAGGAAGTCTGGCCTGGGGTGAATTATTAATTAGCAAGGCTGGTCCTCCCCCTCAGTGCTCCCTGGGAGAGGAGGAGGGCTGTGTGTGCGCTCCTCACAGGCGGTAGGGGTTACCCACCATGCAGATGGTATTAACACACCTATCAAGGTAAGAGGGATCAACACTCTGGGCTACTTGTGGAATTGTTAAGCAACATGGAATCAATAACCAACAGTGCATTGCTTCCTGCCATGCATGATGTGTGCCTCCTTCTTGCCAGCTCTGTGAAAGACTGTACAGCATGATGGGGGTAGGGGGTTGGCGGGTGGGTGTTCATTAAGATGAACTTCACAGGCTTCCTCACCAGGGACATGCTGGAGGTTGATGAATTCCAGTTTTCAACTAATGATCAACTTCTGTATTAAGTCAGAAACAAAGCAAAGCTTCCTAATACTTGTTATCCTTTACTGACCTTTCTACACCTTGCCCCAAGCACGCATACACACAGACACACAGATAGACAGACACACACACACACACACAGACAAACATATACACAGACACACACACACACACACACAATGAGTCCACAGACACACTATATCATATGAACAAGTTCCACACAACACACCCACAGACAGTATACGACAGAAGGCAGGAGTACAGATGTACAGTTATACCTTACAGTATGTTTTGAAGAGCCTCAGTTCACTTGTTTGGTGGACCCCCCGAGGTCATCCATTTCCCAGCACCCCTGACTTTCCCCACTAAACAGCGGAGACTATGGGGACTGGGACCAAGGCTTTGATCTTCACACAACTCCCTTAAATCACACAGAGGGATTTTCTCCAAGGGGTGTCTCTGTGCTCCTATTCCCCAGGAGGACCGAGCCAAGTCATCTATGAAAGTGAGTGAATTGCAGAGCAAAACAGTGCTCCCCAGGGTGCAGAAACAGATACTCCACCAGTCACTTTGCTGCTTTGCTGAGGAACACTGGTAATGAAAAATTTATCAGCGTGTGATGTACAGTACCTGCAGCTACTCTACCTGATGCGCAAAGTCACATCTAGTAGGTAATAAATGATAATGGCAAATTCCTGTTGAAACTTAATTTTCAAATTTATGTTACAACGTTCAGTCGTTCCTGTGCTGTTTAACTCATCATAGATCTACTAACTGAGCAACTCTGAATGAACTTCCAGTTGTCTTAACTAAAGAATCATACTGTGAGTTGCATATAATGGAAACGAGATTCAAACATTTTCAAGGTGTGAAAGATCTGTAGGCTTTTTAAGAAATGTTCTTTTATTTTCCATACCTTTCCAAATCATCTAAACGGGGGTCAGTCATGAGACATTCTGACGAGTGTACTTCATATACAGGGGCTGGACAAATAACAAGGAGTCCTGTGCAGTACAGTGCAATGCACTGCAATAGTCCTGCACCTTTCCTGCACCACCTTTCTTTTTTGGTAATTCAATTACATGGTAACTTTGAAGCCAAAGTTTGTAGCGTTGAATCATATGGTACAGCACCATAAGATGTTCATATTATTTTGTTCTCCCCCTGTATGGTAGGAGTTTCAAACTCTGATCAGTAAGTCAAGTTTTACAGTCACAATATTATTTCTGTCACCAAAGATTAAGTATCCCAACACGTGGAATGAGCACCTCAGGGGCCCCAGGAGGCTCCCAGGCTTTCCAAAACTAAATGAGGAATATGTTGAGCCCACTAAGACATCTGCAAAACATGTATAACTCATATTATTAATTTCAACACCCACTGTGCGTTATATAACTCTGTACCAAGTTACTGAAACAATACCTACTCACAAACAATAGGTTCTCAATTTTTTTTTTGTCTGTCTTAAAACAATAGTCATGTGATCATTTGAGCACTGGAACATGGTTTTCTGACTGTAAATGTTCCTCCTGTTGGTGCTGAGCAGTCAGTCTTAGCTGGAAACAGCTACCTGCTAAAAACAAGATTGATGAGAGCAGCGAGACTGAACTGAAACAGTTGCAGGCTAAAAACCAACCAGATGTGATACGCCAGAGCAATCAATTATTGTAATGAATACATATTTACATGTAAACAATTGAGTGCTGATTCCTCCTGCATGTACTTTATTCTCACCCTCTGGTCCAGCTGCCCATTGCCTTTTTTTTTTTTCATTTCCTACATTCCCTCTTGTCCAGCCAGATCATCACACCTCATCATATCCCAGGGGTCTCCTCTTTATTTGAATTCGCAAACTGTACTTTCTGCTGGGGCTTTTGATGAGAAAAAAAAAGAATCTTTATGAGGGTTATTCATCACCTTTATAAAGGTGTTCTTCCACAGAGGCTGAGTGTTTCTGAAAAGAATTATACCTCAGAAATCACGAGTGTGGAGGCAGGTCCGCAGGGAGTCGTTTATGGTCCTACTGTAACTGTGCAGTGCTGCGGTGGCGCAATAAAACACAGGGTTTTTAAGGGTTTCAAAGTGGCTTTCCTGCTCCTGCTTCTGTCAGCCATAAATTGAGAATAAACACAGCTATATATATGGGGCGCCCATAAATGCCTTCATAATTCATACCTTTGGGGAGAAGCTCAGGTAGATTAAGTCATTTCTGTGATACAATGTGTTCACGTGAGTAATATACCCACAACCCTCCACCGCACTCCTGTTCCTGGACTCCCCTCCCATAGCAAATGGCTTGATCTGGACATTATTGGACAATAAAGGGACACAAAACATATTGCAGATGATTAGACTCATGGGTATATAAAGTGTACAGGTATTGTAACAGCCCCTCATATAGCAAGATGTTGCATTAGAGGAGCTGTGTTTGCGCCATCATTGGGGAGTAAAATAATTATCTTCTGATTGTGTCTTTTTTCATCAAATGCGCAATTTGTTCCACTTGATGTCTCCATCAACGGTTAACTTGTTCATTTCACATCCTCGCCTACGTGTTGAAATAGAATTAGGCTTCCTGCGATTAATCCTACAGCTGAAACCTCCTCACCTCTGCCTTTTGACATGATTTTGATCTTTGGTGTATTCCTAACGATGGCAGATGACTGGCATATGGCGAAACCTTAAAATACAACAACACAAACATAAGGCCAACACAGCTCGGTGGATCTGATGCTCATAAGTCAACAGAAGATAAAGTCGTAAAAGACATAATACACCTCAGAAAAGAGAATCCAAGAGAGCTGGGTGCCAGATTTCTGATCAAAGCACCTTTTGAAGTTTGCACAGGAGGTTTGTGGTGTGTGTGTGTGTGTGTGTGTGTGTGTGAGAGAGAGAGAGAGAGAGAGAGAGGCAGAGTGGTAGAGACTAAGAGAGTGTGTTTGTGTGTTTTCTCTAGATATTTTTCCTGCATGTCTCTTTGTCAGTGTAACAAAATGCACTCAGCAAACACACAATGTTACAGTGAAATACAAAATATGACACGTTGAAATAATAATTGAATGTAAATGAGTGAGAATGTTTATTGCTAAACAAGATATCTTCAAAAGCCAACTTGTAATATGAATTCAATATATTTCCAAGTATCTTCTCAAGTATCTCTTTTATTGTGTACGTACTTGAAAGCATTACGTCCAAAATAAACTTTTCAGGCTTGAGGAACAGAAGTGTTTCTGGCTTTCTGGCTGTTTGCAGTCAGCTGTGAAGGCGAAGTGGTCATAAATCATTCTCAACAAGTTTATTGTGACCCTGATTGTTTATTTGTTTATTCTGATAATCTTTTTTGTCTTTTATTCACTCTTAACACAGAGCCACAATGAAATGAATCAGTGTTTCTGAGCCATCATTTTCGCCCCTAGGCTTTTTAATTTTAATCTTAAAATTAAATCAACCTTGTGAAGGTTGGATTAAGATTGTAATTTATTATTATTATTGTTGTTGATAACAATAATATTAAGAACAACAACAACAATGATAATCTTTGTTACCATGACGATGATGACCCAGTAACATTATGCCTTGTCACTGCTGCTGTGTCGATAATGTTAGACCTACTGGTAGGTGCAGTTGGCCCCATCTGAAGCATTCTAATGATAGTGATACCAACTGATAACAGACTGATAATGGACTGATGATGTCCAAAACATACAATATAATCAGGCAGCAATTATATTTCCTCAAAAATGCATTAGACAAAGCAGATTAGTAGAAAAGGATTTGCTGTTTTTCCACGTTAATATATTTACAGGTTAATGCTAATGCCAAACCATCACCAAACCCCCCATCAAACCCCCCATTGTACCCAACCCCATACCTACAATCATTCTCACTCCAAAAATAACAATCACAATACACAAACATGTGCATCTTCCCAACATGCATACACATATACAGACCTAAACATACCTTTAAATACATACACAGACATGTATGGACTTACAGTAAACTGCCTTTACACACATATGCATTTATACTAAGGCTGTGCTCCAGCAGTGTATCGCACTTCCATAATATTAGGGAGCTTTTGAGAGACAGATCCTGAATACCCTCATCTTTAAGACTCCACTCCCTGTAAGACAGACTTTCTGTTATAAATGTGTTGTCTCAAATACAAAACGAGATAACCCTGATAACATTAACATGTTTGCACCCACTTTGCAGCCTTTTGTAAGTTGCAATTGACAGTCCCTGATTTAGCTACTGCAAGTCAAATATAGAGGAATACCCAGAACAAACCGACCGATATCCACAAAACACTTCACTGACATGTTCAATAGAGTAACCATGACAACAAAAGTACTTATTTCAAACCAAACTGCGATCCCTTCCCACCAACCACAGGCCAAAACTTAAACCTAACCAAATCTTAACCATAGCATTATCACGTCAGACAATTTTATTTTCCAACATTGATTTTGTAATGAGAAGTTATATTGTCCTATTTGTAACAGCATCAGATCAGAAGAGACTTGCGGAGGTCATTCTGGAGGGTGTGGACAAATAGCATATCTTGTCATTTCATCTTAAGAGCTGCTCATTTGTCAAACTGAGATCACAATATAGTATTTACCTGTCAGCTGAAACCATGAGCAAGAGCTTTAACTGCTCTGTCCCTGCAATACTTGGGCCCAACATGAAGCATATGGGATAGCAAATGTAAAACTCTCTCTTGTGTTACATTAGAGCAGCAGCAGAGACACCCTTCTCTATGAAAATGTCTCAGATGATTACTTGAGAAAAATCATGAGGAAGCCAGAATTTAACGAGCAGACGGAGTCCTTCAGACCTGGAACAAGTGCCCTCTGTGGTGCTTGTGTTTAATGGCCCCAGAGAGGATATTGCCCCCTACCTCTGTGTGAGGAGCTCTCCTGAGTCAAGTGACTTTGATGGGCTGCCCCCTGTGCCCGGTGCTTCTCTTTCATGGGAATGGAAGCCAGAGGCCCTTGTGAGGTGAGGAGAGGGATTTGTGTGCGGCCTATTGTTCCCAGGCTCTCTTCCGGTGCGCCAAAGACTCCAAGCCTCCCAATATGCAGCGCGCAGGACAATACAGCCCAGTTCCCCCAGTCTGTCTGGGACAAAGGAGATGTTCTGCAGTCCCCTCCAATCTGTTGATGTTGTCTGCCTGATGTTTTAATTCCTCCTGATAAACTGGGAAATACCTTTATTCTCTACATGAACATGTCTCATGACAACAAAGTGAAACTGGGTGCACCAGGAGTTAGTCAGTGTTGTCAGGCCTTTGCTGCAAAGGTTAAAAAGCTACAAATCCCTCTAAGATGCCTAATTTAAAAGGGGTCAGAAATGTTTTACGAAGCTGAGTCAAAGGGTGTTAATTTGGCATTTTTGTCACAAAGGTTAGATAATTGTTGTGCAATAAACAAATGTTCAACTATGTCTTAAACTTTTGCCACACTGAGACTGTTGATAATTGAGACTAAGAATTTCTTTTTTTTTTTTTTTTTTTTTTGATGTAACACAAATAAGAGATCAGCCATATGAATTGAAACGCCGCTTTATCTGTGTTCCCTTTTTTGCTGAGCGAACAGAGAATGTGCTGCAGAGATCTCACTCAGTAAACATGTGCATCATTATCCATTCATCGGGATGTATTGTTTGTTTACTGTGGCCCCATTTCCAGAGAGCCCAAAAGCAGGCCGGTGGAGTGGGAAGCACTGAACAAAGGCCTTTCTTCGTCACCCGCCTGGGCCTCAGAAATGCTCACCACTCAGCCGGCACAGAGCCTTTCACTGGGCTTTTGGCCGCCCATGAGTGACAGTTGAATCACAGAGAACTTTTCCCAAGTACAGGAGCCGGGTGATTACACTGTAAAAATATTTCTACAAAACTGAAATATATTGTTGAAAACACAATTAAAGTTTTGTATTCAGTGTTTAAATTAAAAAAAAAACTTGTTGTCAACTCAAATGAAAGAATGCAAGGGCATCTTTGATTTAGAATTCCAGAGGAGTGAAAGCTGAACGAGACTTGCCAACTTTGAGATATCTGAATTGCAATTACAGTATGTCAACACAGTGATTGATACGATGTCTGTCCCGAGACATTCAGAGGGGATCCTAATGATTGGGAAAGGCTGGTGCTCTGCAATGTTGTAGTGTCTTGAAACAATGCTTTTGGTGTGTAGCCTCCTTTCAGTCGCATCTCCCGGACCTCCTGCTGCCCCACGAAGGCCTAAAGAATACCAGCCAGATCTTTCAAAGTTGGCTCTCTGATATCTTCATCATCAGTGCCTCTGGCCTCTCCAGAAACTCTAGCCTCCACCTCCTCTTGAGTCCCTGCTTGGTTTTCTGGGTTATATGTTGATGCTACTATGAGGCTGTGGCCTGTTATTGTCTTATTAGTTTTCATGTCAGTTATATTTTGGGTTGCTCTGTTTGCAGTTGCATGCATCGCATTTTGTTTGTTCGTTTTGCTGCATAATCATGATGATTTATATTTAAGCATATTTGTTTTGCTTGTGCTGTGTTAGAGCTGTGTTGTGTGGTTGCTGCCTTGTGGGTGGGTGGCATGTAGTTGGTTGCGGTTACAGGTGGCACATACAGTATATGTGTACCATTGGTACCCAGCGTACCAATGAGCGCACCGTGGTTGAGACACAGAGGAAACGGGGGGTGGGTGGGGTGATAGGAGAAGGCCAGACATGGAAGCCACACAATGCCACTAGGGAGCTGCAAGTCAGACAGCACTCTCCAGGTTCTGCCAGCGTCGTTTCCCCAACACGCCAGCCTACCAATGGAATCACAGAGAGGATGCCGAATCAGTTGCTCGGGAGCCCTCCCAAGCCTCCCAGGAGGGTCCTCTTTCTTCATGCTGTTCAGGGTCAAAGGTCCTCTCATTTAATGCAATTCAAGCTATTTATTTTTTGAAGCATTTTATCATCTGAAGTGTTTTTTTAAACAAAACATTTTAGTGAAATATCTTATTTTTCATTATTTATTGATATATTTTTATCAATTGTCTTGTGACCTCATTTGCACGTTAGTGATCTTGCATTGACATATATACTGTATACAGGACTGGACTGCCATTATAAGACCTATCTATAAGATCATTCTATGTTTTTTCTTTCCTGAGGTGACCCCAGACACCAGTATTGCATGGCACTATAGTTACTACTTAAACGTTGCATCATGGGTAGCATTGGCGTTTTTGTCTGTTTCTTACATCCATAAATCACAGTGCTTCCTTTGTTGTGTTCATTTCTTATTTTCTCTCCGCTAGGAACAGAGCTTAGCAATAACAGTGTTGGGCAAGATTTCCTCTGCTGCCACCATCAGGTCCAACATTCCCCCTAACTACCACTTTGATCCAGAAAAAGTATCTACTGGCTGCATTTACAGAAGAATCTGTGGTTATTATGATTTTGTTGGAGATCAGTGCCATCAAAGGCCAAACCTCACTTTATGCACATGAATTATCAATAACAAATTGTACATTGTTAATTGTGTCCAGTACTTTCTCATTGTGATGTGTAATTTTAGCCTCTAGGGGCCATAGCAGAGCTGTAACTTTTAGTCTTGATTCCAAGAGGAACCACTGAAACACAACTGCTCAGATCCTCACTTTTATCGTTGTATGGGAAAACACAATTTTTACATTATTAGATTAGAGATTAGAGATTAGAGATTGATAGCTGACAAAAACTCATGTATGGGTAGCTGATGAGTAAATTTGACTAAAGAGAAGTTTTACAGTGTATGGACAAGTACTGTTGTATAGAGAGCCAGGCCCAGCTGCATTGCTGGGAGGTCTGCCTATTGTCTGGGCCACATAAAGGCAGGACGAGCCGGGAACAAGGCTTTACAACTGAGCCCAACAAGCTGCTGCAGAGCACACACACTCCCTGACCATGTCATTGATGCATCAAGAGACTTGGTGTAATGCACTTCACGTAAATGAGACAAAGACACACACACACACACACACACACAAACAATGTCCACATGTGCAATCAAACACACCCAAATGTTAACACCTGACATCCAGCTGTCAGATGTACAATAATGCCATGAGTAACTTTGGTTAACAATCTTACATTTATATGGAATTCAATGTCCTTTTTTTATCACTGTCTCCAAATAATGGGAATTCATCACTTTGCTTTTTCAAGAACACTTGTACAATAGGTGTTTTGAACACTGTGTAGTTGGAGGAAGGCTCTGACACACAGACTCGTGTTCGTCCTATCAGATGTTGACGTCTGAGCGAAGAAGAGAACTGTCAACCATCTATTGAGCAGTCTTGTTAGAATGATGTCTGTCCTAAACAGATGACTAGTGAGCCTTGTTAGAGCACAAGTGAATGAAATGACACCTGTGGTTCTGCAAATACATTTATGGGTTGAGAAAATGTGGACATGCTTAGTTCTTAACGAACCCTTTTAAAAGCCCTACTGCGTTGAACACATTCACTCGGACATCTTCCATTCAAGATGGGCTGTCGAGAGCCTAAAAAAAGGATGCAGATGGAAAAATGTATGACCATAAATTGGTTTATTTTATTGGTTATTTTTTGCTTTTGCTTTACTTTATTTGAGTGCACAAGGGTACGTTTGGCAATATTCAATAAATGACCACAACCAACAGTGGATGCGTCCAACTAATAAGTATTGTGTTTAGCAAATCCTGATTTATTTTCCTCCTCTGTATCATAGAGCTCCATTCCTGTCCAACAACCGTCCACAACACAACTGGTCCAACTGTCATCACCATGGACACACACACTGTAGTTTATTTTAACTTAGGGTCAAAGGACCCACAAACAACATTCTCCTGCCCCAAATACTCGCTCAAGCATCAAATGTGGATTAATCCACCACTGAAAATAGTCCCCAAAAGTTGCACTATTTCCTCCTGTTGGAGTAACATCTGCTGAAAACAAAAGAGAGTAGCTGCTGCTTTTTTTTTTTTTAATGAAACTATAAATTTGCAAGCTGCTTTTGAGTGTTTATGTCCTCAGCAAGAAACCACCGGCTTGGAGTTGAGAGTCTCAGACAGGAAGTCAGAATTTATTTAGAGACAAACTGAAACATTTTGGGTTTTGGTCTTTTCCTGGGATTTGTAGGCAAGAGGAAAATTAAAAATTGACATTAAAAATGTCTAGCTACTGTAACAGCAGAGGGAAGTCACAAGTTGTTTGTTAGGGAGGATCACCCAGTCAGTGTTTTGTAACTGTTTTGGTCATTTCCTTATCATTTGCTATTAATTCTTTTAAAACAAGGCGTAGTTATGTTCCCATGTTCACATCCCCTCTGTCAGCATGTCAAAATGATAATGACAAAACTATTTAATGTTATGTTCTGTTCATTTCTGTGCACCAACTAAAATCACAAATCATAAACCAAGGGTAAAGGTACCCTAAGGAATTTTTGACCACTCGCAGACAGTCGGCATCATGGGGAGAAATCCTTGCCTGGCCACCTGATTGTTCCAGAGTATCAGACCAGTGTTAAAAAGAACAAAATTAAAAGTGTAAATCAAGGTGAAAACAACACGGGGCAGTTACACTCGCTCTGAACCGTAGACGTCAGCCCCCCAACCGCCAACTGCTTTTAACATAATGGTATGATCTCTGCCTGTCATTGCACACAATTAGTTGCACGCACAAAGCACAAAGCACCATGCCAGAAAGTGTGTGGAGGGCATGTGTCAGACCACTGTGTGGAAAGAACAAGAGAGAAAGGGAAAAAGGTGGAACTGAGAGGCAGCACATTAAAGCTGCAAAATGACAGAGCATGGGATCTGGTTAGTGTTTACAAAGCACTGACGGGACAACTCTCCACATATTTAAATATCACAACCACTTTCCCGAGTTGATTCCGTGTCTGTAAAAGCTAATAAATGTCAACAACCCTTAATCATGGTCTGTAGGTAAGCAGGAGATGCGTATGCATGGCGATGATGTGGAAAACAAAGAGCTGTAGACCTTGATTGCACAGTAGCTCCAGTTACTGAAAGCTACCATGATGATCAACACATGTTCAGTCAGAGTTCTGAGGAAATGCCCAGTGCAAACAATCACTCCAAAAGAGTAAGAACATTATATATATTAATATTTCTGTATATATACATATATTTCTGTAGCCAAAGTACCATTGACAAAGTCTTGAAACTGAAGACACTTAGCTCTTTTTAACTATTCTGGATGTTTTTAGTTTAGTATTAAAACTAGTAATATCATGGTTATTAACAGAAAACTATTTCAAATAGTTTGAAAAATTACTCAATTTAATCTATGAATTTGTGTCTATGGACAAAAACCATAATTTAGAATCGAAGGAGAACTAAATCGAAATGGATGGACACAGCATTAATGATCATGTTGTTGACTTATCAAACACACGTTTGGCAGCAGAACCTCCAAGGACTGATGTGAGTTGGAGAAAATAAAGAGAGTCAAACAATGACAAAATCTTGTGTTTAAATGTTGAGTAATGTAGAGTAGAGTAATGAATCGTTACAAAACAAATATATGAGAAATGAGAAATAAGAGCACAGATTCTGGGCTCCCAGGTCCTACTGTCCCACTGACTGGAAAAAAGTTGATATGTGATATATGATTTAGACACTAAAAGGCAATCCCACAGAAATACATTGGTTTGAAAATCGTGCTCAGGAAAACAAAAAAAATGAGAAATTTGTAACTAACTAACTAACTAATTTATAACTTAATTTCATGACTATTTCATGAACTTCTGTGAGACTATGTTGTATGAAAGGTGCTGGATTGCTTCAGGTGGAATTACAAACGTTAGAATAACGAATAATATACAGACAGGCCGCAAACAGCTCCGGTGGTCACGTTGCAGCCAGAACGCGATACTGCTACACCCAGTGGATTGTTGCCATTAAGGGTGCCTTCAAGAGTTTGCAGAGAACAAAACCGTAATGCAAGGGCACAAATTTAGTAATCTGAACTTCACACATGAAGTAATTTCAGAGCATAATTTAGTTATTCAAGAGCAAAATACGCTTATATATTTATTTTTCAATTGTAATCGCCGAATAATGCAAATCAACACACCTCACAAAACAGTGATGATGTTGTTTTTTCAGCCTTTTAACCAGTTGTGTTCTTCTACTTCCAAATAAACTGTTTCCTCACAGCTTACTCCCAATTTTCACCTCTTTTGTATAGGAAGTTAAAAAATCTCGTATGCCTTATCATTTACCTTTAATGACATTTGCTCTTGTCATGTTCTTGCTTGTGCACTCCCAAAGCTCAGGCGAAGCCTGCAGCATGTATCCTGTGCCCTGCTTTCTGACCTGAATGCACACACAATGGATCAGCCTGCTGCTAATAGCGTGAGCCAGTGCCTGTGGCCTTTACAGTGAGGCACAGAATAAAGTTCAGGTGTCAGTAGTTCAACTGATTTATAATGGTGAACAGGCTGTGATTAAGTGCTGATGTCATGGGATTCCTCACCACTCATTTGGGGAATCAAGTAGTTTGTATCCAAACAAGACAAATGGGCCACTGGCTGCTTGTAACCTTTCTCATGTGCACGTTCCCTCCAATCATCTGCCACTGCTCCTTGGCTCTATGAGCTGATTTTATTTATAGCCATGCTCCTCCTGTGTGCGAGTGTTTGTGCATTTTGTGTTGTCTGTGTGCCCATATTATGTAGCGAGATAACACAGTTGTTCAAACTTAATTTTCTTTCTTGCGCTTTTCTGCATACAGCATATGTTGACCCTTATCTTCTTATGTGGTAGATCATGTGCCACACAATTAATTTAGACCTTATTCTGTCAGGTGGTTTGATTTTCTCCGTTGGGTATGCACATGTTACAACTGAGATGTGTTCAGAGTGAAGAGGAGAATCCCAGCAGCAAATTGTGTGGAGAAAGTACACTATCCAGAAAAAGCTGGGCTGAGAATCTGCTTCAAATAGTTATGAAAACAATCTTTAAAAAGCAAAAAGGAAGTATTTCAATCTCCCCTCTCTTGTCCCCTAAGCAGCACTTCAGCGCTTTACAAATGTCACCTTGGGGGATTTGAAAGTTTTGAAAATGACTGTCAGATTGTTCCGACAGCTACCTCTTGCTGCTGTGTGAAGCCTCAAATGTGCAAAATAGTTGCCTACAGTGCAGCTTAGAACCACAATGAAATAAAAACACACACACACACGCACATGAAACTACAACTACATGGAATCAAATGAATGAAAATCTTCTTTTATGCTATATTCATATCAAAATCTCATATTCACCCATCTCACAACACACCAGTTTATCGTCATCATAGAATGAGAAAAGTTTGTTTTAATCAGATATGGGTTTGTGAAATTAAAATAACATACAACTTGGATTTTTGTAAAAATAAAACCATTTGATATGATGATATATCAATTTCAATCAGTCGATTTATTTATATCAAGACACTTTTCATACAGAACAGGTCTAGAACTCTTCAAATATATTTGATTATATAATAACGTGAAAAAACCTTGTTTTAACAATTCCTTGTTATAAACCTATAAAGCTTTATATAATTATATAAATATAAGTGGCAATATTCTCTATACCACTTATCTGTCAGGGTCGCTGGGGGGGTCTGCAGCCAATCCCAGCTGACTTTGGGCAAGAGGCGGGGTACACCCTGGGCTGGTCGAACTACAGACAAACAACCATTCACACTTGGGTGGCTATGGCTCAGAGCAGGGGTGTCCAAACTTTTTTCACTGAGGGCCACATACAGAAAAACATCCAAAGGGTGGGCCACTCACTAGAAGTGAGCTATATTGCTAACTTTAATCCACCAGAGGTGATGTATATCGCCTCGCCTCACCCCCCCAGCATCAGCACCAGAGAGGGAAGTTTGAAATAGTCTGTGCTAGAGCCCTGGTGCTCGATTTAACAGCCTTACCTGAACTTTCTTGCCCCTCGGCGGACACCGTAGATTCCGTCGCACTCCCCTGTCCCAGCTGGAGCTCCATCCGTCGTACCTCCACACAGCTCGTCCCATTTAACTCCAATCAAGCCAACTGCACCTGGCACAGCTTCAAAAACATCCTCACCGGTTGTGGTGCTCTGTAGACTGCTAACATCAAGCAGCTCCTCCTGCTCTCATCGCACACCGCGTCTCAAACTTTCTACACTCACTTGCTCTCTTACGTCCTCAATTCAGCCATTTTGGGTCACCTGTAGCACATTTCTTCTTCTATTACTCATTTTATAGATGAAGCTGCCTCGTTCAAGACCGTTACTCCACCTAGTGGGGAGACTAAGAAGTACAACACAGTCCAGCACAGGTTTCATGTGTGGGCAGTTGGCCTGCGGGACGTAGTTTGACACCCCTGGCTCAGAGGAAGAGCGGGTCGTCCCTCAATCAGAAGGTTGGTCCCTCGATCCCGGCTCCTCCTGAAGCTCAGCTTCAGTGAGTGCGACTTAGATTCCTGCTGTATGAATGATGACGTGTGTGAATGGGTGAATGAGGATGTGACGTAAAAGCGCTTTGAGTAGTCAAAATGACAAGAAAGGGTCTGTACAAAAAACATTTACCATTTACACTCACACTTACAGGCAATTTAGAGTCAAGAATTAACCTGCATGTCTTTGGCCTGTGGGAGGAAGCCAGAGTACCCAGAGAAAGTTGGGGACCAGGAACCTTCTTGCTGTGAGGCAAAAGTGCTACCCACCACCGCACCAGTAGAAAGGGGGACTTTCCACTACTGACTTCAACATTCTGGCTATGGCTTCACTGGTTGAGAGCTCAGTGGCACAGTGGTAGTTATATTATAAACTGACCTTTGCATTGTATTTTGTATATTTGTATTTTTATTTTTTACTTCTCAATTTTTTATCTCCTTTTTCTTCGATTCTGATGTAGCTGTTGTGTAATGAGAATTTCCCCCTTGGGGTATAAATAAAGGTGCATCTTATCTTATCTTAGCAGAATCTATCCTATGATGATGGCATGATGTGATTTTTTTCTGGACCACAGACTACAGTGATACAGCTCCTGTGTTCCTGCTGGTTTTTCACATAAGCTTTGTCAGCATGGATGTTTGTATAAACACTTAAGCATGTGGACTAAAACATGTATTAAGACATAACAGAGTCAAACATATAAACAATCTAACTAATGTGATTAGCTAACAAACAATAGGGAGTGTGTGTGTGTGTGTGTGTGTGTGTGTGTGTGTGTGCGTGTGAGAGAGAGAGTGCCGGTGGAGAACAAAAGGTGGGGGCACCACATGGTGACTCCCTAGAAAATGGCCACTTGGACCCCTGGTGTGTGGGTCAGAGGCAGACAAAGGAAAGCTAAGTGCTGTAGCTGTTAGCTTAGCTTTGTCTCTCAGTCGAGGCCTATTATAAAACTGTGTGTGTGAGTGTGTAGGATAAAGGTGCAGGTTAGGAGAGGATGGTTAGTTCCATGCAGGAGCCTGCACCTGTGTGAGCAACTGACCTCAACTAACCAACTTAAATTTATGGCTGCACAGTAAACTACAACACATCACAGCGATTAAACTCTGTGAGCATTAAAGCAAATTAAAACCAATACATTCACAAGGTTAAACCATTGCTTAGCCATGTACACAGTTATGCTCTGCTATATATGCCCAGTTAGAGTTTGTTACCAGTCCTCAAAAGGGAAGTACAAGAAGGGCCAAAGTCGTCTCCACCTGCTGAGGAGACTGAGGTCCTTTGGAGTGTGCAGGACATTTTATGACTCTGTGGTGGTGTCTGCAGTCCTCTATGCAGCGGTCTGCTGGGGAGGAGGGAGCACGGAAAGGGACAGAAAGAGACTGAACAGACTGGTCAGGGGGGGCTGCTTCTGTCCTGGACTGCTCCCTGGACTCCACAGAGGAGGTGGGTGAGAGGAGGACGTTAATGAAACTCAACTCAAGTGGGCGACCCCTCTCTCCCCCTGCATGAGACTGTGGGGGGCCTTCAGCAGCTGCTTCAGCATATTTATGATATTGATGATATTTATTATCATCACAATATATATTTATTTACTATTGCTTATTTTTCTACTGTTGCTTATTTTATTTCTTTTTCTTTCTATTACTGCTTATCTTGCCCTGCCTCTGTTGCTGCTGTAATATGTGAATTCCCTCCTATGGGGGATCAATAAAGTCTATCTAATCTAATCTAATCTAATCTAAGAAGAAGCTCCTTCAGCGTGCTGCTTTCTTAGCCTGTTGGTGGGCCAGGGGGTGCGTTTAGCACCTATGTGTGAAAACTTAAGGACTCTGGGAAACTGAGTTCAGAGAGGGAGCCCTTTGTTCAAAAGACAAAAAAACATGGAGTCTCCACCATAAAATGGCAACATGGTGTAAAAGACTTGCTATCTTATCATATCAAACCAGTGAGTGACACAGTGTCACTGCAGTGCTGCTCCATGGATTTTATTCTTTGTGAAATACCCCAAATTTATGAAGTTTAAGATTAACTTGAATACAGGTTGTATGCACATGGCTCTCAATGTGGGCCTTGAGTGTCCCCAGGGCCCTTGAGCATGGAATAGATCAAAACTGCAGATGTGCTGCAGATTGTTCCAGGCAGCTCAGTGTTAACTGTCACTTAAGTATTAATATGCTACCCATTCAGATACCTGGGAGAATGGACCACCAGGCCTCTGTGGTGTGGTCTGTTTGTGTGTGTGTGTGTGTGCACGTCATATTGAATCACTTCAGAATGCTTGTCTTGGACATTACAGCAGGTTTGGGGATGACTCATTATGTCTAAAAATAGTATTTCTGCCTTCTTAAAGATAAACTTCTCATCTTTCACTGGACTCGACTTGCATGCTTGACAGATGAAACAGACAGCAAATAGAGGTCAGCTCTTTAAAGCAACCTTTGACCTTTTGCCATCTATGTCTTAATAGACGTACTCACATCCACAGTGGTGACAGACAGACGGCCTCCTTGATCTCACTGAGCTCACTGTGGTTGTTCATTCTGTGATACAGTAATTGTATCACTGGAAGGATTTTGCAGATTTCTCTTAGATATGTTTATTTTTTATTTTTTTTGTCTATGTTGTTATGTTCTCTTGTAGAGACTTTTTTTTTAACTCATTGTTTTTTTTTTTACAAGAATGCAAACTCACACCATACAGAGGCAACTGAAAGGGTTTCTCTGCCCTGAGAAAGCAAACAACTTAAAAATATGCGAGTAATAAAAAAATAATAATGATAAAGTAGTGAATTAATTAGTTCAAATGAAATTTCAGTTAAAAATATTGTTTCTCCTCAAACTATTATTTGATCAGTCCCAAAATGTCGTATATTTGTAAATAATATTTGCATATCTGTATGGTGCTTTTCTCTGCATTCTGGTGGTGTCACACTGACGTTGAGGTCAAGTGTTTACTGTTGTGTAGATGCAGTTACATGCAGCCAGTGCGCACAAAAATGATTGAGTGTGTATGTGTTTGGACAGAACATCCACTCCTACTGTATGTGGAAATGAAATGGATATAAAACATTAGTTCTTTAATGACAATTGGCTGGAAGTCTTTGATTAGGCTGTTGGGCCATTATGGCAACGCTGATGAGTAGTGGTAAACAATTACTCAAAGCACTTTTACATCACATCCTCATTCACCCATTCACACAAAGAAGGAAGGAAGTGTCTCAGCTTTGCAGGACATGGTGGACATCTGTCTGACTGTGGATCCACGCTTGTTCAGTGGCTTTAGGCCCGCACCTGTACATGCTTCAGACATCACTGCGTGATCTGACCTCTCTCAGGTCATGCAGTGAAAAAAACATGATTGACAATGCTTAGTCAATGAGAGGCAAGACCTAACAACAACAAATAAGATTTTTTGATGAAAGTGAAAATTATGACCAAAGCTGTCTGTAGGAAACGCCCATCACAGTCTGCACGCCCATTTCCTGCTTCAACTTTGACCTGCTGTTATGATTATTAGCAACATTTCAGATGTGCTCACTTTCAGTTTGACTTCTAAATACGGCAGTGTAGATCATGTGGGTAAACTGTTGCTTTGTTTGGAACCTGTGTGAGTGTCTGACTGCTCACGTTTTCTGCCATGTTAGATTTTATTGTGGGTTAAAGCAGCTGTGGCTCAGTGGTTGAGTGGGTCATCCATCAATGGATAGTGCCGTACAAATACAGAGCAAACCACTGCAATGAGATCCAAGTTGTAACATAGCCCTCAGAATTACCCTTTAAACCAGGGGTTCCCAATACATCGATCGCGGAGGCAGTGCCGGTAGATCGCATGGCATTAAAAAAAATAATTTGCGACTTGATTGGCGGCCTACGGGTCCCGGGAAGGGACATGCGCGGTCAAACACGCTAGCTACTAGCTAGCCTTCCAATTTATATCTACTAAAGAAGGGATACTCTGGGATGGGGAACAGGATAGGAAGGGATATTTGACTCCATTCAGTGCAAGTCAGCAGAAGAAGGTAGTGACCATAAATGTATTGAATGTTCCAATTCCTCTTGTCACTTTTGATGGTTCCATCACTGTTTGTCACCTATGTGCTTTACTGCTGTCAGTTTGTATGTGTAATACCAAGGGTTACATTAGTCTCAGTTATGCAGTGTACGCCAACATATATTGAATATATGAAGTATACTCAGTATATATAGAAATAAATATATGTTTAGCGAAAAAAGTGTGGGCACCCCTGCTTTAAACCCTTCAGTGAGGTAAAGGTACATTGACCCATAGGTTACCTCAGTGGTAAACTCAAGTTGACATTAAAACTATATGCTACGCACAGATGGAAAAAAAAACCAAAATGGGTTTACCCTGCTCTATATTTATCTGTCTAAACTTAAAGCATGCACATTCCTCTTGACTGTCATAATAATTTTGTGTGACACTGACAGTTGCTACACAGGCCACGTGAGTGGGTGGGTATTATATTTCCAGCATATGGTACATTCATGATATCTACAGCTTTTGTATAGAAAATTTTGGTTTCCACTTTGTGTTTTTTGGGGGTAGCAAATCTGGGACAGATTTTACACTGAATGTGTGGGTGGAACTATGTGAGAAAATGTGTTCTCTTCCTGTGCTTGTCTGTGCATGTGTGTTAGTTCCATGCTAGCTCCTTGCACAGCCAGGTAGTGGAGATGATGGGGCCCACACACGCTGGAGCTCCTCAATTATTCTGGTTATGTGTACTCTACAAAGACTTCATCACACAGTGTTTCAGGGAAGTTTTCACATTGCTAGGTGAATCAAAATGCCAGTGACACCCATCCCCAGCCCGGATGTCATCCGTGAATAAACAGGGTGTCAGTCTAACTGTGCTCCTACTGCCTGCAGACAGCCTCTGTCAGCGTCAGACCAGGAAATGCCACCTCTCTGCTGACAGCTGCCTGTGCCGCACTCACACTGGCACCCGCAGGGAGAGCCCGGCAGCTCCCCACCCTGCTCCGTGCACCACCAAGTACAGATCCCACGAACCTGCCGCTCGTTGCCCTGACAGCACTTCACTGTATATCTAAATAGAGCAGGAGACCGGCGTGTCCCAGGGAAACTTTTACATTCTGCTCCATTCAGGGAGGATTTGTCACCTGGGAAGGAGGATAATGAAGCAGTGTTTCTTCCCTGGTTGTTCAAGGCAGTCCTTTCCCGTAGACATGGTAAGAGCTCGATTGGATTAAATGAGCTCTCCTCCTTGTCTGTCAACGTGACGACAGCTGAGATCTGTGGAATGTTTAGGTTTTGTTTTAAGCTGCAAGGGTATTAAATGAATATGATTAAGGTGCAAAATGAAAAAAGGGGGTGTTTTACTGAAGACACTGACTATGGATAGTTTTAGTCAAAGCCGCTCCCGCTGCCAAAGCAAGTCTTAATGCGACCAGGTACCAGTCTAGCTGTTCCCCCATTTGAAGTGATCCAAAATCCCACTGGAAACATTCTATCCCCATTCCATAACCTCATTAATATAAATGAAATCCATCAAATATTGTGCTCTTTAAATTAATACTTTGAAGAGACTGTTTAAGATGACAGGTTGTCTGTAGCAATAGCAGCGGTGGAAAACAGTAGATCGCTACAAAAAAAAATCCCAAATAATTTTTTTTCAAAAACTTGGTTTTATGGTTTCACAGTTTTCAAAATACTTGGATCTTATTTTTGTAGTTTGGGGCATATTTCATATGAGTTTGATAAAAGCGTACTGCTAAATAGAAGCCTGGTGAGAAACACAAGGAGTCAGACAATGAAACAAATGCCCAGCTTTAGAGCTGTATCAATACTACCTAAACTGTCTGTTTTAAACTTCCATCAAGTTTATGGACCCACGTTGTGCTTTAACTTTGACGTGCTGTACTCACTGTTGTAATGTGCACACAGTTTTCCAGTGCAATGAGAGGATATTGACATTTCAGGTTCACTCATTTTCAGTTCGTTGAATGTGGTTTAGATAATCTGTATAAACTGTTGGCTTGTTTTCAAGCGGTCTGATCATCTGACTGTTGTGTCATCCCCATGAGACCGTTGAAGTGATGCTTGTGTGTTCCACAGTCAGCACTTAAGGCTAAAACCCACCAGGGGAGCATGTGTGCTGCTGGAGCTGAGCGCCACCGGCTGCTGCCCGACTGCATCAAGCAGCGCAGAGCAGGTGAGGCAGACAGGAAGTCAGACAAACAAACGGCTAAAGAGAATCCGGTTAGTTTTCAAATTGAATACCCCCGTGCAGACCTTCAATTGTATATTCCAACATCGCATCATTATTATTTATCATTATCATTGGTGGCACCAGGCCAGATACTAACCAGTCAGAGGGTTCTTTTTAAACACCATTGTTCGATGAGAGGTTTGTCTTGGATGTGGAAAAAAACAAAGCAGTAAAAACACACAAGAAACACATTTAAAACACACCAAATATGAAACGTAGCTTGTTTGGACATGTTAGAAACACAAAAATCACAGGAAAATGACCAAATCAACTAAATCTGAGCAAGTCAACTAATCTGCCAGGCAAAATGCTCCGCGATCTAAATCATTCCTGATTAAGAACGCGGCACAGACCTGGCTGGTGGGTTTTCAGGGTTAATCTGGTGAGTACTACGTTATCATGATAGCAAAGAACTGCCAAAAACCATGAAAAAAAAAATACAACTTTTGATAGACAAGAATCCCTTAAGAACCTTTACATTAATTCTTACACGAGAGCAAATAATAAGTCATTTGTCGGTACATATCAGAACAACATTGCCAACGTGGTTAAAAGACGGCATGAGACAGGATCTCACCGCTGATCTCACTTTTGCAACAACATAATAATGTCACACTACTTACTGCTGAACAATAAGATATATTGGCACAACCAGTGACTATGCTTTTATTGTGGAGAGAATATATACATATATATGATCAAAAAATAACTACAGTAAAGTTACAACAGTGACAAGATGTTTTGCCCCAGTGTAAGGCAGAGATTAGTATGATGGCTTTATTGGGCCATGTTGATATTACTTTCTGAGTGCTCTGTCATGTGTTTATGTATGTCTGCCCATTGGATGGTTGCTCTTACTAATTGGTCTTAATTGTTGCTAATACCCCCATGTCGTTTTCCTTTAGGTTGTCTCGGCGCGCAGCTGAGGAGATGCTGTTTTTATTGATGCGACAGCGTTAAATTGAGAACCTTTGGCGTAGTGTCAAAGCCTAATTAATCACTCTAATTTCATCTCTCCATGCATCCTCAGCCATTGAGTGAATGTGATCAGAGGGAGAGCCGTCTCTGCATTAGCTGAGCCTCCTCATGCTAATTAGCTGCTAGCCCTGAGATGGAGAGGCCCTCGGGGTGAGAGGCGAGGGGCTAAAGTTGGCCTAAATGGCCACATAATGACCAAGGGAACGGGAATCGGAACACAGCTCATTTTCATTATATATTACATTCAAGTTGTCCACCCGCCCCCTCACCCCTCCCCTACCAACTAACTGAATCTGGTTTGTTAAATCTAAAGCTTCAGTCTCATCCATCGTTCATCAGACTACTGTCCGCCATGGTAGACAGCATAACCGCACCTCAGGAAAGATGAAAATTGAATCATGGCTCATCCAGCAGCCTCATCTGACCTGACAAGGACCAATCAGCCCGAATGTATACAGGAAAGGTTTTATTATGGATGAAGAGTACAGTTTTTTTAGGCTGATATACCAGGTGGTCTAAGCCAGGGCTTTTGTGTACTGCAAAGTCAGTAAAAAAAATGACAAAATTACAAAAATGAAGACAAAACTCTGCTCTCAACCCCAACTAAAGATGACTGACTCCTTAATATAATAGAATTCAGCACAACGTTAAATGGCAACAGGCATCATGTCACATTTTAAATCCCATTTAAAACATGGCACATTTTATGTCGCAGTTGTCTGCGATGGTGCATTATAGGGAAAAATGACTGCGGCCACTTTATTCATTCTCATGTGTTTGTCAAAATGTATGGTTCTGTTATCTACTAGTTGGTCATCATGGGCATAATAAAACCCTAATACATAGACAGGACTGCTGATACATAGACAGGACTATTGTCATCTACACTGCTCAAAAGATTAAGGAAACACTTAATCATCACAGTATAACACCAAGTCAATTAAACTATCAGTCTGTCCAGTTAGGAAACAGAAGCGATCGTGAATGAATTTCACCTGTTTTGGTGCAAATGAAAGTGACAACAGGTGCACTGGAGAGGCAACAGCAAGACAACCCCCAAAGGGAATGGTTTTACAGGTGGGGGCCACAGACAAGTGCTCTCTTCTTATCTTTCCTGACTGATTCTTCTCTAGTTTTGTGTTTTGCTAGTGTCCTTGTCACTACTGGTAGCATGAGGCCGTACCTGCAGCCCATTCAGGCTGCACAGGTGGTCCAGCTCCTCCAGGATGGCACATCCATACGTGTCGTCACAAGAAGGTTTGCTGTGTCTCCTGGCACAGTCTCAAGAGCATGGAGGAGACAGCAGGAGACGGGCCGTTACACCAGGAGAGCTGGACAGGGCCGTAGAAGGGCATCAACCCAGCAGCAGGACCAGTGTCTGCTCCTTTGTGTGAGGAGGAACAGGAGGAGCGCTGCCAGAGCCCTACAGAATGACCTCCAGCAGGCTACTGGTGTGCATGTTTCTGACCAAACTGCCGGACACAGACTCCACGAGGGTGGCATGAGGGCCCGATTCCCTCTAGTGGGACCTGCGCTCACAGCCCAGCACCGTGCAGCTCACCAACACCAGAATTGGCAGGTCCACCACTGGCATCCTGTTCTCTTCACAGATGAGAGCAGGGTCACTCTGAGCACATGTGACATGAGCACATTTTGAGCAGTGTGTATGCCCTATATGGCAGAATTCAACCTTATCAACCACAGCACAAACAAAGAATGCAACATCTGTTTTTGGGAGTCATTTGTTTTCCAAAGTATTGACCACATCGCAAGTGAAGGCTGAGATATGCCCTCCTCCTTTCGTTTCTATAGAGCCCCTAACTGAACTATAATTGGCTTGATTGCATTTTATAAATGCTTAGTGCTTAGTGAGATGCTAAATAATTAATAATCATAATCATAGGCTGTGATGTGAGAAATTAATTTGTATAAACTGGCTTTATCACCAATAAAATATGCTTGACTTGGTTGAATTTAGATTTTGCATTGTAATGCCTATGTTCAATATCATAGTGATATAATTCTGTGTGTCAGTTTGTTTTGTCCATCTTAATTCCAAAAACATTCCATATGTTCAGTGTTCCTGTAACGGTTTTGTTATTGCGTCTGAATTCCTGTCTTAGGTGTTTGTGGGGCAGTGGTTAGGTAGACGGCTGGCTGAAAAAGGCCACATTTACCAAACAAATGTATCACCTGAAAAGAAAAAGCTTCCTCCTCCATAACTTGAACTTTAGATCAAATCCATTTCAAATGCCAGAATGCAAGCAGAGAACAGCACAAACGTATACTCCTTTTTTAAAAAGTCAGTCACAATATAGCTAACCCTCTAACCAGTCAACTACTGGAAACACATGTCAATACAACTGGATGCCACAATAATTGCACAGCCGGTTGTGATTAATAACATCTTTCACCACGTCTGCAGCACTTGGATCCATCCCTCCCAGTTCAAAGAAGAGAATTCTAGTATTTAGTGGGCTGCACTTACGCTGAAATTTGGCACTGTTCCTGCATGTTAAACTTTACAAGGCCCAGTGTTTCTATATTGCCTGTCATGTGTTGTTAAGACTGGCCTCTCTCTATTAAAGCCTTCATCACACCACTTTATACGATCGTGTGGGTACATCTGGCCAACGTATTTGGCATCCTCTGTAGGTTCTGGCTCAGACACCTAACATGAGACCTAAAAGCCCTTGGCAGCAAGCCTGCCTGGCACCCACTCCTCTGGGAAAGCTGGGCTGCAAGAGCGGGCCGTGAATCAGGACAGGCTGGAGAGCTGTGTGTGTGTGTGTGGGTGTGTGTGTGTGTGTGTGTGTTTGGAGACGTTGACCTTTGCTCTACTTACTGTTGGTTGCTTGTAATGTTGGTGATCCAGGAATCTAAGCCTCCTCTGCTATTCTGTAAGTAGTTGTAAGTGGTTGTGCGTCATTCTGCAGAAGTGTGCCAGCTAAATGCCTGAAATGCAAATGTTAATGTAGCACCAGCTCCACACCAAATAAACCAGAACTGACAAAGAGGACTGTTAAGAAGAAAGACAGGTAGTTAAGAGGCCCTAATCCGTGTAATTATGACTAATAGGTACGTGTGTTATTATTTGGTTAATAACTATTCCATGTAATCGCTCATTAATCTTAAACACTTGTCTGTTTTTTTTGTATTTTAAGTATTGTCAGCTTTTTCATGATGAGAAACGAATGGCAATCAATGGCTTCCTTAAAGGCAGATAAAGACCCAGTGAAATCTCAAAACACAAGGAAATGGTCATCAGCAAAGTAATAAATAAAATACACAACAACACTGGTATGACCCTTTCAAAGTCACATCTTCTATTTTATCTTTATTCTCTTTTTTAATAATAAAAATGAAAGGTCAAAACTGGATTGACGGCTGCCATTAGATCACATGCCACACTGGCAGATAGACAGGCGGTAGGCAGTGTTTGAAACTGTACAAGCAGTGCCCTACCCCCACCCCCATCTGTTCTTGAAAATCCTGAACACACAGTTTATTGTCCTTAGAATAACAATTTCTGGGAAAATAAAAAGAAAAGCATCCATTAACACACAGTAAATTTTCAGTCATGAGCCTGTTGTGTTATTTCTCTGTGGTGCTTGCCAAGGCTCTTCCTTTTCCTGTAATTACTGGATCAAATTCACATCACACATTAACATGAAGCAGGCGGCCAAATATGCTTTTTTCCAACACTGAGAATTTATAGCCTAAACTATGTTGTGTCCTTATATCGCACAGAGATGCTGTTTCAGCTTGGCCAAGACATCCATATGTTTGTTTGACCTGATTGATTTCCTGGAGTGAGGGCTCCAAACAAATACGCACACACACGCACGCACACATGCGCACACACACACACACACACACACACACACACACACACACACAGAAACTTCATATTCTTATTTCCCAAACATGTCGACGGACCTGAAGAGATGCAATCAACGCTCTGAAGTAAAGTAGAGCACATTTTGTCACTCGGATTGTGTTTCGTTAGTGGTCACGTACTTAAACTCCTCACACCGTCGCTGAGATAATTACCAAGTCTGTACGCTGCAAGGTACTCCTCTTTGTTATGTACACCCATTTTTAATTATGCACTGCAGTGGAAGTTAAGGTCTGTTTTTCATAAGTCATGTTGTGCTTACAAAGTGTAAAGACAGCTATTTCTCCAGACCTCTTCTTCCACCACCCACTCACCACCTCCTCGTTAAACCTTCCGTGTTGGAACTGATTGTAAAGTGATAGTTTTAGGTGGAAAAGCTTCCTACCTTTATGATCAGCTCGAGTCCCTGCTACTGGAGCCATGAGAAAATCGAGCACATTTTTGCTCCAGCAGAGTGAGGAAAAGCTACTCATGAAAACAGATTTCTTTTATGATTACACTTTCGGGAAGGCTGTCAGCTACTATCGCTCTCAGCTTTGGCATAGATGCTTATTTTAAGTGATCTGGTTTTTTTTTTTTGTGTGCCAGACTTTGTGCAAGCAGTTGAATGTAATGGTCTTCATGAAATGGTATAATCAGCCGCAGCCCCCCCCACCTTCCCCTCCCCCACCCACACATGTACACACACACACACACACAAGCGTTTCCTGCTTTGATGCATGACATAGAAATGTTTTAGTGTATGAGCATGATAATGAGTCCATCTCATGTTTTTTTTAAATTCTGACACGTGGATTGCCTGCAGAGGTCAGGTCAGGTCTGCACATGGATTAATAACATTAATATCTGAACCAGGTGAAGGCCTGGCTGTGCAAGTGCTCCTATCCTCTTTCTCTGTTAGATATTTTGATCGATTAATCAAATTAAAACAAATTCCTAAATTTCCCGGATTGGATTCTACCGACTACCCAAAGTATGGGTAATGGGTAATGGATAATGAGACAATGGCGTGGATACATAAAACTATGTACTAACTAATCGGGACCAGGGATTGCCCCAGGGATCATGCCCAACTTGCGTCATTTCGCAAGTTACCCAAAGCTGTTAAGTGCTACTTCTGCTTGAAAACTGTGTCTGAATTTCAATATTCAGTATTCAGTTTGAAGAGCGGCTGGCTAACTTCTGTCCCTGCATTTTGCATTGTTATACATGCAGCTGTCCGCTATCTAGGATAACTGTGATTACTGTTTATTGTGTACTATGTGATGTCTGCTATATATTGTGCTACTGACACTACTGAGCCTTATTTTCCGTACTGTGCCGAAAACAAATTGCATTGCCTCGTGAAGTAGGGCATCCTGCTAAAGCCACACTGACACTCCTCTGCACAAATACAAAATGCTATAATACCAAACTAAATAGTATCCATCAAAGTAAACCTGTGAAGTAGTTTATATATACTTTGAGCCGAAGTGCTTGGCTGTGAAACATATATTAATTGCTTGATCACTTCAATGTGGCCATAGCGTTGCTGAAGTGTGAACTATGCAGGAGTTAACAAAAATATGATCAAACCAAACTAAAAGAAATCTTGAGAGAAAATTGCAATGGTGCACCACTATGTCTGACTGAGCATCAGGCTTCAGGGCCTGTGCCTGCTACGCCTGTTATGCATCCATATGCCAGAGAATGTGAGTGAACAGCACATGCAAATGACATTGCATTGGTTATCTGACTAGCTTCTTTACTTTTGAGTGGGTATGTTTTGATTTAATTGCACAAATTTCAAGCAAATTCGCCAAAAAAGTCGACAAAACGGGATTCTATGTTTGATCCCATCGGCGTCTGTGGTGGTTTTTTTCGTCTGCTGCCGTGACGCTATCTTAATGTTGTGTTTTTTTCAGTGGAGTTGAGGCGTGTGACGGTAGGTGTTTTTTTTAAGTATACAAACGCTGCATTACATAGCCAGGAGTAAAAGAAGAAGAAATCGAGGCAGATCTCCTCTTTTTTTGCGAGTCTGTCTTCATCAGTTGGCACCTCACCTTTTTCACCTCACCGCCAGTAGGAAAAAAACTAAACAAACTTAATGAGCATTTATCAGGTGAGTGCTTATGAGCAAGAGTGCAAATGTCAAAAACACAGGAAGCAGAAATGCATTAAAAATATGAATGGAGTTCACGTTTACTGCATTGACATCTTTTAGGATGGATGCACCCAAAACTGCAGTGGCTAAACCTCAGTTCACACGCTAGCCCCTGGTTTACAGGCAATCACTGTACCACAAACCCATGTGACCAATCAGAGCGATGATTGTATCCGGCACTCTATGCGCGTGCATCAGTTGAAGGCAGAAAAGTGTTATAATCGCTGGTGTTAATATTTCTTGCAAAAGCGAGCACAGCAGTGGACGTGTACAAAATGCGCAGAAGCAGCACAGCCAGAAGAGCTCAGTCAGGATCACTGCAGCAGTCTGGGACTGTTCAGGGTGTCTCACCAGCAGCTCACCTCCCATTCACAGCATGTATTTTTTTCTATTGTACACCAAAGTATCCATCTTGACAGCATTCCTTGAAAAAAAAAATCTAAGAAAACTTGACATCAGCGTGAGATCATTCCACATATTTTCAGGGCTAATGAAAGATATTGTTGAATGCTGTGGACTAATCTTGATTACAGCAGAATGGTCTGACTGAATAATAGTGTTGCACCACAATAGCAGACATATCTCAGTTTCTTCACAAAAAAGTTTGAGGTTGTATCACTGGTCTGTGCGACATTTTCCACCAACGGGGAAAAACTCTCTAGTTTGTCTTATTTTAATGTGATATGTTTTGATGCAAACTAAAATTGGATCATTGTTGGCTTACCGTACAGCTACAAATCGAAGCCTCGTCAGCGGACTGACGCCTAACATTATACACTGTGAGAATACAGCGAGAATATGCTCGCTCTCGTAGAAAATAGTCTCTCAGAATATGTAAATGACGTGCCATAAAGGTGGGTCTGTTTCGCTCAGTTGGCTTGGAGTTTGACACGTGTAACTATTCAAATCCACAGAATAATTAATCATGTAAAAAAAAAATGTGGTCACCAATTAATGTTAAAAGATTTACCTGCCGTGTCTGAAATGTTATGTGGTGTGTCATCGCGTCCAGCAGTTTTTAAGATCACGCATGCATACAAACCCAAACATGACCAGGATGAAGAATTAGTCTTCTGCAATTCTCTAAACAGAGCTAACCTTAACACACACACACACACACACACACGCACACACACGCTCACATGCACAAGCAACAGAGGTCATTACCACTCTGATCATGGTCGACTTCTGAGAGCAGTGGTTAAGGTATAAATTGACTGTAAGGCACGTGGCAGTCGTAGGATATTGTAACCTGTGTTTAATCTCAGATTTTCAAAAAAGGAATTTTTTACAATCCTTCTAACAGTGACTCTTGTACAACAACATAAATACTGTGCTGGAAAAAAACAAATTTCCAAAAATTAAGCAAGTTTTTTTCCCCGCAGTCTCTTTCTGTAAACATTGAAAAATGCAAATCAAGTCTCCTCAGTTCTCGACAAGACAACATCAAAATAACAACAACTGTTCCATCTGTAAGGCTTGGCCGCCTCACTATGCAAATAGTCTCTAATGGGCTCAGAGCGAAAAAGAAATCATTTTTTTAATGTTTCCGTTACCTTCTCTACTAATCCATTTAATGTTCGAAGGAGTGCTCAGCTTTAGATCCAGGAGGGGGCAGGGTGGAGCCTGTGGTGAAGGGCTCCATCAGAAGAGGCTGGTCAATGTGGTCTGTGACGGGCTCCGGCACTCGTGGACCTCCATGCCGCCCGGCACTGAGGTGAGCACGGAGGTGACGGTGGGCATGGTGGGGTTGGTTAAGTCTGTCAGGGTGGTGGGGGTGCTGGAGGGGCTCATGGAGGCGTTGGATATCTCCGAGGCTGGGCCCGACGGCGTCCCGCCCTGCAGCGTGGAGCCATCGGAGGCCTTGTCCACCCCTGTGCTCTCCTGCCGCAGCAGGTTCCTCCTGAACTTGGCCCGAGCATTTTGGAACCACACCTGGGAAATAGCAAAGTAAAACCTTTTACTAAAGAAGTGATCCACAAAAGTTAAGCAACACTTCATGGAACTTTTGAGCTCAACATACTAACATACAAACTCATATCAGGGGTTTGATAGAGGTCAGTTCCCCAAATCACAGAAAAAGTTTTTGGCGTACTTCAGCACACAGCGGTGAAAAATGACATTTCAAATTTCTGAAGCAGCATCTTTCCACAAACAGTGTTGCTCCAGAACCCACAGGTCAGTGAGCGTGACACATTCCTGAGGACATATTGTCGTTGAATTATAGAAATATCATTTTTCAGTGCGTAAACAACGTCCCGCTCACCTTCGCTGTACTGAAGCGGATATCTCAAATAACATTAAAACTAGCAACATGGCTGGATACAACTAAGGGTAGGTGAGTCTGATTTCATTCAACCGAGCCTTTAAACATTTTCCAAACTCATAAACACCGCATACGTTGTCACAGGTTGGTCACCTACTCACACCTGTGTTTTTGCATATTTGAGATCAGTACCTACAAATTGTTTATACACCACACAACACTGCCAACCATTTCGTCTACAGCGTGCTGTTAGATTTTCCATTCTGCCCCACACATTGATTTCCATTCAACAGTCTGTATGGAAATCTCACAGTAATTTAATTTGAACACAATGAACACAAATGTCTGCTTCCATTCTGGTCAGTTTTTGCAGCAAGTACAGTGCGGGCTTTCCAACTGCATCACCGCACAATAAAAATAAAAAAAAAAGCGACACAAATTAAAGCAGACATGATGCTCATTGTGATTGAGTGCCTGCTTTTTTTCAGTCTCTGTAATCTTGATACTGTGGTAAAAATTAATGAGACCTATGGCTGCCTGAGAGGTGGGAAAACATGGTCAAGAAATGTCACGGTTCGTGTTGAAGCGCAGTCAGCTGTGAGGTGGAGATAGCTAGCCCTCCCCAGGAAAACAACAACATCTGTCGTTTCTTCAAATCCTTATGTGAGACACATCTTTACGTTTGGCCTAACCTTTAGCTGCTGCCTCAGGAGCAAAGACGATATTGTTACGGACCCCTCAGAAACTTGCAAGGAGAACGGATGAGTTTTACCTACAGTTAAACACTGGCACCTTTTAACCATGGACGGCATCAATTCCTAACCTTAAAGCATCACTAATCAATATTTTTACATGGCTCAAAGGGCTACTGTATGTGTTATATAGAAGGGGTCACTCATCGGGGTTGTTTTCAGTGGAAAAGCTCTAAAAACCCACTGCACACTACCTGCCCAGCACGAAACAGCAGACAGAAACAGTTAGCGACGCTATAGAGAATATAGTGGAGGATTTACAGAGTTGCATGTTTTTTTTCCCAGGTATGCTGCTTTTTGGAAGAAGCCAAGAAATTGTGTGTTTTCCTGCTGATAGAGAGGTCAAAACATTCATGTGGGACCTCTTTAAGGCAATGGGAAATGACATATTTGTCGTTTAGTTTGGAGGACGTGAGGTATTTTGCCGCATTGAGAGCTAAAATATGAAGAAAACTGTCCTCCACATCCCATTTGCTATTTAAGTTAAGAGCACACAGCAGTGAGCATCTCCTCGTGTCTGTTTAAAGTCTGTTTGCAGACGCTCAGACTGGAGTCAGTGATAAAAGAAGGCTTAAAAACACAAAGCCAGAGCACTCTTCTGCTGTGTACAGAAGTTAAGTCATTCTTTGTGGCTAGTCACAGAGACAATGGTAGTAGTAGCCATAGGAAAAGAAAGTTAAAGTGAAAGGATAATAATGGAACTGTCTACAGAGCGTACGGGGAAAAGCTGCTAATTTCAGTCATTATTCTAATATTTACAATGCCATTGAAAATGAATGGTTTCTTCCTTGTTTTGCTGAGGACCGAGTGAAACTGCTCAAGAAGGCACTGGAGCCGGCATCCTTTTCCCCCCAATTGTCAATTTTCATCTTTGAACTTTAATATTTTTTACATGTAATCTCTGCTATCTTTTTCAGTAACAGACAGTAGCATCTGAGCTGCAGCGAGTGTGTGCAGGGCTGAGTGCTGGAGTGTGTTAGCGATGGAATCATCACGGAGCCATGGGAAACAGGCGGAAGGAGGAACGCTTCATCTGGAATAACAGGCATGAAATCTCTCAAACGCATCAAAGCAAAACGACTGCTTTGTTTTCTGCTAGCGTTAATTAAAGCAGCAGGATGATTTTCTTGTTTGTTTTTTTGTTTTTTTTTTCTTTTTCTTTCTCAGAAAAAATTTGATTCAAAAAACCTTTTTGTCTCATTTTTCTCCCTCTCAGTCCCCAAGATAATTTGTTGTCGTCTTTTGTGGAAATCAAATGCTCCAGTGTGTTTTTCTCTCTCTTCTCGTGTACTACACAGCTTTGTGTTTTTCCCTCCCTCAGTCCTCGCCATAACGTCGCATCATCCGCTGAAACACGTTACATTTCTTTTCATTTTCAGGTAATTTTGCATTCAATATATGAACACACGTACACGTGAGTTTTTTTTTTTAAACCGTTGAATTAATTTCTTGATATTAAAGTGCTTTTCTTTAAATTGACAAAATGAAGAGGAAAGAAACAAAAGCAAGATAATACATCTCCATTTTGCTCAACTTGTTTGCAGTTTCATGAAAATCTTCTATGAAATCCATCGGAACAACTGCACTAAGCAATCTCAAAACAAAGCAGCTGATTTGGCTTCTTTCAGGGAAACCTCACTTCATATATTTCACACTTGGAAGCAGACTGATTTGCATTGGAAAAAAGCAAAATTCCTTCACCCCTTTTGGCATTTGTCTCCTTATGCCTTGAGCAAAGGAAAAGGGGGTCTCATCTGAAGCGAGAGGCTGCTGTGGTTACCTGTAAGACCCGCTTGGTGAGGCCAGTCTTCTGGGCGAGCTGCTTGAGGTCCTTGGCGTCTGGGTTGTGGTTGATGGCGAAGTAGGACTTCATGGTCCTCAGCTGGTGGTGCTTGAAGGACGTCCGCATGCGCTTCGTCTTCTGGCTGGAGCTGTACTGGGAGTCCCGGTCCATGGACTCACCATCGTTCTCGTTACAGCTCAGCGCTGCGGGCCAACAGGGAACAGGAGGGAAGAGCTGGTTACAAAGAGAGAACTCTAATCCGGTCACTAATCGTCTCCATTTAGATGTGTTTGGTGCTTTGCTTCTGATCGGCTGCTTACATTGAGAACTGTGGGGGGTTTTTACTGTCTTTTCTGACCTCATTTTTACGTCTCATGACTAGTGTAGAAATTTGATTTTTTACTGAATATGGTTATTTTTAATATATCAGAGAAAACTCAAATCATCCCCCAAGAAAATCAAGAAATCTCCAAACACTTTGCACGTGATGTGACCCCCACATGAGGCCCAGACTCTGAAGTACAATAATGTGCATGAGCGAGAAAGATAGATAATGCAAATGTGTGTCCACGTGAAGAAAGAAAGACAGGAAGAAGAAGAAGAAAAGTTTTTAAGGTGATTCAGGCAGATTTGTTGTTAAAAAATGGTGTTTTTTTTTTTTTTTTTACTGCTTTTCTTCCTTTAAATCCATAGAATCCATCTGATCCAAGGTGACACTGTGACCTGACAGCTGTTCCTTCCAGCTCCAGATCATCCCTGTCTGTCTCTCTGTCTGTCTACATGTCTTTCTTTCCTAGGAGGAAGTGCTAGCCTGGCTTCAACACACAGACACACAGACACACACACACACACAAATTTGTCCTAGCCTGCAAATTTCTTGGCAACGTTCAAAGTGTTGCTGCATGCATAACAGTTCGTGTTCAATATCAGAACGCTGCAAATGATGAATATGAAGTGAGTGAAAACCATCAGAATAACACTTCACTTAATTAGCCCATACACACCAGGCAGAACAAATGCTGCTTTCCGTCCAAAGCATATGCCGCAGCATTTTAACAAAAAGCAGCCTGTTTCCTGCTCATCTCCTCCTCATCCTCACACACAACATCTTCCTCGCAGCGTTAAGCCCCCGTCTGAGAGCTGCAGGCTGCTCCTGGGGGGGTCGCCACATGTTCTCATGTGATTGTTCCAGGTGAAGCTTTGATGTTGTTTCAGGCTGGAAACAGAAGAGGGCGCACTGCCTCTTCACATGCTACCTGGCTCTGGTTCAAATGAATTCTCTTCTGTTGGTTTCCTAAATGCCCACAGTGGGGGAAAAAAAAAAAAAAAAAAGATCTTTTTTGTTCTTCTGAAATTAGAATTCCTTTCCTTTCTTTCATCTTCAGGATGAAATTGCTGTTTTCTTAATATCACACAAACTGTATGTTCTTGAAGCGAAGTCCACCGCTAACAAGTGAGATCATTTGACTTGCTTTTAGAGCAGCTTCACTTGTGTGGTGAATCCCACTGATTCAAATAAATAAATAAATACAGTGGTGCTTCTTTCTTTCCAGGAAAAACGACTTGATCCGGGAGGAAAATAAAAGACAGGAGATTATTTTTAATTGGAAAGTATTTTGAATAATATTCTTTCACTTCCATTCTTATTAATCTGAACTGTAAAAATCTTATGAGAAATGAGAATCTACAAACTGACAGACACAAACACACAGCAGAGCAAGTCATGTGATCACAGTCTGGCTGACTCGTCTCAGAGTCTGACATAATGTTTCATTTGTAACCAACTTGCTTTTTTATGTGAACAAGTGGAAGGTTAATTAACTAAAGTCAAAGCATTAAAATAGAGATTTCAGATTTTGCAGACAGCTCTGCTGTAAGAAAGTTCTTCTGCTCCCAGCTCTCTCTTCCAGTGAATAACTCATCAAATCACATTGATCTCTCTGGTACACACCCAGTTTGGCCTGGTCCCAATGCAGAAAGACTCCAGTGGTGTGTGTGTGTGTGTGTGTGTGTGTGTGTGTGTGTGTGTGTGTGTGAAGGTTTCTGAGGGGGGGGGGTGTTAGGGTCTGTAGATGTCTATGGAGCCTGACAAGTGGAAAAGGGCGAAAGCAAAAGCCGGAACATCAAAAAACTTTCCTTTTTTATCCCCCAAAGAGGACGTGGGAGAAAAAAGTCCTTTTTTTTTATAACAGATTGAGTAAATCTGAAGTGAAACATGACTAAAAAGCAGCAACTGTTAGTTATTTGGATTATTATAGAGAGACATTTTGACCACATACAAGTTTTCACCCATAAATGTTAGACTGCTGCAGCTCATCGACCTGATGGAATCTATATGGAGCTGTAGGAAAAGTTCAGTCCAACAATCAGGCTTAAAACAGTTTGCAGTGAATGTAACTATTGCTAAATGTTCTGAAGATATGATCTTAGCATCCTGACTTTAGTGATAGACTTCCCACTGTAGCAGTTAGTTAGTTAGTTAGTATTCATGCATAAATGTTTGGCCTCATTGCAAAATGGTTAGCTGAGTGGAACCTATACCGACTATCACAGTGTTAAAGATCAGACAGGGACAAATATCTCAAAGTGCACAGTAGGACTTTTAAAATAAATTCAAAGCAATGCAATGAGGTCAGTTTTAAACTCTTTAGGGATGTTTTAAAACTTAGACCTGCTGTTATGTCATGGTGCTAAAGTTATGAGAAACTTATCATAAAATCCCTCTAAGAATATTAACCTGCAGGCGAGGAAAAAAGGTGCAGACTTTAGTAGGATAAGGTGAACTCGTCAGGAGGAGAGCACAGGGACAAACTGAACCACTGTTACAAAGATTTTCTTTCTTTTTTTTTTTTTTTTTCCAATTTGTAACTTTTTTTTTTTTTTCTCTGTTTCAGGCCTGAAGTGATTTTGCGGTGAAAATCTGCATCAAAACATGAAAGCACGAAAATACACACGGGTGATTTCCATTTTATAAAAAAGCACAATGTCTTGGTCTAAACTCTGTCCACCTTTTATCAACCAATCCAGCCTTGCCAGTGGGTGAACGTCGTTATTATTATTATTTTTTTTGAATATCTTCATAAAAGCGCGTCTTACCAGCGTTATAGGCAGCCAGCTCGGCCCCCGGCCCGGGGCTTTTCCTCTTCCTGGGCCGCCCTTTCTGCACTGTCCCCACGCCGTTGAAGTAGGATAGTCCGAGCGTGTTGGCCGGGCCCAGGCCTTTGTGCGGGACAACGTCCGCGTGGTTAAAATGTGTCTGATATTCTCCCTGGATGAGAGTCTCAAAGTGCAGCCGACAGTACACCAGACTGTCCTTCATGCCAAAGTGATCCCCGGTGGTGAGCATCTTGCTGCAGGTGGTGCAGGTGAAGCAGTTGAGGTGGTAGACCAGGTCCCGGGCCCGCATCACCATCTCCGAGGCTGAGATCCCCAGGTGGCACCGAGCGCATCTCTGCACCGAAAATCTTCTGCGGACAACACAGAAACCTCATCAGCGGCTGGACACGGAGCCTGCAAGGGCCGCGCAGCTGTGCGTGAGGGCCGGGCTGCAGGGTAAAACTGTCTGCCTGCGTGGGACCCTGTGTGGGAACGCACCCCAACTTTTACGCACTGGAAAACTGCGCGTAAAGTTTTCTCTGTTCACTAATGAGGTGAATTCACAGGGAACCAGATCTCCTGCATCAATCTGCAGATGCTGGGATCTAATGAAATGTGGATACTAGCCAAGTGTGGCGAGTGAAGACATGGAACTTTGATATTTTCACCTTTTCTAATTTAAGAATGACTCGTCATTAATTTTTTTTTTTATATATAAAAACGGGGGGGAGGGGGGTCATGCTCCTCTAGAGAGCTGCTACACCTAAAGGAAGCTATTTTATTATCTGCCGAGTTTTAAGCATCAGTAAAATACTGTTTTTCCAAACCCATATCATATCAGGACAGGAGCTTTGGGGAAAGAAATAAAGTAGAATTCACGTTTTTTTTCTGACGTTTAAAAGATTTTCAAAGAACCAAATCAATAAAAAAAAATTACAAAAACTGACGCACTGTTGCGTTTAGAGTATTTCAAAATATCCAGTCCCTGCTTCATCCTCACCAATTACAGTGTCAGCATCACGTGAAACACACATTTAGCTCCACGAACACGGTCACTTCTAACTCCTGGACGCCACCGTGGAGCTCGAGGACCTGCGCGCCCCCCTACCTGTAGTAGTCCTCCTTGCAGTAGATGCTGCCGTCCTTGCTGAAGCAGGTGAGCTCAGACTCCAGGTTGAGTTTGCACTCGCAGCACTTGAGGCAGCGCATGTGCCACTGCTTGTCCACGGCCAGCAGGTAGTAGCGGTCCGCGATCTTCCTGCCGCAGCCCGCGCACAGAGCCACGCGCTCGTTGGTCATACACGGCATGGACTGCAGGTCAGCACGGTCAGGGGGGGTGAGAGAGAGAGAGAGAGAGACAGAGAGAGAGAGAGAGAGAGAGAGAGAGAGGCAAGAGGACACAGCGTTAGGACGTGGGTGTCGGGAAAGAAACACGGGGGTGACACGAAGCCATCCCAACATGTGAGAGAGGAAATATGAAATCCTAGAAAGTCTGATCTCCAGAATATTCTAGTTAGAATAGTAGCATAGAGTGAGCCACCGCCAGCAGGGGCCGAGGTGGGGGGTGGGGATCATAGTAATATTATAAAGAAATATTTAAAATGTATTTTCGTCTCAACAAGCCCGATAATAAAGTATTAATAGTAAGAGTATTATTAGTAATAGGATGAAATAAAATTGTGGATTCAAATAGTCAGTAAGAACAAGGACAGGGCAAACTCCTGCCAACACAGAGTCAGGAATATTTAAACACTGCTGGACTATTTTTTTGTTTAAGTGGGGAAAATTCTGATAGAAATACTTAAAAGAACAACAGAGTCAGTGGTGTGAAAATACGAATTAAACACGAGAGCACAGGAGGAACGATCAGGCCATTATTCTTCTATTTCCCATAGTTTGAGCCACAGCAGCAGATTCCTAATATTACACACTCTTACTATTCAGAAGCATTCAATTGTTGTGCACGGTGTTTTTGGAATTATTATAGTGAAGTTATTTTAGATGAGGACATCAGGGGTGTCTGTGTTTCTCCCAATAATACAAATAATACTGATGTTAAATAAAGGTACATTAACAAACAGGTTTATCACTCAGGACTGTCGTTAAATGTTATTTTCAAGAGGCCTGAAAAATAGACAGACACACACGTGCACACGCACACACACACACACACACACACACACACACACGCACGAGTTAAATAATTAGCAAAAGAAGATGGGAGCCGAATTAAAAAGAATATTTTCTCTGTTTCATTTTCACTGTGGGGCGTTTTAGAATTATTCTAAGTTTTATTGGATTGTAAATAAATGTTTACAGAATAGAAAATATGAACAGATTCCAAATTTTCTGAACGGAATAAAAACTTTTAGGGGTTTTAGTGTGAAGGTCTGACGTAATTTGCTTTTTCAAATCTGTCTTTTCTTTTTGTTTGTGGACCATTTCAAGTGGAGTTGGAACACGCGCTGTGTTGTCCATGTCTGAGTGTGGTGAAGGACACGTTTAGAGAAAGAAACTGCAGAATTTTTTAAATGTCATCCCGTAGTTTAGGGAATATTACGCAGCTTGGTCAGCTCTGGGTCCGGTTATTGTGAAGCTTTGCTGGGGACTAAAAAGAAGTTTTAGATGAAACACTGGCTGATTAAATCACAATGTTTGGGCCTTTTGGATGAAGTTTTCCGGCCTGAGAAGGCTTTGAAAACAACTCTAATAAGCTGGGGAAAAAAATAATAATTTTGCTTGACAGTTTTTCTGTGTGAATTGAAAGCAGAACGCGTTCGGGTCTGAACCAAAAGCGCTTTTGGAGCTGAGAGTGCAGCCACTGTCACATGTTCCAGGCTGCCATGCTGCCTGCGCTAACAAGCCGAGAGGGCCAAATAAATCTCTACCTACCGTCTCTGACTCCCCCATATCGATGGCTGAGCTGATGGCTGCTGACTCGCTCTTTCCTCTCCGGTCCATTTCTTCCACCACACCGTGCACGTCGCCTCCAGGGAGGCCATGGAAAAGCATCGTTGCCGCAGAGGGAAGGATATTATAACTGTTCTCTTCGGATCTGCAAGCCAAGATGTCCATCAGAGGCAAAACGCTGCGCAATAACGCCACTCAGAATTCTCGCTGTTTTTTTTTTTTTTAGGTTTTCCTTGTCTTGCCGTGACAAGTGAGAAATCCAGATCAGGGAGGAAAAAATATGAGGGAAAAATTGGACACGTGTTCTCCACACTACGTCTCATCTGCCAATGGAAACCGTCATCCGAATCTCTGCAGCTCTCATTATTAATAAGCTATGATTAATTCATAAATGACCGCACAGATTCCGCTTCTTTTACTGGAATCTCTCTCTCAGGTATAAGATTATCTCTTTTGTTATTACCAACGGGTCTCTCTATATTTTCTTTTCCATTTACGATGAATAAACATACCAACTATGGAAGCACCCGCTGCATGGGTCTCAGCACCGATGCCTCCTCCTCGCCGGGAGTAATATTTCAGGATTTCGACAGTCTGCAAAGCATTGGCAAATGTCTCCCCTCTTCTACAGAGCAATAAGTGACTGTAGAACTGGCACTGCCAAAGCTGGACAGCAGCCTTCTACTGCAACCATACAGTCAGAAAGAACAAAAAAAAAAAAGATATGTCCAAAAAGCTGTCAGGGAGCCTTGTGAGGAAGGCTTCCTCCCCTCTTCCAGGTTCAACAGTCCAAGTTGATGCTTACAGCAGCTGATTTATACTTCTGCTCAGCAGAGAAAATAGAAAAAATTAAAACCACACTGCCTCTGCTTTATAGAATCCCGCCGGCCGTGTGGGAGACGCACTTTTCCTTTACAGTAGTCTCTTTAGTTAATGTTTTGTCTTTTGCCAAGGAGGCTGCATACATGTGCGTAACAGCAGAAGAGGAGGAGTTGGCTCTACGTTGACTGGTGATAGGCGAGCGTTTGCTGACCCCCCAAAACCGCCGTTCCTCCTTCTCAGGTCCCGGTTGGACTCTCAGCTCCTTATCAACGGGGCCCTGTTGCGTCACCACGCACCATTTGTGTTCATTGGCTGTTCCGCAATCACCGAACTGTTCGGCTGTACTTTTACTGACCGATGTGGAAAAAAAAAAAAAAAAAAGCAGCAGCCCCTCTCTGCCTCCCTTTTACGCACGCAGCACCGGACACCGTCCCGCTTGTCCGTCCGTCTGTCGGAGGTCCGTTTTTAAGGAGAGAGGAGACGAGTTTGAGCAGGAGAGAGTTTCAGTCTTCTGAGGTGTTTGGAGCTGTCTGTCTGCCTGCCTGTCTGTCCGTCTGTCTGTGCGCACTGAGGAGCTCTGCTGGGACCTTTACTCAAGTGACGCGCAGAGGGTTCCACACTGTTGCTGCTCTCAGTCTCTCCATGACACCACGGGCTCTTGCACAGAGCAGGCAGGTGTGGGCCAAAAAGAACCGCACCAAGTTCATCAGAACAGCCTCCAAATAAATGACCTCTTTAATTATTTCAATTCGATTCTTTTCTGCTTTGTTTTGTTGGGTTAAAAAAAATAAATAAAAAAAAACACTCTTTAAACAACAGGGATACAAAATGAACCTTTTTCCTCTGAGGCTGAATATTCATTTAGCTCTCTTAAACTGCAGCCACGACTTTGACTTGTTAATGTCATTTCACGGTTTGGCCTGGATCATATGCACAAGGTGTAAACGGGCACGATTTCAAACTCAGATCTCAAATATAAAAAAAAAACAAACCTTTATTTTACTATCTGTGGCAAGATCGACAAGCGGGGGGGCCCCTAAAATGTCATTATTAGTAAATGATGTGTTCTCTAGTTCACATTAAAACAAAATCAGATAGAATAACAGGATAATATCAAGCTCCAAAAAAAAAAAAAAAAGGAGAGGAGAGGAGAGGAGAACACTATTGATGAGAGGAGAAAGTGTGTTTAAACGCAGCATCAGTGTTTGATTTAGCATTAATGCATAAAATATTGGCATCACCGGGTGTCGTCTCTACATTTTCCTTGATCCTATTTATTTCTTTCTTTTTTTTTAATTTATCCATTTCCTACAAAGAGCTCCATCTCCTGAACCTCCGCTCTGTCATTTGATGCCATTTGTAACCGAGCGGCTCCAGACTTGTATCACCAGAGCGAGAGCAGTTTGGTTTAGCAGCGTGAGGCTGAACTGATCCCGGATCCGCTCGTTCTAATTAGCTCTCTGCTCTTAATTGGGAGGGGAAAAGTAGATTCGTCATCAGAGGACGTATTTGAGGACCAGAGGAGAGGTTTGATGTTGCACAAAAGACGGTAGTTACAGCGGCGTGAAGGGAAAATGACACGTTATCACAATCAGCGAGGAGGCTTCTGTTGGAAACTGGGCAGTTAGTGAAATGATTAAAAACGAAATCTATCCAGTCATGTATAGATAGATAGATAGATAGATAGATGGATAGATAGATGGATAGATATATAGATGGATATATAGATGGATAGATAGATGGATAGATGGATAGATAGATGGTGGCGGTTTCATGCGTAAAAGCATTATTAGAATAAAAAATGTTCCATTATCTTCATATTTCTCATTCTTTTTCTTTTCCTCCTTCACAAATACCTGTCCTGCCCCCCTCCCCACCCCTCCCCGCGCGTAACAGCCCGCGTTTAGGCTATTGTGAAGTTTTATAGCACAAATATGATGTTAAGCTCCTAAATCCTTATGCAAATCAGCTCTTCTGTAATACTCTTAATTGAATACATGCATATTTATCATCTGCGTTTTCTAACTGCTATAAGGCTGGGTTTATACATTAAACATAGCAGCAGCAGCAGCGGGCATGTCTGCGGGCGTGTGTGAAATATGATATGAGGTGGTAGTGTAAGATTAAGGAGAAAATATCAGTTTGTGTGTGTTTGCATCAGAGGAGGCAGACCGGCTCGTTCCTCTGATTTGATTTCAGTCACTTCTCAGCATGAAGAACAAGACTTTTACACGGAATTTAGAGCTGCTGTATGCAAATGTCGGCCGAGGTCCGGGCTATATGTTGGAATATTCTCAGTAATGTGTGTTCACAATATTCACAGCGTAGAACTCACACTATGATAATTAACAACAGCATCAGGCCTGTGAAGGCAGAACTCAGCTGGTTAGAATAGTCCAATATTTAATTCATCTATGGTACATTTATTTAAAAAGGTAAAACCGAATTAGTTACAGTTCACCCCCACCCCTCTCACCCCCCACCACCCCCACACACACATACTCCTTCTTCTGCTCTCTCTCTCTCTCTCTCTCTCTCTGGCACACACACACACACATTTTTTTTTTTAACGTGGGGGCAGTAGACTCACATCTTCAATGCTGGGAGATAACAAGAGAGAGAATCAAAAGGCAAACCATCACCAACACCAGTCACCAGTCAATTGTCATGGACACATTATTTATGCCTTCCACACACACACACACACACACACACACACACACACACACACACTGTGCAGTAGTTTGTTCCCATTCACCAGGACACACACAGTGTATTACAAAAAGGCGGGCTCACTGAGATTTTCAGCAGAAAAAAAAAAAACTTGAGTAACTCTTAAAAGGTTAAAAAATGCCTTCCTGTGTGCGTGCTCAGTGCTGAGCAGGTTTCAGATAGAAACAAGTGATCAGGGTATTTCTCCAGACTGCCTAAAACTGCCTAAAGGACTACTGCGTGCACCTTTTCCTAAGTAAATGCTTCAGAGTATATGCTATTTTGTTATTTCTAAAATTATATCTTATGAGGTTTGGTTGAAACACTTGTTCTGATAGGAATTTGGTACCAGTATTTTGACATTTTGACATTATTTTGTAATGGTAGCAAAAAGGTTCATATTAGGTTTGGTCTATATGATGGTATGCACTGTTAAAATGATATAGAAGCACCCACCGTTAGAGGTTTTGTCACACTGTTTATCTTGTGCTAACCCTCACTTTCTTACCTCGGGTTGTCTCTCCCACTGTCACGAAGCGGGACTGTTTCATGGCAATATTCGATTTTTATACGGTTCTGCAGAAATGTGAGGAAGTGTCTTAATTTGTCAGGTGTTTTATTAATTGTTTGACACAAACAGATAATTCTGCCTCTCAATATTAAGAAAAAATGACGACATCATAATGCAGCATAGGCACATCACACTGAGGGCCGTAACTAGAACTTTCCAGGTACGGAGGTCACGTATCAATCCCCCTGACACCCCCAAGATAAGTTTGACCAGACTCCAACAATAAATTCAGCAAAATGTTCTTTTTATTTAAGCCTGTTTCATGTCAGTCCCAACATGAAGGTTTCAGTGCCGTTTCAGAGGCCTCTCCACACTGATTTTTCATCTGTCTATTTATTTGTTTGCTGGCCTTCATCCGGTCGCATCTAAATATACGGAATTAAAAATGAAACCAGAGTATCAAATGTCCACCATGTTTTTTTTTTGTTTTTTTTTAATTGTAAAGGTAATCTCCCCTCAATTTGATGAATTCCACAAAGGTACCAAGGACGTGATCTCTGTTTCCACGATAGAAGCTCCGATCACAATATAAAAAAGGATTTTATCCACAAAAGCCAATCCCAGATCAAACATTGCAGTCAATACTTTCTGATCACTGACGTCTCATGAAAAAAATAAAGGATAAGTTGGGCCACGTAAATGCAAAAAATATTAAAGGTGTTCAGTTTCCTCTAAAACCGTCCTCAGATCAAGGTGAACACGTTTCAGGACGTCGACACTGATGAGGTTGTTGTTTAAGACTCGGCGCTACACAAAGGAAATACACACTAATGTCAGCTTTTACTGACAAAACCTGTGTATTTAGTAGGGGTAATGTTAGAAATATGACCTGATATCAGGCTTGTGTTATTGTAAACCTGTTCTTTAATTGGGCGAATGTAACAAGTTTAGAGTGCACTTATCCCAAGACACGCTATGGAACCAATACATTTACATCGTGAGCAGCTAACTTAAATACTTTGTTGAAAGCATATGCCCTTGTGTGTGTGTGTGTGTTCGACTGTGTTCGTGTGTGTTAGGGGGTTGGTTTTGTAGCTTGTCGACAACTAAAATGCTGATGCAGCTCCACTGATTACTCCTTGTCCCATAATGATTTCCAAACCAGGCAGCCATCAATAACATAAATCTGCATTTCTCAGAAAAACATCACCCTCGTCAGGCTCCTGGCATCTTTTTGATCTCTCTCCGTTTTTTAATTGTATTCTGCATAAAGGTAGAGGGGATCCATCGGGTGCGTGGCTTTAATGGGATGCTGCTGTGGAAGTGGGGAGTGGGTTACACGCTCTCTGAGGGAAGCTCGGTTGTAATTAAGAAAGGGAACAAAGCGGAGGAGACTAAAAACACATGAAAGGAAGGAAGAAAATCACCTAATCACTGTACGTGCACCATCCACACCGTCTCCTGCATGTAAACACACACCATTAATGCAAGAAAGAATCACACATTAGCGGTTCAGACAAGAACACCTCAGCCTCTCAAATGTCACTCTCATACATGTAGAGCATGTGAGGAGGGCAGTTCGCTGTGTACACATCCCATAGAACGGAAGCATCAGATTCCGACCTGAGGCGTGGGACCCCCAAAGAGATCGCAAGACAAATCTAAGGGGTCACCGGAAACAAGGAAAAAATATCATATCCTCAGTTAGTGAGAATGAAGTAAATTTTTTTTTTTTTTTGACAGAATTTTCTCATACTATTAACATCAATTCCACACAGATTTTCTTCTAATCTTTTCATCACCGTCCTGTAAAAAGCATGTATCTCATGGAGGCTCTCACGGCTTAGTCGATGTCAACGAAGCTCTGTCAATGAACTGTAACATCCCCGTTTGTTGTATCGTCATTTCCCATCCCTCTCCCCTCATTTCCTGTCGTCATGTCTACCGTTGACCAACTGACAAAGGCATAAAATGCCCATAAAAACGCCAACTTTTCACGAGCTCAGAACCCTAAATCCCTCGCTTCATCTGAAAAAATTAGAATTTTCTGGACAAAAAACAATTTGCTTCCATCTTGCGAAATGCTGGATAGTTTCACCTCTTACGTTGACAGACATATACAAGCAGTAACAAGGGTTTGCAAGTACACATTTCTTGCAGGGGGCCATCTTGGAGGAAGTGAGAAAGGAAGGGAGGGGAAGTGAAGAGGAGAAGAGAAAATTGGGACACTCGCTGTCAACAGTCAATCCCTAAAAATGTGGATGGATAGAAAGATTACTCAAATTCTAATCTTATCTTCTAAATATATATATAAGATACGATTAGAATTTGAGTAATATATATATGTGTGTGTGTGTGTGTGTATTAGAGGGCAGAAAACAGCAGACACACGGTATAAACTGTACGTTTGAAGTAAACTTTCCAACCTTCTGGAAGGGAGAAATATTTTCAATGTAACTGAACAAAAGTGGTTAACTTGAAATTTAAACTCCACTAAGTGAACTAAGTGAAGGGAAAACTTGTCACAGTCTCAGTGTCATAGCGTTCAATTGACAGATGATCTCCAGGAAGTGCTGTGGAAAAACACAGATGACTGAAAGGATCCAAAAATACACAGCAGACAGTGATGTGGAGGACGACTCAACAAGGATACCACAGTAATGACCCTTCCAAAATTACTGGTAGTCACAGTAATGGCAGGGGGGAAAGAGCAGTGAACGTAGGAGGGCAGCAGTGAAGAACAGTCGCTCTGAGTTAAAATGTCCTGATGCCTCTTTATTCTCCACTTTTCAGCACAACATATTCCAGGAGTCACTGCTTCCAATAAGGCGGCTGTGCTCACATTGACACGGTGCTGGAGAATGACAGAAAAGGGGTGGTGTTCCAAGAATCGGCACGGGGCTCGGAGCCGGACATCAGATGGATGCGAAGGAAACGATGCGCGCATTGGTTGGAAAAGTGCTATTATTTACAGATCTTCTTTACTGTTTCTGTGACCTCACAGTGTGCTTCGGTGAAGAGACAAGTGTCGGACGTAAAAAAAAAAAAAGACAGATCTTAGATGAAAGACGGTAGCAAGAAGTCTTTTTTTTTTAATTAGGGCTGAACCTTTGTGGGTTAAAGGTCAACCCTCCGCTTAACAACAACAACAACAACAACAATAATAATAATACGGTCGTTTATATAATCCAACAGGCCAATATCACTGCAATACTGTACACAGTGGCTGAAGAAGTATTAAGCTCTTCTCATTAAGGAAAAATACAACAATGATATTGTTGATGCCAATGACACATTCTACCAACGTTTCTATATTTGAGGTTTTGTTACTTAAGATATTGTTGGGTGGTCAACACCACAATCTTGCATCATATCTTTTAAACTGGTCATAATTGGTCAATTTCTAAAAGGAGCTATAGATGTCAGATAAATATTTTGCGGTGAAAAGTACATACATTTAATTCTGAAACGTGTAGACGCAAAGTAAATTGAAATGAACATACTAATTCTATGCGTGCAAAGTACCTTAAAATGCTGCTAAGATACTACTATAATAAGTAGAATAATTGTACTCAGTTATTCTCCATCACTGATTGTAGAAATACTATGTTATCAATTAACTGATGCACGTTATGTGGAAATGAAAACACAGACCAGGGAAAAATGCAACCAAATGTTGGAAGATTCATTTTCATGTTTTCTTGTTTTCATGCTTCTTGCCTTCATTAAGCACTTTGGGAGGCACTCAACCAATATCTGTAGTTCCTCATCTATACTACATGAAAATATGAATAACGACATGACAAAAATATCTCTGTGTCTATAGCCATTGCCATATTTCAATTTTTTTTCAATGCATCTATTTATCTATTGATTGATTGTTCTTTTTTGGGATTTGTGCCTTTATTTGATCGTGGACAATAGAAACACAGAAAGAAAACGTGAGCACGCAACAAAGTCTTTGACCACAATCACTGTCTTATACATCTTGATCGTTACCACAAACCTATCATACATTCTATTGCTTCTGTGAAATAAGAAAAAATCTCACTCTTATCTGATCTGGTTTATGAGTGACATAAATCTGACCGTATTAGTAGGGACATTTGGAAAATATGTATAACAGTGATCTTAAATTTAAGTTAGGGGGCAGTTTTTTTAAAACGTATTTCGTGTATAAATTGTACACGACATGGCAATGATGTGTTTCTGAATGTTAAATAAAGAAATAGTGTCTGCAAACGCAAAAGAGCTCAAGGTTGGAATATAAAACAGAAAGGAAGATTTGATAAATACATTAGACTCAGGTCCGTCAGAGGCTGAGGCCCAGTGTGCCGTACTGCTCTGTATATCTAATAGGCCCGTTCAAAGAGACAGTTTAAGTCATCTCTCAGTGGGGGGGGGGGGCTTCAGCTGATTCTGACCCACCTCACATAAACTCTGTACATCTGATTAGCACTGTGCTTTGTGGCTTTTAATGGAATTTTGACGGTATTACAGCTAGGGAGGCAGCATAAGCAGATATATTACTACTTATACATATATATATTATATATATTACTAGTACACTGAAGTGAAAATGTTGATCACTCCACATGCTTGAAGAAAACCAGCCCTTTGTGTCAAACGTATGCCATTTTTATACATCCTGAGAACAAGTCTTAAAATCATTAAAATTGACAAGATTACGTGGTTTTCCCTGACAACAGCTGTAACCTGGATGGAGATAATCAATAATTAACATTGCCTGTCTTCTTTCTCATGGCATAGTTGTGGTTCTGTTCCCCCCCCCCCTGGTTTTGTGTAGTGCAGTGCTCCCATCCCAGCCCCTGTCAATCAGCCCCAGACTGCAAGGATTACAAAAGAAGCTCATTCTGCCACAGGAGCCCCTCTTTGGAGAGCAATTCTAAAACTTACATGCCTCTTATTTGTTGGGTCAGAGGTTAAATTGCTGACCCTCCCCTCCATTCCTCCCGCTCGCTCTCCCCACCGTGGCCAAGCTGTACTCTGGGTCTTATATTTACATGGATTAGAGTCCTTTCACACAGAAGAAAAGAGCTGGTTCACAGTCAAAGCCCGAGGAGCAGTCCATGCTGCCCGAGTGGCCACATTATTCACTGGCAGACAATGACCATATTGTAGTTATGTGGAAAGGAGGGGGCAGGAGGAAAGAGAAATCCCCCCTTTGCCATGGCAAAGTCCTACACTTGTGCCACGGAGAGGGGAGGGCCGAGCCCCATCCGCTTTTTCAAGCAGAGCAAACAAAGCCTGCCCACTGTGAACAAGATGAAGATGTCAAAAGCTTTTAGGCAGGGGGGTGAGACAGGGTTTAGGGGATAAACCAACAAAACAAGTGAAAAGGTCTTTTCTCAAATGGATAAATCCCACTAAGTCTACATTTCCACATCAGATTTGCTCTCTCCTTTAACATCCTCTGTCCTCCCCCTCTCAATAACATTTCCAATTCAAACCATATAGAAAAGGAAGAAGGAAGGAAGTTTTGCTTTGAGGACGGGAGGGAGAAACACCGCTTGTTAACACAGCTCCTTCTCAGATTTGGATCACGTTTGATAAAGACGTTCATGAGAAATTTGAGAAATTTCAATCTTCTTTTCAGCCCACTTACTGCGATATTTTTTTTTTTTTACAGCAAGTGTCTGACAAACGGCAGCTACAAAAAGTGGCCTTCCTGGAAAGAAGAGCGAAACAGCTTCACAAAATTCATTATATTAAAGGACGTTTTAAAAGCATCTTGAACCGATATCACAATCACAAGCTTCTGACTGCGTTAACACACATTTCAAAGCTCTGAAAAATCTGAATTTTCTCGGCACCGACTGTAAACTAAAATCTCGTTTCTGGGTTATTCTAGCAATATTGATGGCAGATTCTCTTGCAGTAGGACATACAGATATTTCTCCCCAACACGCACCAATGGCGCTGTGACGTCTCAGAGGACAGAAGCCCGAGGCACTATGGAGTGAATGACATAAAGAGGCCTGGTATACAGCCACAGCCAATTCACATGCAAATAGCCAGCCTAGCACTGACTCTGATTAACTCCCTGTGAGTTCATAGTTTTCCTGTTAACAAAGATTTAGCTGCTTTGGAGTGAAGCAGTACATTAAGTGGAGAGAGAGAGAGAGAGAGAGAGAGAGAGAGAGAGAGGGAGAGGGAGAGGGAGAGAGAACTGGTGGCGAACCTTACAGTAAAGCCCCCTCAGGACATAATGCAACCTCCGCCTCGTCGGCCTAATCTGCCTCGCAAATGCAGGACAGCAGCGGTGCTGATACAAGGAACGAGAAGAAGGAGACAAAAGAAAGCAGCACTCTTGTTTCTCATTTCATCTCAGCAGCAAAAGTCCTCCAAAACCCCATGACAGAACTGAATGAATGACTTGGGCCTGAGCCAGTCAAGAGCTGTTTGCCCCGGTGGACCCAGTGAATGAGAACGGGCCATGCTGCTCTGTAGTATTGTCTTTATTTGCTTTTAAACAACATCTTGCAGTCTCACTGATTGAATGTTGACTAAAAAAAAAAAAGTAGCCTCGTCAAATAAGCGCCACCAAAATGAGATTCAACAATGAGTTATCATTTTAAAAAGCGCCAAAGCCGGCGTTGGAGTGCTGTAGTTCCATCAATGGCCACTAGACAGTGGCTCCAAAAAAAACTAGAAAAGAAATCTTCCAACTTCTTCCATGCAGTATAAAGTACTGGATTTCAACAGATAGTTTTACACCTTTTATTGTACGTCTTGTTATTGGTATTAACAATGATTGGACCTATTAACGCTTATACGAATGCTAACTATGCGTCTGTACCCTGCATATGCTGCGTTATCTCAGTGTGTAGGTTGCATGCATTGAAGGGTGAATGGGTGGTCGGCATGAATGGTCGCATGGACATATATGTTAGGCAACACAATAGATGCCCCTAAGAACTTTCGCATGCATACATATGCTAAATATATGAAGACAAGGCAAGTATAATTTGAGTAAAAAAAACTCCACTTGTTAAGGTCAGCAGCAGACGACAACAATGACACAAATCTGTGAGGAAAAAGTTAACCAGCGTGTTGCTGCTGCCACGTTACTCTCATCTCTAAATATAGTGACCTCCTTGATTGTCGCTATGTTTTGACTTTTTTTTTTTTATTTATGTTGTGTAAAATTGGAGAGTTATTCCTGTGAGGTCAGGGGATGACTCTGCTCATATCTGCCCTCTAGTGGATACACGATTTATTCCTGCATTTTCATACAAAGCATGTGTTGTCAAAACTGTAGTAGCCGTGATGAGATGAAGGTTTATGCTATAGGTTATGCTTTAGGTTGTTTATGCTCAATAAGCAGTTTGGTAAATGAGTTGTTTTATCGATAATTCCAGGTCTCGTCAAGTCCAATTCCAACAAGTGATGCCTTTTTCACAAGGCTCAGTTAGTGAAATTTTGTGATACCATGACGGTGGCATGTCACTGCATATGATATCCGCAATGAAGAAATGCTTATGCTACTTGTGAGTGACTTTGGCCTTTTGGCTGTAAGTGTTATAGAAACTTAGATACCTCATTGGCAGCTGCTATTGGTCTCCACCGTGTGTCTGTCTCATAAACTGTATATAAGAAAATGTTCTTCTCTTAACTGAAGTCTGGGCGACAAAAACAGTCGTGTATATTTTATTAATGAATTGTTTTATTTATTGATACAAAAAGAAGGAAATAGGCAACTGTAAGACAATATCATAGGTGTAGAAAACTATATTTTTGAATAACCTTACAAAAGTTGAAATTAATTAACTGATCATTTACACTTGATGTTGCCTATTCATAGGTCGGAGCCTGCGTGCCACTGTGGAAGTTGTGGCTAATCAGAAGATAAATGTTTTGGGCAGCATCATTCTTCAACTCTCATGTTCACGATAAACCAAATTTCGTAAATGTTGGTTCAGAATTAGGTGAGTAACAGTCGATCTTGTTAGTGGAGTGCGAATCTTTCGGTACACGTCGTATTTGTTTACGGATCTTGACGTTTTTCTACATTTATGGTCTGCAACCTTACAGCCAAATAGAAAAGCCACTTTTTTTTTTTTTTGCAAGCAGGAGAGCAATGGTGGTGGTCGAACATCCAGGGATAACAGTCACGTCCTGTTTCCGATTCCGCACGTGCACGTCAAATATGGTTTTCCACTTGCGGGCTACAATATTGCTCACATGAGCAGATATCCTGCACGCGGTCGCTGTGAAAGCTCTCGCAAAAATAATATTTGTGCATGGCTGTTTGAGTCGTGTGCGTGCGGCTCTACGTCCTCATGCGTGGATCTCATTTACACTTGCAACTGCCATATACCATGTTAATAAGAAGACCCACCGGTGATATACCATGTTTTGCAACAGTAAGGAAGAGCGTAGAAGATGTGCAAGTCAGGTGACTTTGTATTAACGTGACTTTTTTATGTAGCTTTGATTCATATAGGCTGGTTGTGTGCCACCCCTAGCCTCAGCAGCGGCACCATGCATGGTACTGCTCTGCTGGTGTGAAACCAAGAGAATAGCCTTTGTCAAGGTGTACTCGCTTCAATTCTCACTCATCTCCCCTGGCATAGGGGTGTTAAATTATATGCTCCAGAGGACTCCACATTCATATTTTTACAAGACCCAGGTTATTAGGCAAACAGGCTCTGCACATGTCCCCCGCTATGACAGTTTTCACAGTCAAGGATTTCGACCTTTATTTCCATCCAAGTACCGCCTGCACTCCCCTTCGCACCCCCTGTGACACACACACACACACACACACACACACACACACACCAACATGTACAACTACTACTACCCCTCGCCAATTCCCGCTCCCTTCCCTCTAACTAGGCGAGAGCCTCTAAGTCTGCAGAGGGTGTGATCACAGTATAGTTGCTCTGGGTGTAAGACTCCAGGCAGAACGGCTGCAGATCCCAACCTCCCAATCTACTCCGTGGATCGACAGCACAGCCCTCAGCCCCCTCACCTCTCATTTTGCAGCTTTATTTATAGTCCCCCCTCTGCATATTTCATAGGGAAAAAACTGTGTTTCTGATGACCATTTGTTCCTGAAGAGGAGACAAATTACAAATGTGAGCTTTGCCTTTGTACTTTGAAAATGCCTTTTTCATAACAAAAAAACGGGCCTGATGAAAAGACCAAGGAACATCAAAGTGGTTCGCCCTCCGACAGAAAGGTTAAAAGTTGAGCTTGAACACTGATTCTCTCACATTCTTCCCGGCTCGATTCTCATTAGCCACTCATTTTAATCAGATGCACCATCAATTAGTATGACTTTTCTGTGCGTTTGATGCTTAAAAGTTGGATCTCAAGGACGTAGAACTTTCAGCGTACTCAGATGGGAGGTGGGGTTAGTGAAGCATCCAGTGCTTGTTGCAATCATAGCAGTGTTTTTTTTTTTTTTATTGCCACCACAGAGGAAGTGGTTAATTTTGAGAGAGAAAGGGTTTAAGCCTGGAGGACCGAAAGAACACGAATGTTCATGTGAGTGTTTTGGGGGGTTGCCTGTGCAAACATCTTAGGCACAGGAAATAGATCCAGTATGGTTATGGATGGACCATTCTTTTGATTGTGGGCCACTATTGCTCCCTTATCAGATATTGCCCACTTAATGCATCCATAAATATGTATTAGTCATAAAAACAGTCAGATGTATAGAGACTGGCTTGGTATTTGTTAACTTTGTGTTATACTGTGTATAGACATTGTTCATTTTGTGACTTGCAGTGGGCTACATGTTCCTAGGATGCTAAAAGCTGAGACATCGACACATGTAAAAGCTGACATGGCTTTTACATGCAAACAAAAAAAACAGAATGTGGATGCTGAGAGTTTGGCTTTTCTCCTTTGGTTACTTGCTGTTTGTGAGAGCCTTCACACACGTCTTCAAATAGATCAATTTCAACATCAACCTGCTACAGAATGAATTTAGATTCACTGTATAAATTAGAGGAGTTTAAGTTCAAATATTATCACACACCTCCTCTTTAAGTGATCACAACATCAATACAAGAAATGTACATTCTTACCAAAGTACTGTATAGTAACCAGGCGAACTTCTAAATCTAAAATGTCAGCGGTTTTTTTCTTATTCAAAAAGTGTAAACCTTCAACATGAAAAGTAGAATTTTGCCACCGTGTCAGAGCAGATACAGTAGAATCCAGGCTTGACTAAAGGACATAGAAATACATAAAGATTTTAGCAGAGATTAGCTTTGGGAGAGCGATAAGAAAATGTCAGACTCGGGCAGGCAGACGAAAGCAATGAGGACGCAGCAGGTCAGAGGAAAGTGACTCAGTCTATCACTGTCTGTCACTGTACGTTAAAGTACAGAGAGCGAGCAGTGCCAACATCCAGGTTGATAGCAGGCTTACACCAAGATATGGGGCCAGTATTGACCTTTTGCAAATACATGGCTGGTTATAGTGGGACAGAGGGGTTGAGTGGACTGCTTATAGTGGGACAGAGAGGTTGAGTGGACTAGTTATGGTGGGACAGAGAGGTTGAGTGGACTGGTTATAGTGGGACAGAGGGGTTGAGTGGACTGGTTATAGTGGGACAGAGGGGTTGAGTGGACTGGTTATAGTGGGACAGAGAGGCTGAGTGGACTGGTTATAGTGGGACAGAGAGGCTGAGTGGACTGGTTATAGTGGGACAGAGAGGTTGGGTGGACTGGTTATAGTGGGACAGAGAGGTTGGGTGGACTGGTTATAGCGGGACAGAGAGGCTGAGTGGACTGGTTATAGCGGCACAGAGAGGCTGAGTGGACTGTTTATAGCGGGACAGAGAGGTTGGGTGGACTGGTTATAGCGGGACAGAGAGGTTGGGTGGACTGGTTATAGAGGGACAGAGAGGCTGAGTGGACTGGTTATGGTGGTACAGAGAGGCTGAGTAGATTGGTTATAGTGGGACAGAGAGGTTGAGTGGACTGGTTATAGTGGGACAGAGAGGCTGAGTGGATTGGTTATAGTGGGACAGAGAGGCTGAGTGGACTGGTTATAGTGGGACAGAGAGGTTGAGAGTACTGGTTATGGTGGGACAGAGAGGCTGAGTGGACTGGTTATAGCGGGACAACAAGGCTGAGTGGACGGGTTATAGTGGGACAGAGAGGCTGAGTGGATTGGTTATGGTGGGACAGAGAGGTTGAGTGGACCAGTTATGGTGGGACAGAGAGGTTGAGAGTACTGGTTATGGTGGGACAGAGAGGCTGAGTGGACTGGTTAGTGGGACATTTCAATTGGAGCTCAATAATAAGGTGATGGAGACAGAAAGGGTCTTGACAGAGGTGCTGGAACAGGGATCTGCTGGTGAAAGGCAGGTAGCCGAACAGAGACGAAGGAGTTAACACTCAGCTGAGGTTAAGCTCCTCAGGGGGACTTTGGGGCAATATCCAGTTAGACTGGAATGTGAATGTGTGTGATTCTGACCAGGGGCTGGCACAACTGTCTCTCATTCCTCCTGCAGAAAGCCTATGGTCGCTCCTCTCAGCAGTGTTATTTCTCCCAAGCAGCCTATTAAAACTGCTCTTAACACACGGAACTGACTTTGACCATGGTAGACAAGCAACTCCCCAGAGCCTAACCACTGACGCTTGAATCCAAACCACACAGGACCTCAGAGTACACAAGCGTTATACTAAAGAATTAACTCTTCTCTCTACAGACGTTGGAAAGTCAGGCATTTTAACTTTGTAATGGGAACAATCCAATGAGCCTGAATTCCATTAAGGAAATTGTGAAAGATTTCTGCTTCTGATGCTGGTGCATTAACTTTACATTTATAGTGTCACATATACAATCTAGTATTTTTAAACCTGGGTCCTTTTGTGTTCATATTTTTATGTCCTAATGATTAGTAGTAGACAACATTAGGGAAAGGATCGCCACAGAGATAGACATGTAAGATCCTTTTTCTTAAAGCCCTACAGCCTTTATATTGCTCTCCTAAAAACTACCAGACTCCACTGATAAAACCAATAATTTTAACTTGCAGAAGTCGCTGGACTACTGTAGGCTCATTCTGTTTGTGTTATTGTCTGACTTCAGACTTGTTCAGATCCACAGTGACCCAACTTCTCTCTTGATAAGCGGCTAATGTATATTTTCATGTAGTTCAGCTCTTGGAAGCAATTTTTTTCTGTCTACATTTTGCGCTGGAGGTGGGGATTAATTAGGAGGATATTATCATCATAGATAATATGGGCAACACTGCTTGCTTGTCCCATTTCAGCCCCATTCTTTGCCTGAGCTGGTGGCCAGTGTTAAACTCACCATGGAAATTAATATGTTCATCAGTCATATTGCTGTTTTTCTGCAGTCAATAAAGTCCATGTGGCTACAATTATAACCTTCTAAAAGTCAAATCAAATAAATCTTTGGAAAAGTTAAACAGTTGTTGACTGCTTTGATCGCTACACAGTTTTTCACTTGTGTCTGTGTGTTTAGCCATGTGGATATCAGTTGTCCAACTGTGTATCCGACTGTTCTTTTGTAATTATAACTGCAAAGCTAAGACAAAAACGTTCCTTTTTCCAGCACATTATTTTTCTCAGTAAAAATGTACCTCAAACTGTATGTTAGAACGCTGTGTGAAGAGCCTTATGAGGTGAGCTACCTTCTGCATTCTCAGCTTATAACAGCAATCTGAGGGGTCGAAAACAAGTACAGGCAATTTATTAAGATTGTTCCGGAGACATGTTAGCAATCTTAAAATGGCCCTTTATCTAAAATGTGGTGTTTTTACACAGTGGGTAAGAGGTTTACCCCCGTGGGTTCCTCTCAGTAAACTTCAAGGGGTGCGCCTCAATTTCCCTTGTGAATTATGCTACCTTCAGCAGATGATAGTCATTTACAAAAAACTACTCTTTGTCCCAGCTAACACTGTATTAGCAATTTTGATTCATGATGCTGCAAGTCCTTTAAAACTTTAATGAGAAGGCTACAGGTTGATCACATAGGGCCTTTGTGAGAATGTAGGCCTACAGCTGAACCACAGTTCCATGTCATTTTCATCAGTAAATGGGTGCATCAAGGCACTTAACACTGCCAAATTTAGGGGTGACAATGTGAGTGAGGCCACCCAGGCTACAAATAAATGCAGATGCAATATACATCTTTTAACCCACTGCATGAAACCTACAATAGAGATCAGTATCAAAATATTAAGTCTTGTTATGCCTTGTACTCCACGAGTCCACGAATCCCCAGGGTTTGTTTCCCTCCTTGTACATGCTTGCGGAGTGTTATGTAGAATGATGTGTAGCACAGAAAGCATTCCCCTGCAGTTTACTGTGGGCTTGGGTGGGTATGGCAGATGTCTGCAACACTGCTCTGCTCCGAGTTGAGGGCTCCATTTCAAAGGCCTGTTTACTGGCAAGCCTTAATAGGAAGTGATCTTAAAGTGTTCCTTTAAACATGTCGGAGGCTAATGGTTTAATTTGCTCTGGGTATTGCTCTGTCTAATGAGATTTAGCATGTGCTCCCAACTGCACCACTCAAGCACTCATCTTTTGCAAAGAGAGACATAATTTCCTCTATTCATTTTTCTGCATATCGTTTAATTTGTCACATCATGGATTTTTTTTCCTCATGGCTGCATCAGACTTGATTTTCCTCACGATAGTGATGCTGGTTTTTTTGATGATTTGTCTGCCTGTGCAGCTAACATGCTGGTGGAGTGTATGCTTATGGCTATGTGTGGCATGTGTAATATGTATGTATACGTATTTTCAGACTTATCTTTCTGTTTGTGTTTTTGTTATTGTACATGATGTATGCTTGCATCAGTAGTAACATTAGTACATAGGGTCATAAGAGTTGCTAGGGCTGTAACTTGTGCCATTATTGTGCTTTTATGCACCTAAGAGAGTGTGTGTGTGTGTGTGTGTGAGTGTGTGTGTGTGTGTGTGTGTGTGTGTGTGTGTGTGTGTGTGTGTGTGTGTGTGTGTGTGGAGCTAGGTGCTGGACTGAACAGTGATGGATTGGGTCCCACAGGCCTCTGGTGTGTTCATTTCCAGAGTCCAGCCGGTGGTTCAGGTCATCCCAAGGATCAAAGGCTACGACTGGATCACAGCAGCATCCCTCCCTCTGGTCCAGGGACTTACACCCCCCACACCCCAAACCCTCTGGATGAAGACAGATAGGAAGTTATGCTCTCCTGTTTGACAGCCTCTTCATTTACTTCTCTCTGATGGAGGATGCCCTCCTGCTCTCTCTGCCAGAGGCAAGCTATTTCTCTGTCATTTCAATTCTGATTTGTTACTCATGTTATCACGATGGTTTCACATCAAATTTCCCTCAGAGACCGTACATCTGGATGCTGTAAAGCTGGACCATGTCATGAGTTTCCCTTTATCTTAACATTACCTGAGTGGATACACGATGCAGAATAGTACATTTGTGTATTTGATTATATTTTTGATCATAAAATTTGCATTGGAATTGCAAAAAAGTAAAAAAAAAATTGTGTCAAACTGTATGCCACTTCTAGTAATAACTAAGTTCAGTTAATTTAAACAACAACAGTATTATCTCCAATGCAGAAATGCCACACTGTACATAAGATAGTATTTAATGGCATGCTTTTACATGTGGACCATTTAATACACCTCCCATGAAACTTTTGAAAAACTGTACCATTTCAGTGTGCTTTGTCTGTTTTGCAGGCAGCCAATGGTTTACAGTAATTTCACAACAATATGACAAAAGCTTGCAAAGTCTTGGGTGCAAGTTCAGTAATTCATCACGGTCAAAGTAGTGCCTTGTATTATAGGGCACTTTGGTTCATTTGGCCTGGATCAAGGGAAAAAAGCACTACATTCTTCAGCTCTGAGTGAGTTTGTTTTAACACTGAATTCTTACAAATAAACAGCTTTAATCATGAAGACTGACAGGTAACTCATTGATTGGACAATTTTGGCATCATCACCACTATTAACCCACATGTGAAAATCAAATTCTGGCGATGGCAGCTCATGCAGCACTTCACTGCTTCTTATGTATTTATTTATGTTATCTGGTGTCACAGATACCTCAGGAAGAGAAAACATTATTAGACTGCAAATATACCACGTTATAAATTATACCACACAGGAGGAGACGGGACCAAATAGAGGTGTCTTGTGCATTAACATAAGGGACAGATTTCTTGAGGGTCGCTATGTCACCCAATTTCTAATGGACTCAATAAAGTGCCAAAAATCAAAGAGACAAAACACTGCAGTTTTCACTGCTTTGGACTGTTTGATGTCCCCGCACTTATGTGTTGATGCATATATGTGTTACCATGGTTACCAACCGATTTGCATAAATATCTAGGCCCCACTTATACAGATCACTTATCATAAGATCACTTTCTCCATAGTTCAGTATACGCAGATGGGATTTAATAATAGCTTATCCTTTGACATCCTGGTTAAAATCACATATCGACCATAAAAATCTGTGTTTGGTCCATTTGCTTGAAAGCAGACTGAGACCTTTTCATGCGGTCTTGGTCCAGTTTTTTGGGGTGAAGTGTCGGTGTTCCATCAAAAGCTTTCACACAGCCCAAATGAGCCACGACAAAGTTTGTTAGGTTAAGTGTGAAGGTAGCCCCAGAGAGGTGAAATGAAACAGGATATTCTGGGTTTGTTTAAGAAGTAACAAACCCTCTTTTAAAATCAGTATCAAAAATTCAATAATACAAAAAGTAATAACTGAGTTTGTTTGCAGTTCAAGGTCACAGTTGGCTGTACTTTGTCGCACCTTTTTATCAAATGATCCTGTACTTTTCGGCTAGAGCCCTCAGTGACAGCACCCAAACTGTGCCAAGGAAAGGAATGATGTCATCCCCAAGGTGCCAATATACAGACGCTTACTATAAGACATGCATTTCCTTTAATTGCATATTTCAGCTCTTACAAGGCTAGTGCAAAAGTGCTGGTAAAAGCGCTGGTGTGGTCCTTTGAGACTGCTTGCCATTGAGCTTTGGAGCAACAAAAAAAAAAATAGTGTGCTTTTCAAAATAATGCTAATTATCTCTCCACTCACAGCACCAGTGACTTTGGTGTTTTGGTGTTACTTTTATATCACTAAAGAGGTGAGTTGACTGTTAATGTTGCTGTCATCAGTTATTTTTTTTAAAAATGTCAATTCCAGTCTATTATTAGATTCATATTCACCAAAGCAAACACTAATACTGTCTACTGAAGTCTGCTAAAATATATAAATTAGGGTTAGCATATAGTCAACACCACTAAACCTATAACCAATCAGCCACCCACCGAAGCAATTTAATATTTTCCCTTGTAGATTTACTTTGAGAATAAAGAGTCCTGCTCAGGAACTTTCCCATCAGTCCACTGGTTTTTCTCAGTCTGGATCCCATCTTACCAAGTGGAGTATGTGAAGGGTTGGATGCGAAGGATAAGCTCTTCTGGGTAAACTCCATGAAATTGAGCAATGGGATTACCGGCTCCATGCACAAGTCTCAAGCAATCCTGTCTGAAACGGATTGCTCTTATTCACATCATCTCTTTGTGTTTTCTTAGGTTTCTCCTAAACCCTTTGGCTTAGATTATTGCTTGTCAATAGGGACTTCAACTCTGATGAACAGTCGTTAGTCTACAGGCAGAATAAAATGAAAATCAAAATAACGTGTGATCATGTAGATGAAGATCATTACATCTTGTGCAGCTCGTGTGGTTTTAAACGACAGAAAAGTCCGTCTAGAGTTACTTTATGTCAGCACGCTCTGCTGTAGTGTCATGATATCCTGCGGGACATAATGACATTCAACTACATTAGCCTGTACTTTCAGGCTAATTCTTATATAGAAGGCTGTCTCCCTACACACCTGCTCAACCCGGTTAATTTTTTGGTCATTTTATCAAACCAGTGTAGTCCAAAACTAGTTAGCATATAAGCTAACAACAGGCTTACAACTGTCAATTGTCATTTCTATCAACCTGTTGCTGAACAACAACTACAGTACTATACTGGGTAAAAGTCTGAGTAATATTAGAGCATCACAGCTCTTGCTCTACATAGGCAGCAGTTAATTGCTGTTCATCAACAGATTATTCATCTGGTCTGTTTTCCTGCATTTACACAGCATTCGCAGCACTTCCAAGTAAGAATGAGGAGAAGAAGTGACCACTTAGGAGACGGCAAGTACGTACCATTTCATACCACTGACACGGCTTGCAGTGCGTCATCTTTTAATCGCTAAAGTATCTTTGATCCCACAGAACCCCTGTACCATCAGCCCAGGGTTCCACGTTTATAATGTGAGCTTTGTGGGGCTCTCTAGAATAACTTAGGGGTTGAGATAAATGAATAATAACCAACCGTTGTGTTTTCTGTCACAGAGAGACTTCACTGCTTATCATATGGTTGGACACGTTAACACACACACACTACTTGCATCACTTGTATTCTTGTGGGGGTGGGAGAGGGGATGCAAAGGGATAATAATAGATAAAATAAAATAAATAAAATTTAATTGGGAAGTAAATAGAATCAATACAAGGATATGTAAATACAGGAGCACATTTCTGAATAAATGAACACTTGTATTAATTTTTTATATTTTTTGTGCGCTCCTTGTAATATCAGTTCATTCATTCATTATGTGTCATTTAATTATTGATTCATTTTTGATTATGACACCTTTGGCCTGTTTTTTTATGCAGCCGTGTACTGTCGTGTCAAGGGATTATTTTCATTAAGAAAAATATCATCCTATAACCTCACCAGCGCGGTGCTAGCAACATGCTACTCAGCACCTGGAACCAATGCGGGTAGCTTGTTTTTTTTTTTTTGTTCAATTCTATTTGAGCACAAAAAAATGAATGAATTGTGAATCACGGCTAAGGGGCTCTATCAACACCTTCAATTTTAAGGAAACAATTTTGCTTTCCATGTTTTTTACGTTGTGATACTAATGGTGCGCATACGGTATAATCTCTTTGTAGTATAAGAAGAAATTATAACAAAACAGAACAGTATGCCTTATGTCAGACTGGGAAACTCAGCACACACAACAGAACTGAAGCATGTCACAACAAGAAAACACTTTTTTTTAAAAAGTTTTGAATAGTGGTGCGACAGCTGTGATAATAAAAAATCTTAAAAGTCCACTTGGTAACTTTTTATAGATGCTTTCAACTGCACGTCACCGTCGTCATCAGCGGGCGGAGGTTAGGAGGTAAGGTGCTGAATGAACTCATCTCGGACTGATTGTCTGAATATTTTGTCAGGCGTAAATGGTAAAAAATACATACAGATGCAAATACAAGTTATTGATTCTACTGATAAGTGGTAGAGATATTCACTTATTGTGCACTGACCAAAATGCCCCAAAGAAGTACGGTCAGCTCAGTGTATATCATTGTACAGAGTGACACGTTGTTATATTGATAAGAGATAGACAACAGATTGCCAATGATTTCTTTACATTCTAGTATAAATGAAGATTCGGTCAGGAGGCGTCACAGAAAGCTCTTGTGCAGGCAGGTAAATCAGGCCCACTTTGAAGACACAAGCAGTGCAGTTTTGACGGAGGTCTTCTGCTAATGTAAAGCAGTGATTTGTGTCAGGAGATGATCTATAACTCGTCCTATTGGTGCCCTCTTCACAGTATGGTGCAGAAACAATCTCCAAGCCAAACTAGCCCTCCTCGCTCGTCCCCGCTATCCTTATATTGAAATATTGTGATTATTCCCCTGGTTCAGGGGAGGCTAGATGTAATCGCCAGACAAATGATGTGGAAAAGCAATAAAAAGCTGCTCCCGAGAGACTCTTTTAGCTGGCCGAGTGACACAGCCATGAGGGATACGAGCTGCCGATGTGTCTACGGAGAGTGATCCAAGTTGTAGTGAGCACTGCCTTAGAGCCATAGATCTGCACTGCTTAAAGGGGATTTGACTAAACAAATGGCAGCATATGGTAGATGAGGGAGAGGAGGCAAGTGGAGAAAGGGAGAGGTGGCATTGTTTTCAGAGAGAAAGGAAGGAGAGTGTAGTGTGTGTGTGTGTGTGTGTGGGGGGGAGGCGGGGGGTGGGGGTGGGGGGGGTCCCGTGTCTCTCCTCCCCTCTTCAATCTTTCATTATGTTGTCACACTCTAGCTGCGTGCTTCCAGTAACACTTTAATTAGCCTCCACGAGTTTAATTGTGCGTGTATGTCTGCCAGCTTGTTTTGCTGCGTAAATCTGTCTTGTTTGTTTTTTCCCGCTCTGAGCATCACTGCTGCTGCCTCCACTGCTGCTGCGGGAAAACACCGCACACCTTCATGTTAAGGCCTCACTTTTTTTTTTTTTTTTTTTTTTTTATATCAAAGGCACTTGGTTCATTATATGGGTCATCATTATTTCTCCCATGAAGCTTTGCAGACAAAATTCAAGAATGTCTTTTTGCATAATTTTGCAAAAAAAAAAAAAGAAAATCTCTGACCATTAAGTCTTTCAACTTACAGATGCATATGAAAGAGGGATGAATTTTGTTATAGCCTCATTTTTTTTTCCTTCTAGGCATTTCATTTTTTGTTCCTAAATCTTTGTGTCACTATCCAATTGCTTTAGTTTTATCTATTTGTGGAGGGGAATTGAGGCTTTCCTTGCAATATATGTCAAATGCAACCTTTATTGACATGACAGATCAGAAACCTATATTGCCAAAGCAGTAAAGAAAAGTATTAATATTGATGAATGATTAGTAATGAATCGATTTTTTTCTACATTTTATAAACCAAATTACGTAATTGTGAGTAAATAAGTTAGTTTGTATTGATTAATAAGAAAATGACACAAGATAATAACATATAAAACACCCTAATCAATCCCCAGAAATATCTGTGCCCCTCATATTTCTATTCTTGGTAAGCAAGTAATTCCTGTGAGTCAGCATGTGGATCATACTGGGCCGCTTAAAACTCTGAATGTTTTTACAAGGTGCCACAGCACACACTGCAGGTAAAACATCACCATGCTCTTAGCTGACTATCAGACCACGCTCACACGGTCTAATAAAAAAGTAATCAAAGCAGCTCCGGAAGTCCTCCTCTGTTTTTTTTTTCTTTCCTTTTTCTTTGTGGCGAAACAAGGAGCAGGCAGTTTGCTGGCAATGGGGTGTTTAGCAGCCTGGAGCTAACGGGAGCATCAAACCACGGCTGTGTGTTTCCATCTGTGTGTGTGTGTGTGTGCGTGTGTGTGTGTGTGTGTGCGTCTGGAGCTGCTGTTGTTGCTGTTGCTGCTTCTGTTGCTACCACTTGCCTCCGTCTCCCCCCGTCTCTGGCCTAATCAACAAAACAGCCTCAGCTGCCCCTTCGGATCCCCTGCCAGGGTCCCTATCATCCTCTGATCAAATATTAATGTGTGATACTGAGCTTGCTCACTAATCCAAAGCCAATTAATATTATCTGTCAATTATTTACAGATCCTGAGGTGCGGCAGCAGATCCCTGAGGACTACATCGGCCAGGTTCAGAATATGAAATTGACTTCCTCTTCACCCCCCCCCACCTCCTTTCATTCTTTCTTCCTCTCCCCCCCCCCCTTGCATTTTCTTTCTTTTTTCGTCTCTTTTCATCTCCTTCTTCCTTTTTTGTTTATGTGTGTCTTTTAAAACCTAAATGGTTGTCTTTTCAGTGGTTCAGGACAAGCGGCGCAGGATGCTGCCTGGGCATTAGCATTGCTGATATATCTGACAGTGTGGGATGGGGTGCGGTGGGGGGGGGGGCGGGGGGTCTGCGGTCTGCTAAGGCTTTGTGTCTGACTCTTACTCATATTGTGTAGTCAGGGAATACTGTTATTAGTTTTTATCAGTGATGCGCAACAACATGACATATGTTTCAAATCCCCGCGCCTAGTGATTCAGATTGTTAGCTCCAATCACTTCCATTGTTATTCCAGCAGACGCTGAATTTGCTTTTGCCACACATTTTCTCTTTTGGAGGTGTCCTTGCGAGTGTTAGCTTGGGTGACGAGCGCGCCCACACACACACACACACACACACACACTCACACACACTCACACACCAGTAATCAGTCATCACTGTTTGTCACTGTCTGCTTTTGTCCTTTACTTTCTTTCTCACTCATTTGATGGCTGAGAGAAGCGGCGGCTCCGTGGTAATGGAGTTTTCACCCTCAGAAGTCTTTATTTCACACAGCAAAGAGGCTCTGCTGCAGCTTCTGCCTCTGCCTCTTGTAGCTTATGTAGCGGTCTGTGCAGGGGGGGGGGTTGGTGGGTGGGGGGTCACGGGGGCCTGGTGGTGATGCTGTTTGGGGCGGGGGTGGAGGAGAGACTCCATCATCTGAGAGGGGAATAATGATGGCCGGTCGTTTGGATCCCTTGAGCCACAAAGCTAGCTCTTCTCCCTCTACAGAAGGGGAGAAGAAAGGCTGCAGAAGAAAGGCAGGATGAAAGAAGGGGGAGTCGTTTCTGACAGTGTATTTGTGCTGCAACTAAACTCCTACCACCTCCCATAATGCACTTTGACCTGCCAGGACCTCTAATTGGCTGGCTTAGTAAGGAGCCGTAAAATGTTGAGGTTTCAATCTACTCCTCTGTCTTCCAATTTTCCGAAATAGTCTGCCTCGCCATGTGATGTGTGCTTGGTGTTTGTTGGCTCACTTGTATGGTGTCTGTTGCACTAACTAGCTCTACTGCTCCGAGTTCTGCCTTCATCAGGTCTTTGTACGCTGCTCTTTCTAATAAGTCCAGATGAGCTGTTTTGCCAGTGTTATTCCCCCACCAAGTGTGAGCGGGAAGATGGCTTCCTCTCGTTAGCTGTGCCTCCACAGCTCAGATCTCACCGTTTGCGGGAGCAGTTTAATCTGATATGTAAATATAGCGTTTGATCCAAAGCAATAGTCTAACGAGCAAAAATCTCTGCTTTTCTCCGCCTTTCCTGCACCAGTAATTAAAACAAAGCCTGTTTGGGCTTTTCTCTTCCATCTCCTGTCTTCTCTGTCTGTCTCTTCCTCGTCTTTCTGCCTTCCTTTCCTTTCCTCTCCTCTCACTCTCTTGTTCTCTGCCTCTCTGTGTCTCCTCTTTGACACAAGCGCAGCACACTCTTGATTTTTACGCGTTTCATCCTTTACGTTAGGCAGCTGCTGCATATTTTGTCAGAGCTGTTGCTGTGAAGTACGTTTGTCATATTGGAAACGCAATGTTTGAAGCCGGGCTCTTTTGAAGTGGCTGATGTGGGGCTGTTTTAACTGAAAGGCAAAGGGACGGCGGTAGCCCGTAATGGGAGAGTATTCAAATGGCTGACCTCTAGATGACAGACCTAACCAACTGCGCTATGAATAAACAGCAGCTTGATGTGGTGCTTTACGCTGCGCTTTGTTCAGGTGTTGATATCATGTTCCTATCATACTGCCTGCTAAATGACTGAAGGTCACTGGTGTCTGTGGGATGCCGCTGAGATCCATTTACTGTAGCTAAGAGCTGAACAGTGAAAAGACTTCGAGTGAGCGCACAGAGCCCGGTGCTCCCGGTGGGGTGTGTGTTTGTGTGTGTGCAAATGGTGATGAGCAGATTGCCAATGAGTCCTCAAATCCATATGAAGATTTGCCTTGCCCATAATAAAGAGGATGATTCCCTTATTTCAATCACAGCTGACAAATACCACATTTAACTAACTCTGTGTGTGTGTGTGTGTGTGTGTGTGTATAAAAAGCTGGCCCGATATTCGTGTTACCACTCAAAGATTTAGTCTGACATTGGCATGTTTTTTTTTTTCTTTTTCTTTGACAGCTGATTGTATAGATACATAAAGAACATAATGGTAGGGACAGGGACATGTCATGCAACAAAGGTCCCTGGCAGGAATTGAACTTGGGATGTTGTGTTTTGTTTTTGTGCGTCTTACTTGGCAATCAAGGATTCAACCTTGATTCTTCTTGTTAGCCGTTTTCTGAGAGGGCGGACTGGACTTTGCCACACCCTGTCGCTACCACCAAGCTGACACTGAAACTTACAATCGACTGGAACACAGCTAAAGGCAGGGTCTGCAACAGTGGAGAAACTAACAAAACTAGCTAGGTTTTGAAAGTATCACAACTGAAAATATCCCACCTCCTCCCCTCAGGCTTTCCTCCACAGCCACTCCCCCACAACACATGCGTGCTGCCTAGCTGCTGCTGGAGGAAGAGCCCACATCATTGATAAGAAGATTGGCCATCACCACCGAGGCTCAGTCGTCGGGTTCTCTTGTGCGCCACACGGACTTGTGGCCTCTCTTAGCTCATCACTCTGTCTGATGAGCAGCTTTGTTCCTGCTCACTCAGCTCAGAGGGGATGCTTTGTGCTAACGGGGCAGCACCATGGATGTATGGTTAACTCTCTAAACGACCGCGCGTCCCAGTACACAAATTTGTCTCGTCTTCGGATCCGACGGTGTGTGCTTCCTGACGGTAACTCACAACCGTCTGCCGCTGGTGCCAGGACTGAAAATTTCGTCTGTATGCTCTCTGCCACTCTTGTTTCGATAGCTTAAGCCTCGTGGAAGACCCTTGACATGTGCAATGAGTGCACTGACAGCATGCACACAGGTGGGCAGGTACGTAGGTACACAAGCTGCTCAGCCTGAATGAGATGCCTTGTAACAGGCTCATTACAGGCCTGCAATAAGTTTTTTTTTTTTTTGTCAAACTATTTCATTTATTGATAGCTGTCTGGCTGAGAATTTCAACAAATATAACAAATAATGCTTCAAAGATAAGTTCCACCCCCTGCCTTTGACAACTTTCTGCTGGCGACTTTCAACTATAGCAGTAAGAAGCCTTTGCTCCTTGTTGGTCTAGGTCTTCGAACAATAAATGCGATTGTTTTACTACCTGTTAATATGAATTTTCTGAATAAAGCAAGTGCGCATAAGAATATGTTTTGATATGTCTAGTGTTCTCTGGAGCGCACATTTCATTAAAGATTTGTTGCGTAAGCCCTTATGTGACCGCTAGAGACAGGTTTATCAAAAAACATTTCACACTTTTTAACCATCAGGGACGAAATCTAGAGCATATAATGTGGAGACAGTGTGGGCTAGATATACTGTAGGTCCCCTATGGTCCAGCGGCCAGGATTCCTGGTTTTCACCCAGGTGGCTGGGGATCAGCTCCCAGGTCTGGCAATTTAATTGGAGACTTGAGGGAGGGTGGCAAGTTGAGCACTGACAAGTTAGTATGGAGTGAGAACTGGTCCTGAACCTCTAGTACCTGGCTGTGTGGCAGCACCATCACCCTAACATCTCTCCCTAACCATTTCAATAATAGCCCATAGATTATTATGACCAACTCTGCAGTTCCCCTGGGATCTACAGTGTTTTAGTGTCTTTCAGCTCAGTCTTTTGGTTTTATTGCCCACAACTTGCTTTGTTGCTTAAATGGTCTAAAATCATGTATCTTTTTTCAAAGTCAACAATCCTACCTTGGCTTGATTCTTTCAGCACGGTTGTATTTTAAGCAGTCAAGCAAGTTACTCATAAGCTACTAGTAGAGTCATTGTTCACCGAAACAATAATCCATTTTTTACCGCTCAAAGTAGTCTGGTCCGGTCAGCTCATATAACTTCGGGTATTTCTGCATTTTTACTATGTTAGTTCTGCTGTTCACAGTTACAAATATTCTGACATTGAGAAGATTGATACGTTTCCAATGCATTCGGCATTTCTGGATTATAAAATCTGCCGCCCAGAGTTATGGGGTAGGGAGGGCAAGAAAAGATCTCATAGGAAGACAAGTAAAAAAAAAGGGACACAAGCCAGGAAATCTGGCTTTTTGCTTTGATACACCACCTTCAACTTCTGGTCCTGGCTCTGTTGACTTGATGTTCCCCTAATTAATTTGTCTGCAGTCGGGTTACCTTGATGAAAGATTGCGTTTGGAGGGAGAGAACACCTGGTAGCATATGCTGCAGGGACTGACAGCAAGGCAACAGAGTGCCAGCTGCAAATAACAGACAGGACGATTCAGCAGATTGTGTATATGTTTGGGACCAAGAGGACACACACACACACACACACACACACGTACACACACACACACACACACTCTTGTATCTGAAATACTCATCCATTTTCAACCCTGTCCTCTGAAAAATATGTGTATGGAACATAATGCAGTGTTCCTCTAATAAGCATGAGGACAGTCTGGTTCAATTACACCTAAAATTTGAAATTTGCATAAAAGAAAGCAGCCACTGAAATCCCCGAATGACACCTGTGCACATTCCCTTGCATGCTGTTGGTGCATGCTCCAGCCCTTTGCCTCAACCCAACCTTATCATCACACAAGATAATCCAGCACCCCATGATATTTGTCAATGCCAACATGTCCAGTGCCATTGCAGGAAGTAATGTGCCCGTTTTGTAATGTGTCATGGGTTGAAGTTTCACAGAAGTTCACGTTCTGTCGCAAACACTGTAAACATGATCTTTCCCCCTAACCTTCACAATGTTCACAAACTGCCTAAGCCACAACCATACCTGAATCATCTTGTACATAACCACAAGCAATTGTTAATTTATACATTGCTACTATATGCAAATACTATAAGAAGCAAGAATCTGAAAAAAAAATGTACATTGAATATAAAAAGAAACAGGTAAGAATCATCCAGTATTGGCATTCTTGTCTGGCAACAGCTTTGCCTAAAACCAAAACCAATACAGGATCGCTGATCACTATTAAGTCACAACTTAATACACAATGATGTTTCCTGAACTTAACTAGATATCAAATGGTCTGTATTTGTACAGCACCTTTCCAGTCATTTCGACTACTCGAAGCTACATCCTCATTCAGCCATTCACACGTCCAGGAGGACTCTAAGTTGGAGGAGACTACTGTTTCACACACATTCACACACTGAAGCCGCTTCGGGAGAAAGTGGGAGTTCAGTGTCTGGCGCAAGAGGAGCCGGGGATCGAATCGGCGATCTTGATGGACGACCCACTCTACCTCTGAGCCACAGCCACCTAACTACTATGTTATAGTAGCTTAAACATAACAACATGTGGGACACAGGATTTCTACAACCCAATATCAGAGTTATGTGGATGTACCCGGAAATACTCGCCCCAGCCTTCTCCATTTTTTTTTTAGTTTGCCAGATTGAGAAATGTATTGTAATCCAGGCAGCGGCAGATGATGTTTCCTCCAAAATGTATTTAGTAAAGTAAATAGGTTGCCAGTTAATGCCAACTCAGGGCAGATACTGACTGTCAAACTGACAGCTGGATCTACCAGTAGTGTGAGTTAACAAACAAGATTATTAAAAACATTGGCCAACTTAATAGTTTACTTTTTTGGTTCTTGAAAAGAGTAACGCGCAAACTCTCTCTCCACTGGCAGCTTCCTTCCAAAAATATCAACAGTGGTATCGGCCTGGAATAACCCTTCATCAGTCTGCTGCTCAACAGTCAGGATCAGGTTTCTGTCAGGGCAGCACGGAGCGAAGAGATGGTGCTCGGCTGGGGTTTGAAGAGCGGCGGGTCTGCCGCTGAATACCACCTTGTGTTTTGGGTCCTGAGAGGAGAGGCCCAGCAGCTGCCCTCCTTCACGCCTGTTTGTCAGGAGCTGTCGATAAGTCCCGCACTCGCTCCGCTTTAAAGGGGAGGGGAAGAAAAGGCTGAAATAGGATGCTTCCTGCCCTTTAACATGCCAGAGGCTTCGTTAAGGGAACCTGTGAAATCAGTTTAATAGGCTGACATCACCCCTGGGCCTCCATGACCCGGCCCTCCTGAGACCCTCCTCTCCTCTCCTGTTTTCTCTCACTTTTTTCTTCCTCTTTTCTCTCCTCCTTCACCTCTTCTCGTCTCTACTCTTCTCTTTTTTTTCTCGTTATTGATTGTCTTGTCTCTCCTAACATTTCTTGTGTTTTCATTTCTTTCATTTCTGCTCTCCTTGTTTTCCATCTCCTTTTTACCACGCCATTGCCACTTCCAGTTTGCTCTCATCTTCCGTTTTGTCTCTTGCCATTTGTTATTTTCTCATTTTCATTTTCTCTATTTTTCATCTTCTTTGCTCTCGCATCATCTCTTCTGTCCTGTCCCTTTAAACCATCCTTTCTTTTCTCTTCTTTCCATTCCTTTCCTTCAATGTCCTTCAACGTCCTGTCATTTTCTTTTCGTTTCATTTCTTTCTTTTTCTTTCTTCTCCTCTCCTCCTCTTAAATCTTCCTCTCAGTGCATCGCGCCTCAGCAGCAGCGTGTTGTAGTCGATCTTACAGGGTATAGCTCTATTTTTCATCCAGCTGACCTTGATGAAAACAGCGCAGCAGACCGGTCTGAGGACGACCCTGAGTGTGCCTGAACCCACCTGACATTAGTGAATAAAATATAGCGTGGGCCTCCTGTTGGGGACGGCTGCTGAAAGGGAGATCACTCCACCTCCTCTTATTTATTCTCTTTTCCTCCTTCTTCAGACGCTAACGCTGGGAATGTGACGTTAATGTGCATACCGGCTGTTTGAACCACCGACCACAGGTCAGCCACTTTAATAGAGAGGTTCAAGCCTCTCTCAAAGGGATAGCAGCCCGACGCCTCCATTAATGTAGAGCAGGAATGTAGCCGTAAACCAGCACTTCCTCATGTAAGGGTTCCCTGGGAAGCACCGGGACCCTGGTGTTTTATTCCCTGTCCTGCCAGAAATACTGCACCCAGAATGAAAGAATCACACACTCACTATAATTCTTTAGCTCTTTGTGCTGTGTGTCAAATGGTTTCACGTTTGTTTTGGATTTTTGCTTTCTGACTTGGAACATGAAATAACTCTTGTATCTCCAGGTTGCCTCACACGAGGCTTGTGATGGTTGTGGGTTGAGGGTTACATCTGCCTTCTCTTCTCTAGGTTTTGCATGACTATTTATGTACTGTGAATATTTTGTCTTCTGGATATGGTGTGAGGACTGTGTGTGTGTGTCTGTGTGTGCAGTATGTGTAAATGTGTTATTGCATTTCTCTGTGCTGCATGTGTGTGTGCAGTTTGGGTCCTGACACTGCCTGGATGGTTATGGCTGCCCATGGCTGTAGGCAGGCCTTGGGGGGTGCAGGCCCTCTCCTGGTGGGGATAAAAGCAGGAGGCATCTGGCTCTAGCGGAGCTCCAAAAACTCAAAGTAGCCTAAGATCCTCCTCTCCTAGTTTAGCCAAACAAGCTGGACTAATCCCAACTATCAGGGGATGCTCTGTCAAAACAAGCAGCAGGGCCCTAAGGCAAGCCGATCCACTGAGCAGTGAAGGGCCGTGGAGAGAGGGAGAGAGGGAAGGAGGCCCTCCCATTAGCATAATGCCTCTCGGTAGCGAGCTGGTGTGCTGGCCTGACAGCCTGAGCACAGGGGCACAGCATCTCACAGGGGGTTTGGGCTCAGAGACGGGGCAGCAGGGGCATAGGGGGCCGCAGTGGATATGTAGGAGCTTTCTGGCTTAAATCAGCGAGGGGCAAAACCCAGCCCAGCCTCCTGATGGCAGCTCCTCCTTTTTTTCGCTTTCTCTCTCTGTCTCTGTGATTTCGGCTCTTCTGGCTTATTTTTAGCAGCCTTCATCCTCCAAAAGCAGGTTGAGTCCTCTTCTCTCTGAATATGTAGGCCTATGCCCTGGGCTCGCCGTCGTTCACCCAGTTCACCAGCTACATCACTACCCCACAAAGCTATTCTGGTGCTGCTGATTCTGTGTTGTGGCTACCTGCTGGAAAGCAAGTTAGAATTCGTGTCAGGAAAAAAAAAAACTGCTTGACACACAATACACCATAAATCTCACTCTTCACGTATGAAATATTGATTTAGCATGCTCATTATCCTCCATAGATTTCTTTTGATTTTCAGATGACTCTCTTTTCTCTTAAAGCCTTCGAATTGGTGCTGCTAGTTGAAAATGTGCACAAATCGAGTGAAACCACTCCGTCTCCTTTTGTCAACATCCACTGTCACTTCATTTTGTTTATGCAGAGAGGCTAAATGAAACAAATGAGTTAGCTGTATATGTTATCAGCCCTAATGGGGACATAATGGGGTTAGCTCAGGCCACGTAATAATGAATATCAATATCAGCAGCATGGCCTTTTATTAAAGCCTTACATCATCTCTCAGACACCCAATTTGAGAGGGAACCGAGTGTCCAGGGAGAGGATATTTTTGGTGTGTGATTGCTATAGCACTTCTGCCCCACAGTATTAAAGTAATGCCTTGCTTCCTCAGAGATATTATTATTTTGTTATTTATTGTCGCTGATTGATTGAAATCTATCATAAAAGTGCCACTTTTGCTAGTGATTTGGGCCCATGTTGTCATATGATGCGATATTAGCAGCTTTTCAATAGTGATAAATAGAATATTTATGATTCTTAAATGGCTGTTGGATGCTACAGCTTAGCTAAAAGATCCCTTTAAAAATAGGAAACCCTCTTGTCTGCCTTGAGTCCAGCCAGTCCTGCTGGGATTGTACTTGGACTGAATCCAGTTGATTATCATTTCAGCCCACTGTCACTCATAAGGAGGCAGGTTCCTAGGCCCAATTATCTTTGAAAACCCAACCATGGAGGCTGGATGTGATCAATGAGGCCGATGCCAGCGTCAATGTGCTCCGAGTCAAGCCTATTGATCAGCAGACACGTATAGACAGACGTTGTGAGCTGTATAATGTCAGCAGGGCTGGCGGGTGCGAGGCTGGAGGGGAGGAGGGCTGGAGGGAAGGTGAGGTGGAGGAGGGGAGGGTGGAGCTTGGAAGGAGGGTGGAAGGGGGCATTGCACCGGGAGTCTCAGGTGTGCAGCGTCAGGACGAAGAGGTGACAGTTTGCCGGGCCCCAGGGCCCCTGGGGAGGGGATCAGGACCTGCCCTGACTCCCAGCCTCCCGGCTCATGGCAGAAGGGTGACGAGCCACCCCAGCAGCCCCTCCCACCGCCGCTACCGCAATTAAAAGTCTGGCTCAGTTGCTGGCTGGAGCGTAATAAAACACAGAGCACAACAACTCTCTCACCTTACGCTCAGGGACTGGGAAACACACACAGTCACACACACACACACACACACACACACACACACACACACCCTTCACACTCTCCCTTCACTCCATTCTCAGAAAGACAAAACCTTAAGGTTGATCATGATTATGACAAATAAATGTAGTTCAGTTATGGTTAAGGTTAGGGAGCTGAAACACTGAATTCTGGGAAACCTAATTCATGAATGAACAAGCAGCTGAGAAGATCAATATATCTTCATTTGTGCAAATATGAGGCTCCGGCCAGGTGACCATTAGCTAAGGTTAGCATTAAGACTGGAAACAATTAGCCTGGGTCTGTCCAATAGTAAAACTAATCAACAAACAGACATAAAAAATAATGTCTGTAAGAAATGTGAGTTTTTTATGTTTTATTTGTTCAGTTTTTTTTGTTGGTATAAATTGGGATTTTTGTCTAGAAATTGTTCACCAAACCAAATTGTAGAATGCAACTCCACCCAGGTTCCCATGTCAATGATCTGCTTTGCAAATCCCAATCTGAATGTTCAGTTTACCCCTAATTCTGGTCTTGTAGAAATGTGGTTTAAAATTGGAATAAAAAAAAAAAGGAAGTTCTTCATAGAAACTTTATGCTGCTCACTCTGATTAGAAAACAAAATCTGTATCACATGTGAGTCTAAAAATCTGATTTTGCTCCTCTTCCTGCTGCACAGTGAACCCCTAACACCTCTTCCCCAGCCCGAAGGAAGTCTGTTTTCCATTCTGCCGCCAGTTCCCCAAAGCAGAGTCATTGTCTCAATAATGATGAATGATTATTGCCTTCATATTGCCATATTGCTTTATGATATATGCGGCCGTTAAAAATAAAGGCCTGATCGTTTCACTAAAGTATCCTTTCTGTACATCATTTGGAGTGTGCAACTAATAATGGCCTGTTTCATGTGACAGACTGGAAATGGAGACATCCTCTGTATATCTGCGGCGGGGAGAAATTGAATTCAATACATCTTAATATAGATAAAGCAGTGGAGCAACCGGGGCTGTGATGTAATGACCATAAAACTATTCAGTGGTGGCATAATGAGATCAATAGCCTCGCTGAATCGGTCTCTCGTTTCAAGAAAACCAGGAAGGGCTCAAGTTGTTTATCTCTATTTGATGATAAAGGCCAGATTTTATAAATGCACATGAAGACTCTCTTTTTGGTCTGTCAAGTTAAAGCTTGACAGACCAAGCTAAAATAGTCATTTTTTAATTTAACTAAATTAGTCATAGCCAAACACTAGCTCAACAGGTGAAGAGGAGTTCATTCTGTGGCTAATCAAGGCTAAAGCCACATTCCTGCTTTGTCCTCGTGTTATTTTACCTCTTAATGCTTATGAATATAGTGGATTTAACATGAATTTTAATGAGTGTAATGTATGCATTTTTGGTTCGTATTGATGTATGAGGTCATTGGAGATAGAGAGCGCCAAAGGCTAAAGTTGAGGAAAATACAGACAAGGAGGAGGTGAATGCGAATTAGAGGTGTGCTTGGTGTGTGTGTGTGAGAGAGAGAGAGAGAGAGGAGGTAGAGAAAGAGGAAGAGAGAGAGAGAGAGAGAGAGAAAGAGAGAGGACAGCACACACTGAAGTCCACAGCCAGAACTCCTCATGCAAATACTACCAGGAGAAAAAAAAACAAGCTTCATGAATTAATCTCTCCACTTCCACTTCTTTTTTGCTAAAGGCAGTCTTCCTCCCCAGCTTGAGTCTTGCTTCTCCTGGCATCAGGGAAATTAATTAGCTGTTTGTCATCCTGAGCTGAACTGGGGGAATTGGGAGAAGACTCAAGACTCAATGGCAGACAGGCAACACAATGACTGGGATGGATTGGAGGCTGATTGGTTGGTTGGTTGCTGACAGGCAGGCCGGGCCGTGTCACTGCAGGTGCTACCGCTGACTTCTTCCTATACCCCCTCTTCCTCTTCCTGAGCCTGACGGAGGGTTTGCCCATCAGCACGACCTCAATGCATGCAGTGCAAGAGGCAGCAGCTCATTGTCTTTGTGAAGATGGAAGACAGAGAGGAGGGAAAAGCTACTTTTTGTGTTATTAGAGGAGGACAGGTGGTACTCTGTTTCACTGAGCCCTAGGAAATGAAGCCTAATGTTAGCCAAGGCTGCTTTCATGGCCTGGGGCTACAGGAGGGACGGAGATAGTAGGCAGCAGGTACTCACTGCCATAGGGTAGATTTAGCAGTGGTGTGAAGCTTCCGATTTGGTCCCACACACACACACACACACACACACACACACACACACACACACACACACGAACACGCACACACACAAACGCTACCCCACTTCCTTATTTGATCGAGGCAGGTTACTTTCACCTGCTCGATCACAGGGTAGAGTTTTAGGGAAGAGTAGATTAAGTTGAAAGTTTGGTTGTGGGCTTGACAGGGACTTGGCAGCTCGCCAAAGCAGGTGGCTTAAAAACCTTTTCCGTGGTTTTCTTTCACACCACAGCAAGTCAAACAGTTTCACGTATGCACATTTATCCTTTAAACGAACGGACACTATTTGACAGATACAGAGAGAGCAGCAGAGACGGCAGGACAGATAATGCAGGGACAGCTCGGAGAAGTATTAGCGTACAGTTCTGCAGGCTCTTTGTTCAGTGGTATACAAGTCAGAATATCATCGTAGGGGTCAAGACACAGACCATGTGATCAGTAGGTACCCTCTCTTTACACTCATTTCCTGTCTGTGTGTCTACCACTACTATTAAATAAATGCAAAATGCAAAAGAATCTAATATTGTTATCACTTGAAGCTGCACTTGACTTTCTCAGTTTGGCTGTAGATGCCAGCACAGTGATATCATGGGTCAGAGGTGAACTTCCTTTCCATTGGTGATAATATCAGTCTTTCTATTGGTGATAATAACACCACACTACAGCACATATTACTACTACTACTACTATTACTGTTACTACAACATTTCACGTGAGCTCACTTTCTCGTTTGTCTACCAAATAAAGTGATTAAGATCATCTGTCTTGTTTACAACTTGACCGATCATCTGATTTCTTTTGTCATCATGTTCCCACATCAGAAATGATATCCAAACACCAGAATAACCCTATAAACATTTAATTGATCGTGTGCATGTATGTTATAGTTACATGTGCGCATGTATGTGTGTATATATAGACATTCTGTGGCTTCCCTTCATCATACTGTAAATGGCTTTGTAATCACAAAGTATGACATTATGTTCAATGAAACATACGGTAATGTGTGTGTGTGGGTGTGTGTGTGTGTGTGTGCATGTGAGCCCGACTATAAGCTGCTGGTTTCCTGCTGGTTGTATGTGTTGTGTAGTCTTTGTGTGGCACACATCATTTAGACCATAAGTGGATTGAATTTGTCCTTGCCACTTTCTGCTGGCACTGTGTCTGCTGTGTGTGTGTGTGCGTGTGTGTGTGTGTGTGTGTGTGTGTGTGTGTGTGTTGTCTTTGTTTCAGTCCTCAAGTGGATGGACTCTGAGCTTCCTGCTTTAGTTTGCCAGTGGATCCATTGTGTGTGAGTGAGTTTTTATGAGTGTATGCATGTGTGACAGTGTGTACCTGTCTTTGTTGTACTATAAGTGAATAGACTCCCTCCACCAGCGTCTACCCTGCGTTCGTGTGTGTGTTGTCCTGTATGTGTTGTCTTTGTTGTGTGCCTCTAATCCCCAGGTCCCCAGGGCTCCAGGGGAACAGCTGAAGCAGGGGCAGCAGTGGCTTGTCAGCCTGGGGCTCCTGCTGCTCCTCTCCCTTTCACTGCTCCCCATATGGTCCTGCAGCGCCGGGTCCCCGGGGGCCTGTTAGCGCAACACCACCCAGGCCTAGGCCCTGCCACCAGGCCCCTCTTGCCTCCTGTCTCACCCCTGCACCAGAGCCCACCATCACCCCACAGTTCCCTCTACACTGTCCCCCTTTGTGGCACCCCCCGCCCCCCCACACCCTCTTCTTTTGATTGTCTGGATTACGTCTCGATGTGAATCCAAATCTTTCCTCCTTGTTTTGTTGACTTGTGTTAACCACACACACCTCCCCATCCCTTTCCTGTCCTCCTCCACATTTTAATTGATTTTTCATTTCTTCCCTGCCCTCATCTGTCTCTTATTTCTCTGGGGCCGTGCCCTTCTATGCGGTGAAGTTAATATGGGGATTTATGGCTCCCATTAGATGTATGAATTATCTCCCTTTCTTTTCTGCAGGAAACTTTTTGGACTTTGTCCACCCACTGCTGACACCGTAGCGCTGTACACACAGTATATGAAGTTAATGCAGCACAGGTTAGCCAGTGGCCCCGCAATACCCGTGGCCCCCAGTAACACTAAGGCTCCCTGTCTCTTTAAAGAGTGATTTAGACTCACCAGGCCCTTGGCAGACCTCGTTGCTAGAAAGTACCTCAGTTCATCTTCACCAACAGAGCCCCAAGCTTCTCTAAATCAGCTGTCACTACCTCACGGGATTACCAGGGATTTATAAATGAACAAGGAGAGCTGATTCACACAAGTTATCAAACAGATCATAAAACACCGTCTCTGGGATTTGACTGTTTGGTTAGACATGCTGGAGCTGTGCCTCATGGTAACGTACCAAGGAGAGGATGTCTGTGATCTTGTTGTTTTATTCTTTTTTTTTTGAAAATGGGATTTAGCTGCATCTGAATAACTGGATCTCCCCTCACACCAACAGATGTCACCCAGGGAGAACCTCGGCAGACGTGCCGTGTACATGTTACACAAGCGTCTACACTTTTTAATTTACTTCACACCATCTGATTTATCACATTGATTTTGTCTTTTTTGATTTAGCTTTTCAGATCAAATATCAATTTACCAAATACATGCCTCTCTTGCTCAATTTCAATGGATCCACATATTGAGTCCTAGCGCCCTCTGTTGATGGCAGGAGGACAGTGTCCTCACCCAACCACTTCACCCCTCTTCCGGAGCCCCAGAAAACAGGCCAGTTGTACATGTTGATGTGAAGTGGAGTCTGAACCAAACTGCAATAAACTGAATTCCCTTTTTATTAATTAGGTCTGCAAAATACTCCTAGTTAAAACATTTCTATTCACTCAGTTCCAAATACAAATGGTAGTGCAAGAGAGCCTTCACTTAATGGGTCATTTCCAGACTGAAAATAAAAGCGTATTAATAACATAATATATTCTTTTTTTTAAAATTTATTTATTCATTTTAAAGAACTTTCTAATGGAAGGATATGAAAATATATATCTACACATGCACAGTGGTTTTATGGCTGCATTTTGTTTTAAATATTTCAGGGAGGAAAAAGATGTTCGTTGATGATGATCATTACTGAAATTGATGCTTTGTTATCATCCATGTAAATGTTAAAATGATTAGTCGGCTAACTGATAGTTAAGCAACAGACAGTCAACTGCAATTTTAATGATCTTTTTCACCATTTATCAAGAAAAGGTTTGCTGGTTTCAGCATCTCAGATGTGAGCTGCTAAATGCTAGTCACTGTTTTATATAGCTTTAAATGAAATATTTGGGGTTTTAAATTGGTTTGACAAGATAAGCAATATGAAGATTTGTCCTTGGGCTTTGGGAAAGTTTTTTTTTTTTACTATTTTAGAGAACAAATGATTACTGATCAATCTAAAAGATAATCATTATTCATCATTCATGGGAATTATTTCTTGCAACCTCAAATCTGCAGCTGTCCCTTGATCTCGAAGACAAAATGCACAAGGTGGGCGAAAACTTTAGAAGAAGTCACCCTTCATAAAGGGACTATGAATTGTATGTAATAGCATCAGTATGTAATACATCTTTGGCTAAGGTTTTAATCAGAATCAGAATTCCTTTAATAATTAGGATGCCACATTGTGAAAAAATCCATTTGGCTGGTATTTATTCTCCTCCAGCATATTTTTACTAACCTGCAAACCCAAATGTATTTCTTATTAATTGCTTATAACTGCTCTATGACGTATTAATGCATTATTTATGTGTTTCATTTTTTTAAGCATCCCTTAACACACAGTATATTGGGATCCGGCACATCTGTCCAATAATGTGTGTAAATGTGACGAGTCACGTCCTGGCACCACTGCTGACCGTTTGTGGATAGCGTGAGCTCCGGAAGTGGACCGGCCATGAAATCTTCCACTCTTTTTCGCACTTTGAAACTCAATCTCTCAGGGTCTCCGTGTTGTGTCTTTGAGTGCAATATCCTCTGCTGCGCTCATGCTGTCATCGGCTGCCGCTCTCAGCTCCTTTCTCTCTCGCTGTGTCTCTGCTTCCATCCACCACAACACACCCCTGCTCCCCTTCCCTCTCCCCCACCCCTTCCACCTCTGTGCGCAGGGCTTCAGTGAAGCCTGCAGCTGGCCGGCCTCCCCTCCTCTGGGCCAAAGCCTCGGCAGGGGGGCAGGGCTCTGGATCCAGCTTAAAGAAAAGCAGGCAGATCAAGGACAAGAAATACTGGGAGAGAATAAAGTAATGTATGATCCTCTCTGTGAACAACCCCCGCCAACCATCCCTACCTCCCCACCAACCTTACCCTCATCCCAGTTTCTACATATCTATCCTCTCTCACTCTCTCTCTCATCATGTCTCCCCATGTCCATTTTGGCTTACCGTTGCTGTTGGGCTAACTGGTTTCAGATGCAGGACAAAGCAGACATTCCTCCTCTGTAAGCCCGAATACAGGGTGACTTTTTCATGTTGTGGGCATAGACTAAGTTTACTGAGGGCAGAGCCAACAGATGGGACAGCACACGTCATGTCAGTTAAGCCTTTAGTTGCCAAGTTCAAAGATCACGACCAAATAGTATTCCAGTGACCAGAGAGATGAATTTCCTGAGCAGGAAAAGACAGGCTATTAACAGCCAGGAGTCCCTAATTACACTGTAACCCTAACCCCACATTAACAAGAAATCAAAACAATTGAAAAACTCTTACCGTAAAAACCCCAAATAGCCCGAACCATAGCCCAAGACTCTCATCAGTACATTTCTGTTCCACTTTCTAAAAAAATCACCGCTTATAAAAAGTACTAAGATGTAAACACCAGCTTTAATAATGGTTAATCAGTCACTAATCCAGTAAACATGTCCACAAGTCATTAATAGAGGGCTCTTATAATAATCAAATCCAAGTAAACTGTTATAAATGTTAATAAGTTGCTAATTAATGCATTTGGTCGTGATGTTCTACGAGGTCAGAGGTCAAATATTGCACAGTAGCGCAAGTGTTCCTGAAGGAGGTTATACACCAGCAAAAGGGATTTTTCACATCCTGAAGACTCAAATATTGTTCTTATTACTCATATATATCATATTTAGCAGCATAAACCATTAATAAAGCCATTAGTGACAACTCATTTCCTTTTTGTAGAGTGTGCCTTTTTAGAAAAAGTGCCACAGATTATTACATTCCCAAATCCAAACAAGCCAAGCTGTCATTATGTTGCTTAACACTAACTGGAGCTACAGGAGGTATTAGAATGTCACCTCAGCATGATTTATTTGAGAGACAGACTTTCTCCTAGAGGACTACCACTAGGTTTGAATTAATAAATAAAATAATGTTAAAGGATCATACCAGTGTTCTTCAAAAGTTTTAGGTCTTTAACTACAAATCATGTGCACATAACACTTCTGCTGACCATTTTCAAATGCATGCCGTACTGGTTTACAGTTTACATTTATTTCTTTACTATCCCAGGCAGCCATTGCCGATGTTTAGTTCCTAACGAAAATGAGTCACAACAAACTCACTATCATATGCAAATGTGTTGTTTTCTGCCTATGTTAGCAAACGTTTGCACCTCCAGCAAATATAGAGCAGCATTAGCTTTGATTTGGAGTTGTGTTTGTGTCTACACGGCGAATATCTGTCTAATATTTGCATTCCTTTTTAGCTCTGTTTTGGTCTCCGCCAATTCCTGGGGGAAATGCATGGCCGTTCGGCTGTTAAATACTCCAGTGTTCACCAGCTAGTTGTTTACTTTGCTTACCCCGTGGTTTGGTGATGGGAAGGCACAGTAGCGTATCGTTGTCTGTCAGCAATATTTCACTGAAAATAGAGTCCACGACGTGGTGAGACAGAATCAAACCAGCAGAGATGAAGCTCTATAACCTAAACAATAAGCTGAAAGAGGCCAAAAAAAGCTCTGCAGAGCTGCAGATTTGTAATAATTCCCAACCAATGACTTACTGCATGTAAAATAATAAAATGTTGATTGGTACAGAATTAGAATAAGAACCAGTTTTATTGACAAGTTCGAATTTAAACTGACACAGAATTTGTCTTGGTGTTTCAGTGCGTAACAAGAAACACAGTAAGAGAAAAGTAAAAAGCAAGTGCTGCAAAGTAAAGAAGCAAAAACGTAAAATAGAGATATTTACAATGAGACAAAGTATGTAAAATATATCAAGACTATCTATCTGGGTCTGTGTTTGAAGTGGAAGAGCTGTGTACAGCTGTGCAGCTCTGAGGTATGAAATCTATTAGTCCTTGTTAACCTTTGTTGAGGATATGCTACTATTACATTACAGTATTATTTCCTAGTAGTTTGGTTTAAATGTAGATTGATTTGCAGTGTCTGCAGTCATTTATCATAATTAGAGTAGCAATTTGATAAAGAATAACAATAAAAATTGGGGCAGACTAAAAGAAAAAAAAAAAAACAATGACTTCCTGAAATGAAATAGAATAGTTTGTTGTGATGTAAAGTTGTAAAGTGTTGTGAGTTCTAGTGCTGTAAAATAATAATTATCAAATCAGATCCTGAATTTTAACACACAGGTGATGCAGTAATCCTAATCTTTGCTGAGAAAAATACAAGAAGAAACAAATAAATGGATTTCCACCTGGTGGTTCAGCCAAAGAATCAAGCAGGTGTGTGTGTGTGTGTGTGTGTATACACTCAGTGCTGTATGTGTGTATTGGCTCTACTACCGTGCCAGTCATGTGTCCTCCATCAACTATTGAGCTTTTGCCTCTGGTGTTTCATCAGGTGTGTAGCCTTATGTGTTAGTGCCTTACACAAGCAGATTAATAATTCCATTATCCTCCCTCTCTTTCACTCTCCATGTTCCATTCATTCGCTTTTCTCACTTTCCCTCCTCTGTTCGTCTTTGGGGCTGCACTCTGTCCTGTTTCACTCTTTTTCTCTCTGTTCCATTTGCAAGGTGTGATATTGCTTTAATTGAGCAGAAACATGTGGAGAGATCAGACATATCTCGGGGGATTAGAGGAAAAGCTGGGAGTTTGTGCGACTGGCAGCCTGTGTTTGGAGCAAGGGGTCTGCTGGGAATGAATGTAGTTAGTGTGACCCCTGACCCTGCGAGCTGTTGACGTGGAAGCCGGCCAAGAGGGGTCCAACAGAACGCTTTTGTTAATCTCATTCAAGGCTCCCTGTGAACTGTGGGCAGGGGGAAAGCTGGCAGCTCAGACCTGTGGAATGCAGAGCTCTTTATTCCCATGCTTTGGAAACAGAGGTGGGCCCTGGAACTAGCAAGGCTCCTTTAGCAGGACCTCCTCTACTCAGCTCAATTGACACTGACAGTTTCCTGGCTTAGGCTTGCCAACTGGCAGGGCAGCGGTGCAGGGGGGACAAATGCGCCCCACCAGGGCTGCAAAGGCCACAGGCAGCAGGACAGAACTTCTAACAGGCCGCTACAGTAGTGTGCCACTGTTTGGAGGGTCCCAGTTAAATTCACTACATTTACTTTTGCTACATGAAGAACCTTTAACCGATAATATATGCTCTTTGAATTGACACATCTCAGCTGCTTTACTTTGACCACCACTGTCTCAAAGGCACATTTGATGTGTGTTACAACAAGCAACTTCATGTACGGAAAGTCTACAATCAACTGTAACTCAGTCAGAAGGGACACGAAACAAACACTCCGATCATGAGACAGGTTGTAAACACAGACACTCACACACACGCGCGCACACACACACACTTATTACTCACTGTTATCCTATTTGTCGTAGTCATCCATCACAGTTTCCAGACTGTAAACTTCCTGTTTCAACTTTGACCCACTCTTCTTGCTGTAGTTGCACGCACTGAGGGTTTTTCCTGTGCAACGATCGTGGCATTATGGGTGCATTCCCTTCCTAGTGGTAGGTAACGTGGCAAAATTTCTCTGCCTTATTAACTTATTTTTAGCGATGTCACCATTTTCCAAGATCTCAGCAATTAGTTTGGAGAGTACATTGTTATCATAACTCATGGAACTGATGCCTAGAGCTACAAAAATAACACCCAAGTTGCAGGAAGCTGCAGTTTCATTTAAAAGACATTTTTTTGTGGAGGTACAACAATGCAACACGACTTCCTTTGTTATTTGGAAAGGAAACTATTCATTCTCACACTGGCAAAGGTGTTGCTGGGCAGACAAACATAAACACAGGTTACTGAGCACATGACCGTTGCCCACTTGACCACATGCCGCAGCTCAAAAACACATATACTGAAAGTGATGAGGACCATTTGGAACCCCCACGCCCCTCCACCCCCCACTCCAAAGAAACCCCGGGAGCCCCCCCAACCTCATGTTGGAAACCTCCTCTCTAAAGAGTGCAGCTGTGGGGGTCAGAGGAGGCCCTCAATACACACACACACACACAACATTATCAGTCAAGATTAGATAAGTGTACCCCTCAACCGGTCAGAGTACAGAGCTGCTGGAGACTAAGTGGTAATCTCTGAGACTGATGGAAGGTTAGGAATGAAACAGCCAATCATGTACTTGCACATATATGCACAGACACTTTTTCCTCACACTCTGACTTTGAAACATAAATCGCAAAAGCAATATGGTATCGGATCAAATAGCTTTGTCTTTATCATTTTGTGTTTCGAGAAAAGCCTGGCTGACAGACAGGAAGTAAGGAAGTCAGGCTTCGAGGAGGAGAACTCCTCCTGCTCCAACAGCGCTGCCAGTCAGCTGAGTCCACTGCTCAGCAGAGGCGGGGGAAATACCTGCCGGTCCACACAATGGTGCTGCTGGGATTACAGGCTCCCCTGCTGCTGAGCAGCTCGGCAACGAGGAAGGAGGGAGAGAAAGAGGGAGGGAGTGCAGATGGAAAGGAGAGATGTGCACAACATCTGCAGCTTCCTTCAACTCAACCTGGGTCTGATGCTTTAACACTGTGTGTTGAGTCATTTTACCCTTCATCCACAGAAACTGTATATGGAATTACAAATGGGCTAAAATAAATATAAAAAACGGGATTGAAGGTCCAAGTTTTAACCCTAAAGGGTTTAACCCTGTAATGCTCTTTTTTTAAATGTTTTTTTCGTGGTATGTTTCTCAAATTTTGTTTCATTATATTACTTTTTTTTGTCACCACCCCCTTTCTCACCCTTTCAGCCAGTTCCATGCCTCCAGCTTCTAAGCTGCTTTTTTTATTCAGCCAAATGTTTGGGTCTGAAGAATTTACAGAATATGATAGTGTATGATATTTTTCTGTGTTTATATCTATGAGTATTTATTCTATAATGACTTTGTATTCATTCAATTGTGCTCAATGCTCTATTCTTTCCCTGACTCTCTCTCCCTCCCTCTCTCTCTCAATTTTCAATTCAATTAAAAAAAAGCACCAATTGATAAAATAAAGGAAATAGTGGCAAAACAATGAGCACTTGCTGTGTGTGTGTGTGTGTGTGTGTGTGTGTGTGTGTGTGCACGTGTGTGGTGCAGATGGAAAGGAGATGTGCACATCATTTACAGCTTCCTCAACTCAACCTGGGTCTGATACTTTAACACTGTGTGTTGAGTCATTTTACGATGAACCCTTCATCCACAGCGACTGTATATGGAATTACAAATGGGCTAAAATAAAAGAATAAATCGTTACTTAAAGGGGGTTTAAAGGTCCAAAGGTTTTAACCCTAAAATGCTGTTTTTCAAATGATTTTTCATGGTATGTTTCTCAAATTTCATTTCATTTAGTCAGGTCACTTCTCTCTCCCTCTCTCTCGTTCTTGTTCTCATTCGCTCTCTCTCTCTCTCACACACACACACACACACACACACACACATGCAGGCTGGTGGCCACGTCCTGCTCCGGTCTGCTGGCTACAGTGTGTGCTGAGCCCAGGCCTGTGATTTACCTGCTGTCCCTGGCTTTAACGCGCCCCATATGGTGAACAATGGACCATAAAGACGCCTCTAAACGAGACAGGAGTTATAAAGGCAGCCCAGACCTCAGCCTCAGCTCTGTTTATAGCACAGAGCTTGACTTGGTTGGCTTCAGTGTTTGGACTGAACAGCACTTAGACTGCAAGAATATCATCTGATTGTATTCACACTTACTATTACTATTTGTTGCCGCAGAACTGCTGTCCATACAATCTGCTTAGACAACGTCAACAGGAAACAAAGATGTTTTCACTTACATACATGTGGTGCTGAAAGAGTATGTTAGTGTGGATTCACTTGTAATGAGTGCATGTGTACGTAGTGTTGCTGAGCTGGAGTTGGCAGCGCTCTGTGCTGAGCAGATGGAATGGAGAGGGATCCTGGCCGCAGCTCTTCATGTGATATAAAGATATGCTTTCTCTAAGAGCTGCCTCGACTTCTTTGTGTCTACACTAAATGAGTCAGTGTTTAACAAACAGATTTAGCCAATTCACTAATCCAGTTATTGTTGCAAAAATAAATACTCAGTTAACCCAAATCTAAAAAAGAGAAAAATATATTTTTTCTCATGTCCTCCGATGGTTTCTACCTCCTCTCCTCTCCAGTATAGTGGAGGTGAATGAAATTTCTTTTATGGTGCTCACAGTGAAATTAATAAAATGAATCAGAAAGTTGGCCTTTGCAGAAACTTCAATCGATCAGTCAATCAATCAACCAACCAACCAATCAATAACACAAACAAAAACCAAAATAATAGCAGAAAAATGAATCCCCACATTTGTCACTTTCAAGTTGGACTATTGCAGCCACGTATTATCAGGCTGCCCCAATACGTCCTTAAAGACTCCTCAGCTGGTCCAGAACTTTTTACCAGTATTAGTTGTGCTATTATTATTCAGATATTAACTATTCTTATGTTTTTCAATGTTACCATATTGCTAATTATTAGTCACATTGTCAGTAGTATAGTTTCTGCATCATTCAAAGACAGGATGGACCTGATTTTAGCAATATTACGTAGATGGAAAAAGGCAGTTCTATAAACCTTACAGTGAACAGTAAAGTAGTGGAACTACTTTATACAGAAGAAAGAATTCTTATGAAACACATCCATGTGTTTTTTGGTGATCATCAGTTAAACATTAAACATTATTTGCACTTCTTTATTCATCACTTACATGTAATTTTTAATACTGTAGGATGAACACTTTCAGCTGCACCAAAGATCTCAGAACAGCATCATTAATACCAGCCTTTGCAGTCCTGTGCAGTGTGGAGAAAAGCGCACAGTCTAGGGGTTACAAGACAATCTTGGGCTCGGTTTTCTAAAAGTGCTTTCTAAATTGAGAGAAGCAAAGACTACATGAGGATAAATGATTGGACATATGCCACTGTAATGTGCACATGCCTATTTTAAGGAACGTTCTGCTTTTTAATGATAAAAGTCATCATATTTTATGCAAACCAGTGCAGTGCTCATTTGGGGTGTGGCTGTCGGGAGTCCGTGGCCGAGAGGGCCAAGAGCCACTCATACCATCAATTCCACATTCTACACTGCATTCCCTTGGGTCCTCAGCAATACACCCACCAAGTGTGAAGTCCAATGGACAGACAGACAGACAGACAGAGGCTCCTTCTATTTTATTTGATGGTATATAATGCCAAACTATTTTTAAGTTATAACTGAAAAATCTGACCACATGCAGATGACTGGTTCCTCCGCTGAGCTGTAGCTCTTGATGAAATCCCCCATGCTGTGAGTCCACATTGAGAAATGGTTCTTTATAACAGCCAGTACATCTAGTACTTGCTCCAGACTTGCTTATAGTGGGGACGAGCGGTGAGCACCACGGGACATTCACACTAAATAAACTTATATGTTTATACACCACCACACAGAGGTGGAACGCTAGTGGGGCATGTAACTGCATTTGGGCCCGCCCCTCAGGGGGTTTATGGCCAATAAGGCAGTAAAGATGTCACGGCCAACAAGCAGGAGGGTCTCTTGCGGATAGGGAGAAAGTAAGAGAATCAGCATTTTATGTTCAGATATCTTTCTATAAAATGCAAAAGGCTGCTGATTCCTGCTCTCTATTCATTTTAAAGTCTTTGTAGAGGTCCAGTCATCCTGCCAGGTATCACAGCTAAACCTTTAACCTCAAAGTGTCCCACAGTCTGCTCTGGCCTGGCCTCGGATGTGGAGGTGACCCTGACACCCCCCTGTCTCTGGCCCTTCAGCTAGGCTGCACTATGTTTCCTTTGTTTAACCCCTGACCTGAGAAAACAAGACATGTCCCGGAGTTCTGAGGAAACTGAGGGGAAGAGGAAGTGTTTGGTTACAAATTAAATATATGCGTGTCATGAGCCATAAATCGACAGGCCCGCTAGCAGCGCTGCTACTGAAACGGCATGTGGTACCAAGGCTCTCACCATAAAGTTTTAAGGCCTCACTTCCATCTCTGCTTTTCAAAGGGAATCTGGGTGATGGCTGGACTCAATGCAAGATGGATCCCAGGTGTCAGGAAAGGAGAGGAAAGGAAAGAGGAAATGAAAAGAAGGAGAAGAGATGGTTGTGGTCCAAACAACAGAGGAAGAAATGGCACTAATATTCTCGTAGAATTTTTCAAGATTGAAGTTAATATACCACAGACAAGGCTGTGTTGGGGCCCGGACTGATGTCCAGTCAGTCAAACTCTACTATTTCAACCAACGGTGTTGATTGATTGATTGCACTTGTCTTTGTTGTGAAAATGCTTCACATCCGCTCCGCCATTTATAATTCACAGCACTGCCAGACACCCCTTAAAGCACCTGGAACTTGGATTTAGCAATCACCACTTGAGCAGTGCAAAAAAAATCCTCCAAATGAAGTGACAAAATATTTTGCTTGTCCATACCCTTAGAACCACACATGAAGGCCTTTTTGATCTGATGCCTCTGTAGACGAGATGATATCATTTGTATGCTGCTTCGCAATTGTCACAAATCACTGAAATAATGCTGTTGTTATTCTTGGGAGGACAGTAATTAGTTCCAGGAACTCTCCGTCTAAGTGGCCTGACAGTGGAAAGAAAAGCAGAATCTATGAAAATTGACTCTCCATTACTCTTTATACAGCGGGCTTAAAGTAAGGGCTTGATGGAGGTTTTTTGGTTTCAAAGGTAAAACAGCTAACACAGCTACATATGGTAAATGGTCTGTATTTGTATAGATCCTTTCTAGTTATTTCAACTACTCAAAGCGCTTTACATCACATCCTCAATCACCCATTCACACAGGAGGAATGTAATTTGGAGGAGACTATTCTTTCATACTCATTCACACGCTGAAGCTGCTTCAGGAGCAAGTTGGGGTTCAGTGTCTTGCCCAAGGACACTTTGACATGTTGACCCATAGGAGCTGGGGGTCGAACCCCTGCCCTTCTGATTGAGGGACGACCCACTCATAGCCACATATCCTGGTGGGCTGGGTATTGGTACTGAATACCTTAAGGTATCATCTGAAATAACCCAATACCAAGCAGTATCAAAACTTCCCCAGTCAAACTCCCGCACTCTCGAAAAAAATTACTATTAGTATGGTTTTACTCATAGCCAGTCAGCACAAGCATTCTTTGATTTAATGCTATGCGTGAGTCTGTAGTCTGCAGTCGAGCTGAGTGTGAGGTGGCAGTTCAGCGCACCAAGATGCTACCGAATCATTTGAAAGTATGCCTATACCCAATGCCTGTGGCGTCCGATTAAAGTAAATGCATAAAACAGGGACAGGTTATTTCAGGAAAAAGGGAAATATAAATAACATAATGATCGTGATGTTTAAAATTATACTGCCCAACTCATTTCAGTTGAAAACTTTTAAAGTGTATTAGTGTAAAAAGTACGTCCGATGGAGAAGAGCGGTGGCATTTTTCACTCACATGATGGGTATCAAATGAAGTAGAAAAAAAAAAGAATGAAGTAATGCATTGGTATCACTTTAAGAGTGCTGGCATTGGTACTGGTATCCTTATTTTTAAACAACACCCAGCACACCTATTCTCTCTGCTAAATTGAGGATTAAGATTGAAGTCTAAAATGCACTTTGTACTTAACAATCCCTCCATCCAATCCTCCATCTGTTCAGGTTTCCTGTCTTTCTGATAGACAGCCATCAGCTCCTGCGTAATCCCAGGGCTTTGGGCTGAGCAAAGTGTTGACAGCTAGACAACACAGCCTTCACAGCACTCTAAAGAATGTGATAAAGGATACAGATATAAATTCTGTACACATTCGCTGGCCGTTGTCTATTTCAGAGCCGTTTTCTTAAATGCTATGGCGGTTTGGGCCATATTTTTGATTTGTCTGAATGTGTTAATGATTATGTGTTTGCACAAGGGAAAATCCTGCTCTACAGTTTCGGTTGACATGTTGTGTTTTTGTGGTGTCTTTATATCGGACTTTTTTTCGTCGCTCAGTCGCGGTGGATATCAAAAACCTGTTCTTCTGATTTTTACTTTTCTGAAAAAGTAGAATGCATCATTAATAGAACTTCCTGAACATCGGGGACTTCACACCGCAAACACTCCTCTGAATGCCGGTGCTGCGCAGCGTGGGTACATGTATCACTCGCGTTGAGTGACACGGGTCAGGTGTGGGTTGTCTAGGCTGTAATGTGTTTGTGTGATGCAGCGGGGGGGGTGGGGGGGTTAAGGGAAACAGGGTCATTCCTGTGTTGATATGGCAGTCTCAATCTCTCCTCTGGGACCTGCAGGCAGCGGAGCAGATACACACAGGCTTGGATTACTTAGTAATGAACTCTAAGGGGCCCACAAAAATGACACCAACTGCTCAGTTGCATTTCTACAGTGTTATGATGCTATTGTGGCTGGTTCCATTTTGCAGAAAGGCTCCAAATGTGGAGCGACACGTTCTACGTCTTTCCATTTAACTTTAACTAATTGCGTCATTACTGCGGGAATCGAAGACATCAGCTGACGACTAGTTGAAACCTCCCAAGACTGGACAAATCCCACACACAGCTTGTTTCCATGAACTTATTTTAATCTTTGACAGTCCAGAAGGATCATAAACCTTAAAACTGAGTAAATACACCAGACAACACACTGGACCACTGGTCGGTGACTACGCCAGACTTGTAGACAAAATCCCACAAAAACACCAATTGTTGTCTTTGTACCAAAAGAAAAATGGGTGGTAACCGATAGCTCGTGCTGTTAGATCCTGATGGAGAGGCATGAAGGAATGGAGTGCCTATAGAGGGAACTGGAGGAGAGGGGGCTGAGACCAACGCACCGTTTATTTTTGGGCGTCTCCCTCAGACAGCACACAATCACAAATATCCAATTTCATCAGATATTAATAACAGTTGATATCAGATTTTGTACCCATCGGTGGTCTTGCCCAAATAAGTCGTAACGTGTGCCTTTACTCTTTCCACGGACAGCAGTTTCTGAGAAGTCGTAAACGGTAGCTTCAGATGATAACTGAAGCTGATAACTTCAGATTTTGCTTCATAATAATCAAATGTAACTTTTTTTTCCAGAAGTTATCCAGGTGACTGCACATCAGTGGTTACAGTGCAACCAGACACTGCCAGAAACTTATTAAGCATGAGCTTTCAGTGCAATTCAATCCAAGTCTGTATTTAGCCAGTTGCAACTTAAATCAGAATTACTTTAATAATCCCCAGGGGGAAATTGCTTTTTGTTACACACAGCTCCAAAAGAATAAGAATAAGAATACACTTCAAACACAAGTAAAATATAAATATATAAAAGTATGAATAAAAAAAAAAAAGATGTAATGTCTACTGTATTGAAGGTGCTTTGGGAGCTGACTTGTATGAACTTGTGGTAGACAAATATCCCACCATGCACCAACACAAAATGTTTAGGGGAGAAATCAACTGTAGATGTCGTAGATGCACGTAGACATCATTTCCATGTATCTACACTGTTGTCCATAAAGGTGGAATAATTGTTCAATACCCCCAATGTTGTTAAAGCCTGTATAAACAGTTTGCAGGTTCATTGTGGTTTAAGTTTCACTGTGATATGTTTGGAAGAGTTTGATCAATAAAGTTGAATTAAGATATACACTTTATTTATCAAGAATAAATCACATTGTCACAATCATTTCATGAGAAGAGGTAAAAAACATTTTATTCCAACTTTATGGGCAACAGTGTATATGGGTCTTTATGGGGTCAACAGGGCTGGAGAAACTGTTGCCCCAACAGCAGCGGAGTGCATTGTATCCTTAAGACTCGACTTAAGACTCTTGATTTCAATTATTAGCCGTCTTAGAACGCAGTACCACTTGCATGCCAAATGATTTTTAAGTTTCCAACTTAATCGGAAAATAATTAGCTGGCGTGTTCAGCTAACACGTGTAGTGACAATGTAAAACACTTTTAAATGAGGGGAGTAAAAAAAAAAAAAGCCTTGGTTTGCAATGGGTTAAGGGCGACCATGAAAATGCGCAGTAAAGGCAGATGCAGTAAAGTCACCTCGCATTGTTCACTTTCCACAGTATCTTTCACTGTCTCCATCCAAGATTTTTTTGTGTTCACTAAGTCTAAATCTGTTGTCAAGCTCATTGTCTTCTTGTCATTTAAACTTGTAATCCCCATCTTTACTCGATTGTTTACAGAGATTCCTCTTGTTTTTCCATGGAGCACATCCTTCAAGAATTCCATGCTTCACAGAGCTCCTCCTTTGAATATGTGGCAGATGAAAGTAAAAACAGGATTACAGTCTAATCCCCCTCGATTGTTTGTGTCTTCTGGCCAGTGGGAGAACTCTGATGTGGTCCTGCCCTGCTGGAGAGGGAGAGGCTGGGGAGATGGGGTGATTGGGTGGGGGGGGTTGGGGGGGAAGATGGAGACGGAGACAGAAGAGAAAGAGACTTTCCTCGGTGCCGTCCAGTAATGAGAGCCAGTAATAAAGTGGATGTATTCATGGACAACTGAAGCCAGCAATTAAGGAAAGAGGTAGCTAGCTTCAGACGGCCACTTTGGATCTTTTAAATGTAAATACAGCCGCTTCTCTCAAAGTGGTTGGTGAGATATTCCAAATGAAATCCCCTCTCACTAATGAGGGAGCTGTGATATTTCTACACCAAGCCTCTCTACGGCGCTACCACGGTAGGCAGCTCTGGCTCTTGTTGAAATGTTTTAATCAGGCTGAAGGAACAGGGATTATGATATAACAGAGTTGGTGGAGACTAGTCTTCCTCTGTTTCCCATATCAACACAGTACCGTTTGATCTGCCCTGAAATCTACACTGCTGTGACTGTCTTAATTAGCTAAGTGGATGTAGACAACATACCCTACATAGTAAATTGCAGGAGCTGACATGTCGCTGAGTAATGTTCTGTGTTCTACTTAATAAAGAACAATACTTTGGAAAATAAAAGACAGTCAGTGTTGCTACGACCGTAGAGGAGATAATAAGACAAAGAAGTGGCTCATATAGATCCTGTCAGGAAACAAATTATAGTGATTTTAAAAGCAAAGCTCTGCTATTTGGTAACATTTGGTGTTTGCAAGATCTCCTCTCATTGCCAGTAAATTGCTGTTGTCTTGATCAGCTGGTGCAGCCTGTCACAGACGCGCTGCGTTGTGCCATTGTTTCATCCCATCTGCCTGGGTTTGATGTCTCCTTCCCCATCCTCAGCATCCTCACACACTCCCTTCAGCGGCGGGTCAGGTCACTACACACTGGTTTGTGATGCGAGAGTCACAGAGCCGCTGTCATCTCGCTGCCCAGTAACAAACAACAGCTTGACTTGCAATATTGTCATTGTGTTTGTTTGTTAAGAGGGAGAGAGACACACTTGGCAGTGAACCAATTCAAATGAGCTGTTTAAGATATGCAAGTGCACTATGAATAGGAATGAAGGCGGTTATATGTTGCAGGGGAGCCTCGCAGGGTAGACACAGGCCATTTTCTCCTTTTCCAGTTGGTGGAGGATTTCTTAGTGGCCTGGAGTGGAAGTGGCAATTAGCTTTTATTTGCATTGCCACAGAAATTCATCCAATTACCACCATTTAGGCGGTTACTTTTGACATGCATTGGCTAAGTGCATATTACCATCTACTCTTTATGGGCAGGACAATGATACGTTCATGCTTGAAGACTCTATGTCCTCTTTGGACTTTAATCTTAAGTACAGAATACATGCGAGTGCAAAATTCTGATCGCATGATGACTCCTTGAGAGAGTTCTATTTGCTAAAGAGGAGAAGACACAGCTGAAAGCTTGAACGTTAACTTTGAACTTTGAATTATTTTAGTTTATTAATGGATCTCCATGTTCAACTGCATACAGAGATATCTCATAGAAATAATGCTTTGTAAAGGCGGCATTAATGATCACTGATCTGAGTGATGTTTTTGAGCACTCAACTGGTACAAGCCGCAAACACAACATGCTCGTGTGATGTTATATTGTTGTGTTGAATGTAGTGGCAAACAGTCACATTTGCACGTGCAGCAGGCAGAGAAAGCACTCACTCTTTAGCTCCGTTTTGGTCTCCACTAAACGCTCCACTATGTTCATCGGCTTGACGCTAACCGTGCCTGTCTGCCGTTTCATGCTGGCAAGTGTACAGCGGGCTCGTCGTAGCTTTATCTTGAAAACAAGGTTGACGTGAGAGCTCAGAATGAGCTAAACAATAAAGACGTGGGCTGGAAAACCAAAACAGTTTGCTAAAAGAGCGCTCATTAGACGCGAGGAGAACAGCAGAGTTGGCCGATAATTATCTGTTGGTTTCATTACTACAGGCAACATCCTCATTACACGTAGTCATTTAATCTGATGTTAATATAAAAAAAAATACGATTTGTGCAGCGATACACAACATGCGGGCAAGTGGAGGTTCTGTGCTTTGCTCAATGGCACAAACAGCCGTATTTGTAGAGGAATTTTGACTTTCTCAGCTCAGAATTGCTCGTTTCATCCATTTCATTCATTACTTACTTCGATTGCTCATGAAATTATTACTGCTATTGCAATGCACCTTTTTTTTTTTTAAGATCAGGTCCAATTCACACAGAGGCAGATCTTGATCTCGCACTGCACCTCTTAATTCGAGCTTTTAATCCTCTAAAAAGTCTCATCTCCACCTGGCTGGGGGAAGTAAATTCCTTAATCCCTGTCTCTCTCCGACACTGGGTTTTGGTTTACTTCACTTCTCAAGTGATGCAAGTTGAGTGCGTGTGAGAGCAACAGTGAGTTGTTGTCCCAGTGGACTGTGCCGAGGCAAAGGCAGTGTTTGCGCTCTGTGCAGCCGGTGGCATTAGGTGTCGGAGGCAGTATACATGCAGCCTGCTCCTGAGCCCCCAGAGAGTTACACCCCGGTGGCTTCACTCTGATGCTGATGCCATAGATACTGCAAACGCCAACACTGTCTGCGCTGCCAGCTCAGTCAGCTCTGTCACACGGAACTGACATTGCTGACATCGCAGCGTTACCTTCTAAGATTTGCCAAATCTTTTAGATTGTATGGGAGCTCACTAACTGTGTTGTCAGCTTTAACTCCTAGGATTATATCCATGCATCTTTCAAATACAGATCACTCTGAACTACAAAGCTTAGGGGTCTAACAGTAATCAGTGCAGTTAGGGAAGACAATTATACAAGGTTTGTCAGAGTACAGTTCTGTGATTTTGTCAATAAAATGAAGAACACAGAAAATAATAAGCAAGAGAATTTTACTTTGCGTCAAATCTAAAACAAATTATTTTCAAGTATTCATTAGCTGGGTTTCATTTGATCTCATCTGGTTCACACTGATAAAGAAATACCATTGAATTTTAGTGGTTCATGATTTTATAGTTTGCTCTTTTGGGGAGTGTGACAGATGTACTAAGCTCAGCGTCACAGTGGTTACAATGGTTACCTGGAGTAAAATCCATCAGAACACCCAGAGAACATTTTTCACCTTTCCACAGTCCATCTGTACACATGCAATTATGGGGCAATTATATAAAGGCGTAATTTTTTTCTTACCCTGGCTGATCCATCACTCACTACCGACGTCGGTTTCAGGCGTGGGGGCTGAGTCTCGTTGCGAAGACGCTCCTGGGAGCACCTTGCTTTAAAAAATGACTTATTTCTGTAAATCAAGCACAAAAACATTGATCGTACATAATGTGGCCGCAGGGACTGCTTTCCATAAAGACAAACCGTGATTATGACTTTGATCCAATGACTAGTCAGACTTCATATAAACATCTAAATGTATCAGTTGCCAAGGGGCCCCATTCACACTTGTCATTTAAAGTGTCTCATGTCTGGGTAGAATTTAAATGAGATTTGAAGACACTTTTATTTACACTAAGCCAGGGGTGTCCAAATGTTTTTCACTGAGGGCCACATTCAGAAAAACATCCAAAGAGCTGGGCCACTCACTAGAAGTGAGCTATGCTGCTAACTCTAATCCACTAGAGGTGATGTATGTTGCCTCCCCTCTGGTGGGTTAAAGTTGGCAAAATCAATCAAATGTAATCAATCAAATTCTGCTTGATAACTGAATATGATTCAAGAAAAAAAAAAAAAACAGTCTTTCCATTAGAGGGCTTTCATTTATTAGTTGTGGTCCAAGCTGGTCTTTGCCTTGTAGGCTCTTGTTCAGGTGATCAGGTGATCAGTGAGCTCCTTCTCTCTTCAAATCTGGTCCATTTCTGATCTCAGGGAATAAAACCACTGCAGCACAGAGCCACGACTTAGCCAGCGCACATGAGAATGGTAGAGCAGCCCCCCCCCCCCCCCCCCCCCCCCACACACACACACACACACACACACACCCCATGCGTCGTACCTCCACACAGCTCGTCCCATTTAACTCCGATCATGCCAACTGCACTTTAGCCTGCTAACATCAAGCAGCTCCTCCGTAATGCAGAAGTGATCTTCATTAGTTATTAGCTGTGCTCTCATCGCACACCGCTTCTGAAACTTTCTACACTCACTTACGTTTTCTTAATTCCGCCATCTTGGGTCACCTGTAGCACATTTCTTCTTCTATTACTCATTTTATAGATGAAGCTGCCTCGTTCAAGGCCGTTACTCCACCTAGCGGTGGGACTAAGAAGTACAACACAGTCCAGCGCAGGTTCCACGTGTGGGCCGCGTTACAATACATTTTTAGAATTTCCTGCGGGCCAATGAAAATTGGAGCACGGGCCACAGTTGGCCCGCGGGCCGTAGTTTGGACACCCCTGCACTAAGCCATAAACATTTGTCTCCTTTGGCCAGATCATTGAACTTGATTGCAATCCACGTCACGTGGTTCTTTATTGAGACAGAGACCAACAGCTAACTTTAGTCCAATATAAACGTAACTTGACCTCATCATGAGGACATCTGAGACAGACCATGGATACATTTTTGTCTGAAGGCACCAAGAGATCTGCTGTTGTTGAAGAGCAATTAAAAGGCAATCTTCATTCACTACTATAGTGCTGATATATTCTGAACTCGAGGTCTTTCTGGAGCTTTCAAACATATCAAACAGCGCTCTTCAGTGAATACAACTTGTTCTGGTGTCCTCACATGCATCTTGGGGGAGACAGATCAATATCCACCTTTTCAAAATATAGCTAGAATGTGTCTCAAACTTCTCTCTGGAGTAGTGACGTGATCTCAATCCATCTTTAATGCTTCTCGGATGCATTTATGCTTTTTAGAGATATAAATAGCTGTCTGATTGTTTCCTTGGACAAATGGAAATGCTGACCATGTCCTCACTTCCATGGCCTATATTTCCAACACGTTACTTTTGAATTTTTCTCATTGTTGCTAGCTCCCCGACATTGTTAACAATCCACTTCGTTGAAAGACATGCAATGTCAATGATTATGAGCCATGCGATGTCATCTGGTGCCACTTGTCAGCAGGTGTCAGCGGTTGTTACAGTGGAATCATGGCTCTTAGTTTAGAGTAGAATTCCTCATAACGAGTAATCTGGCCTTTAATGCCATCGAGTCAAAGTTGACTTTCCTATTTTTCTCGTCAGTCTTAACGAGGCCCGCACCCATTCGGGATCTTTCTTGACTGAAGATATCGCTCTGTGTTGCTGATGTTGACGGTGTGGTGACTAAGAAGGTTTCAGCTGGACGCCGAGGCAGGTAGTGGGCTAGAGCCAGGTCAGTGTGCCATGGCCCCATAGTGCAGTCAGCTTATCCTCACTGCTGGTTATGTTAATGCCAGCAGACAAGAAGCAGTTGTTGGCTCCTGCAGGTCAGCAGTGGTTTCAGCTCTATCAGGCTGAGAGGCTGAGGGGGCCGAGTGAACATCGCGCCTCCCTCCCCCCACCCTCCATCCCCTCCCATCCAAAGGCCAATGCAGCTCCTCTGGGCTTTTGTTGTATGATGGGATATATTCAGCTGCTCTGTTCGGCTAGTTTGGAGGAATGCTGCGGGTGCACCCCCTCCCATTGGTTGGTCAGTGGAGCGAGGAGGGATATCAAAGCTTTGTCGAGTAGGGGCGGGAGGGGGGCAAGAGGGGGCCGAGAGGGTCATGTCTCATTGGGCAGAGCAGGGGGGCACTGAGCCTGTCACATGGCTGATGGCTGATTTACTACTCCACTGGAGAGGTGAGGCCTCATAGGCCTCCTCTCCCTGCCCACCACACACACACATACACACACACATCTACCCACACCCACACACACACATCTACTCACACACACACGCACACACACCCACACACACACACACAAACATACACACACACACGACTCATTGACAAATAGCCCTTGCTGCTCAAAATCTCTACAGTGTTTTAACTACCTTGAACATCAATGAGCTTTCTCTACACTCCAGCCATCTCTTTAGCCAAGCTTCAGCTGAAGTACCTGTATTGATTCCTGCTCCAGCCAGTTCAGCCTTTCATGAGCTCCTCAGACTGACTGTCCCTGTTGATGTTTCTCTAACATGTTCATTTTTTTTTCTCAGCCATTTTTGTCATCTGTGCCCATTTGCTGCACTCACCAGAGACACCACTCTCACCTTCCCTTTCCACTTCTGCTCTTACGCTCCTCATATTTTGTCCATTTTAGCTGTACCGTGATGGAAAATCTTTGTTGTGCAGCTTTGCAGTAGCTCACGTGCTGTCTGACATCGCCAAAAGACACCTGGGTAGAATGTTGAATGGCTGTGTGAATGGATTTCCAGGCCCACTCATCCATCAATAAATGAACCACATTTTGCAAACATGTATGGTTTCACAAGGTTCAATGGTAAAGCATAAGCAGTCCCCTTTTTAATAATATTGCCATTTGGTGCAGAAGACATACCCCTTGTAGTCTCTTTTAACCCGCTAATGTGTATTAATCTATGCTCTTAGATGCCTACTGGCTAAAACAGTATGCGTCCTGTAATCTAACAATAGAGCGGGCTGTTGAGATATTACTGAAAACACACAGTGATGTTTGTTACTCTCAAACAAGCATTTTGAGGAATGGCTCCTTTTTCTGCTGCTGATATTGCAAATGTTGTAGTTTTATACTTAGTCACTTTAGACTGACAACGCACAGTGTAAAAAATGGAATGAAATAATGTTTAGTGTGTGTGTTCTGCAGTAAATGCTACCAAACTGGGAACTTATATAAAGCTGTAACGACGTATCGATTCTTAAGCGTGAGGGAATTTTTTTAGCAGTTTTTTTCACGACTGCCTTGGCTATGATGTCTCAGGAGGCGGAGCAGATTAGGTTATCCACTAATTACAGGGTTGGCAGTTTGGCCTCCCTCCTCCTCCTGGCCACATGTTGAAGAGTCCTTGGGCAAGGCATTAAACCCCTATTTAATGGGAGTGGGTGAATGAGTGGCAAAAACCTCGCAGATTGCTGTACAAATGTAGCAAGTTTATGTATTATGACCCAAAAGATCTATCAGATTTATTCAGTGATGGTGTGTTGAGTTTGCATGAACGGCAAACAGTAGGAATGGCAAGCCAACATAGTAAATGGGGGCAGATCTAAAAGGCTTCATTGTAAAATATCATGAATATATTTCTATAAACAAGGGCAGGGAGCCTGGTTCTCTGCAGAGTTGGTGGTGTTTGGCGTCAGCTTTCAGGGAATCATCTTTAGAGAAATTTTCTTTGCTTATTTTACCCACAGTAAGGTCATAATTGGCAAAACATAACCCAAATGGACATGCCTTAGATTTTTTGCAATCCCTCACTTTATTCAAGCGGTTTGATTTTATTTGTTGTTTTAGATTTAAACATGCACCAGCAAAGTGGACAAAAAGAATTAGTGTGGCTTTCCTCTCTACATATAGCACAGAGCTGTACAGTAGACCCATAAGACAGCTCTTTTCTGTTACTGCTTTTCCTACTTTCCAACTACAGTACCGTACATACCTCTTGATCCATCCTCTACGATGCTGCATATGTTTTGAGTTTGGCATCTGAGTCTGGGCTGTCTAAGAAAAAAAAAACGAGACCATTCAGAGATAAGAGAACACTCCTCTTTCTCTCTGTCAACATGTAAGTCTTAAGTGAAGCCGAGTGCTAGCTGGGATTCCTGTCTGGTATCCTGTCTGACATGAAAGGCTGCTCACAGGGACTGAGGAAGGAGCTCAGAGAGGAGTATTCCCGCCGGACCCTCAGGCAGATGGAACAAGAACACCTTGAAGGATGGGAGTGTCGCCGAGCCCAAACGCTTGCTTTCTCCCCCGCAGATGAAACGTAACGCAGGGCTGTCTCAAATCTCTGGCAATCTGCGGATGTGAGCGACGCATAGAGAGCACCTGGCTCTTCAAGGGAAGCAGCCGTTTGAGATGTGACAGAATGCCTTGTCAGATAGAATCACTGTAATGGAGAGATAATCCCACAGTCATCACTCAGAAAGGCAATGTCTGCAGGGCATCTCGGAAGAATAACCAGTTATGCTTTGCAACATTTAGACGGTAAACGTCACTGAAGCGGCTGTATTTATCACAGGCTAAAATCAAAACTGAGTGATACTGGGAGAAATTTAGATAAGATAACTCTGAAAGCTCTTTGGATTTTGGTTGAACTTAAAAGAGATTCAGAAGTTCTACAAGCAGATCAATAAATGATGTTCAGCTGATTCTCTTGGCTGGTGACTAGTCCCTGAGTGGAACAGGATTGGTCCTTGTAGGCCTGTCAGATGACAGACAGCCCAGGCAGGAGAGTTAGCAGCCACTGCTGTGTATGCAGAGATGTGCGTTTCGTCTCTTGTCACTCTAAGACCCACGGAGGAGTTTTGCCGCTCAGCCACCTTCCTTGACCTGTCACTCAGTCCTCTGACAGCTGGTAGGCCGCCCTCCTCCCCATCCTGCCCCCTTTTCACTCCTTCGCCCTCTCAGTCCCTCCCAGTCCTCCTTCTCGATCCCAGCATGCGGATCGGGGTCTCATTTTCATGTGTCAGGCACCCCCGTCAGTGTGACAGCTCCCTGTCCGCCTGTCTCATTAGAAAACAGCCAGCTTGGTCTGGGAAGCAGCAGGAGAGGCGACTGGCGTTCAGCTCTCTCCAACTCGGGAACTGTGAGATCAGCTCTGCTAACACCAGTCAACCAGATCATCATCTGGCTTGATCTAACATCCACACATACACTGATTCACACACCCAGACTCGAGCACACATGGATATTTCTTTGGCTCCCTTTCTCAGGTTCAGTGCACTTTCATTTCATTTACTTCGTAGGCATGAGTGCAATTACAAAACTGTATCAGGGAATGACGTGGATAAAAGCAAGGCTGCATTTTACTTTGCAAATATTGTTTACCTGTCTCATAGATGTACATGCTTACGCACATATTTTCATAGTATGTTTGATGTTTTTCATCATCGTATTTAAGGATATAAGCTTTTAACTTATGGGTTGCATGTAAAAGTTGACTATCTCTCCTTACGCCATGTATGCTGTTTTGGGTCTGTCACTTCGAATGTGTGTGATTTAGTAATTCTAATTTGTCTCTACAGTGTTTCAGTCACAGCTATTTTCAGCAAACACTCCATCTTACAGTCTTTTGACCGTATCCCAGTTATCTTCTCTCAGGGGATGACTCTTGATAGAAGGAAACAAAGGTGTTTACTTTTTAGACCTGCATATCAAATGGCCTTGAAGGACAAAAAAAAAACTTAAAAAAAACACTAAACATCAGACAGTTATGATTCCCACTCCTTTATTGTTTGTCCTTGAGTGTTAATTGTGCAATGTAGAGAGACATCCATTAGGCAGGCTTGCTTTTGATGTTTTTTGATGCGAGACCTAGATGTGAGACGGTGAATAGTTAAATTCTAATTGCGTGAGGAATTTGTATCGTTATAATTTGGGGAGGCTTTGTATTCCTCCCTTTTAATGAATGTAACATGGCCATCTAGAATAGGAAGGAGCAGAGATTTTGTGAGTTTATAATGAACTGTGAAAGGCTTTTGAATATGTATGAGGATGCGAGACCTTAGGCAAGATGTACACAAGCTCCCCTGATGGGTGTGAAGTTGATCATATCATTTCCTTCCAAAGAGCAAGCCTCATTTGGTACAGAGTTTAATCCAGGGCTCATTGTAACGTGGCACTGCTTTGTAAGAAGTGGAGCACAAGGAAGAGTTGTGGCGCGTAGGGAAGGATTCTCTGCATTTGATTTCTGCTATTGCTGATTGAAATCAAAAGTTGTCTCTCAGTCATTTCATCTATAAATAAGGAGAATTAAAATGGTAACTGTTAAACTGGATTATATGGGTCCGTGAATCTGCGGTCCACTTTTACCATCTCTGTCTTAATCATTTTTGTTCATTTATTTTTCCTGCAAGTGTGGACAGTCAGGGAAAGAAGGGTATAAGGATGGACTGCCATTTAATATGCATACCATACCATACTGTTATTGCATCAGATGTAAATAGTAATAGTAAGTATGTCAATATTTAAAATAGTCTCTAGAAAAGTATTTCAAAAGAAGTTCAAAAATCACAAATTAAAAAGATTTTTTTCCAAAATAATTTATTCAAAATGTGCCACCCAACATATTTAGATCGTTTTACGTTTATATTGTAATGCTTCTACAATAGGTATTTGAGCCTAGCAAAAATTTCAAATGATGTTTTTGTTTCTCAGTTCATCCACATACAATTCAAACACGCACAAAAACATATAAACACACAAACACAAAGAAAGAATAAAATGTTTTAGGAATCAGCAATTCTAGGCAGAAATTCAAAATTCAGTAAGAACATCAAGACGCTAGGTCTACATGGAGGTTTATGAAACAATAAAAAAGCTTGGAAAATTTAGGACGTGTTTTGGAAAAAATTAGTTTACATTCCCATCATACCTTTGGGAAATTTTGAACGTGGAGGAGGCCCTTGGACCCCACAGGACATCCCATGCACTAAAACGTGTGTAGTAAAGGTGCGGACCAAAGGTGAGAGTGTGTGAGTGTGTGTGTGTGGGTGCGCGCTTGTCTGAGGTTGATATGGTTCAGGGTAGGTTATAGGTATGAACTGGGTCTGGGACTTTAGAATCAGGTTTAGGTCAGTTTGTGTGTTAAAGATAAGTGAATAACTGTGGCCAAAGAATATTTTAAAATATTTTATTTTTCAAGTCCTTGAGAGTGTGCACGCCAGATTTGTGTGCATGTGTATGCGAACAGACATAGCTGTACACCACTTGATCCTGGTCTTTCTTTATCTGCCTTAAACCGCAACACTGACCTGGTGTAGTGGCTGCCGCTGACTGCTCTAAGTGATAACCCTTCAACCTGGAGCATTATAATTTCAACCTGTGATGGTTCCCCAGAGAATGATTTGAATGTTAAGTGAGCCCTCCAATCCGGGCACCATATGAAAATCTAATCAGAGCGCTACCATCTCCCGGTCAGAGAGAGCGCTCGCTTGACTCCATGCGGCAGGCGTTGGCGCTGGCCTCATTTCCCCTGCCAGCAGGTGTCCTCTCTGGATATAATAGGCTTTACATGTGTAATTAACACATGGCACCGCTGTCTGCACTGGCCATAGCCTTAGCCCTGCTCCTGTCACCATGACTTTCTCTCTCTTTTTTTTTCTCCACCCTTTCCTATTCCTCTTTATTATGACACGTAATGGCTTCTGGGCCAACTCACGCTGTGGTGAAAGTGGGTGCAGAAGACAAAGACAACAACTTGATGAAGAAAGCCAAGCACTCGCCAATGCAGGGAGGGATTGGTGGAAGGTTCGGCAATGTGGAAGGACATGGATGGAGTTAACAGCTTGCTGTGTGGGCCGGCTAATGCCTTAAAACCCCCCTCTCATGAAACCTGTAATTACCAGGGCTCCGTTAATCAGGAATGAAACAGAGGAGAAGCAGTGGGCTAATTGGGGATGACGTGCTCTGTAATTAGAGTAATAGTCACACATTGGGATTTTATGAATGAATGACTTTGCCAGGTTTTTTTACAGGGCTTCATTACATTGGTCCAAGCTACCAGCGCTATTTGCATGCATGTATATAAAGGAGACAATATGTTATTGGTCATTTTTTTGTCCAAACAGCAGATTTTCTCTCCAGGCCTCCTGACTAGGCCAGTGTTAATTATGTCTGTGGCCGCGGAGATGGGGGGTGGGGATCCAATTATTTTTCTCTCCTTCTCTTTTTGCCCCAAACCTTTTTACACCCATGTGCTGCTAGCTGTCAGGGCAAGGAGGTGGATTTCCGTGTTTGTGGAGCTTGATTTGCAGAGTGTGCAAGGAATTCATCATTTGCTTTACCATAAACACAAACTCTGACCTATTTCTGATATGGCAACAATGAACAATGAGCTCAACTGATAAACATTTTTCTGAAGATTTGAGGAATAATTGAAGCACATTTGTGTTGATCTGGAGACACAAATGCTCTTGAATATTTATTTGATTCTACATTTTAGTTTCTTGATGGGGATGAGGGATGAGGGAAGTAGTCTGCATAGACTGAGGTGAGAAATTACACTTGGCAATTTTGCATGGTTGCAGTCCTGGAGGGTAGAAATGGCTCACTGGTCTGAATTTTGAAGGCTAACCCTCAAAATTGTTTTAATAAAAGATCAGTGAACTTAAGGCCTAAGTGTCCTTCAAAAAGCTAATTAGTGCAAATTTTCAGCAGACCACGTCTAAAAAGTGTTTATACCAGGTCCATATAACCACACTCAATTGCGGGTTGCAAAAAGTTTCTGCCATAGCTTCCTCCTGGCTGCATCCCCACGCCTCCCTGCTCTCTCTAAGAATTGTGGGATTTTTGCATGTCTTTGTAGTCTTAACACAAAGAGTGCAAATGGGGAAAGTTTGGGACCATCTCTTTCATGTTATTACACTCATTCGCATGAAAAGTGATGGAAGTAGCTATGTGAGGAATTCAAAAAAAGCTAAAGCCTGAGGGAAGTTCAAATCCTGCCTACTTTCACACCTCCAGACAACTGGTCGATTGCAAATTTGTTGAAAATACTTTTTCAGACATGATTAGACAATGATCTTAGACCTTAAAATTGTGACATATTTTCATGTAACCCCATTTCTAATAGTATTTGTCAGCTTTTTATTAACAATATCCATTCCATGAATTTATATTTTGCATTTACCTACTCATAAAATCTTTGGTTAGTGGTTGAGTCCGCTGTTGCAGTTATGGATTCAAATTCCTCAACACAAAAGATGTAATCCACTGCAATTTGACCTCAGATCAGTCTCATTGCTTGCTTGCTCTGTACACCGTATCACAGCGGTTTAAGTTAGTCCTAATGCAAACAAAGCATCCATCTGTCCAATCTGAAGCACTCGACTGCTGAAAAACAGACACACAATGGTTTGGTGGTACCAGGTACATTTCCCAGGAGGTGACCATCGGGGGCACTGGCAGGAGCCGCTTCAGGCAGGGGAATCCGGTCGATGCCAAGCCAGGATCTTCGATGAGTCTGACATCGGAGCCAGAGTCTATGAAGGTGGCCAGGGTGTGTGAGCCGTTTGCTAGCAGAAACCTGGCGTGGCACAGGGGACATTGAGGAGGAAATCATTTGTTGGCACGGTTCAATGAGCCAACCGAGCTGAGCCCAGCCCTTTTGCTGGACACCGTGAGATGAAGTGACCTGACTAACCACAGCAGAGGCAGGGGTTCCCCTAGCAGCGACATTCACGCTCCTTTGGGGTGAGACTGGTGCGGCCTACTTGCATGGGCTCAGGCTCCCTTGTAGGTCGGCCAGCAGCAGCTTCCCTGTATTTGGGTGGGTGCGTTGTCAAGTTACCAAGTGTTTGTCTGCTTGCCCCTGCCACCTCTCCTGGCACCGTGCCTGGATGCATCAGTCTATGTGGAATGCTAGTCCGGTCAGCCCATCTATGGACGAGAGATTGTAGGAAACCAACTCGTCTCTAATGTAGTCTCCCAGACCAAGAAGAAAAGTGTTGCACAGTGCTGGCTTGTTCCAGTCACTTTTGCGTGCCTTGGTGTGGAACTTGATGAGACGGTCTGGTTCCCCTGCCTCAGGCCCAGCAGTCACCCCATTGCATCAGGAACCATGGATGTCACACCGAACACTTTGTGGAGCTCCATGGCAAACATTTGGGAGGAGGAGCAGGCAAGGGTCTGGGATTCCCACTTGGCCAGTTAAATAGTTAATGGTGAATGCCACTCGGGTTTCCTTGGATGCGAAAGTCTGGGGCTGCAGGACAAAGAGAATGGAACAGTTTGTGAGGAAGAGATTGCAGTCCAGTGTCGCGCTGAGGGATTCCCACTCGGAGCACCAGAAATTGGCCAGAAAGAATGGGAGGCGGAGCTGGTGGCAGTGGTGTAGGAGCTGCCACTCAGGAGAAGGCAGCTGTCAGCTGCTGGAGTTAGAAGCTAGCGCAGCTACTGTAGCCAGGACTGTGGCAGAGAGGAGTGCGCTGGGTCCATTTAAGGCCAGAATGTACTGTAACGGGAATATTTAGGACCCAAATGCAGCACACAGTATATCTGCAAAGACTTACAGTTGGTTTTGTTGGCAAGCACATGAATGCAGTTCATAATAATGGCCTGGTTCAGAGTCTCTTTGTGTTTGGAGGACACCCCAGGATTCCAGCTGGAGAAGCCAAATCGGCAAGCTGGGGAGCAGAGTGAGGTAGGTGAGCTCACAGTCACCGAGGACAGTTCAGCGGGAGCTGATCATTCCATGAGAGGCTTGGTGAAGTAGCGGGCTCTGAACCAGGTGAGCACTGGGTGAGACAGATGAACCGGGAGGGAGAAGGCAGAGGAAGAGTCAGAGCCAGACGGAGGATCAGGAAACCAGCCTGGAGAATCGAAGCAACCAAAAGCCAGGGAGCCATGAGCAGACAGCATCCAGAAAGGGCAGAAACAAAACTCGTGGTCAGAGACAGAAGGCTAAGGTGATTACTGGGACAGAGACAAGGCAGGTTGGTCAGAGGCAGGCTGGGTCGGCAACAATGGAATGATTGCTGGAGAGTATTGCATCAATCTGGCAGTGACTGAATGAGTGGTGAAGGCTTAAAAACCTAAAGAGTGATCAAGAGCAGGTGAGTGGAATAGGTGGTGGAAGTTGGCTGATTGGTGGGCGTGGCTGGCAGGTGAGCGTAAAACTACTGAGAGGACGGTTAACCAGAAGACCGGTTGTGACACCCTCAGCAAGGTAACCACCTTAACTCAGCTACTGCTCGAGAATGATTACTCCCAGAATTCTGGGACCTGTAGTAATAAAGCACACAAGCTTTTACCACGTTATCCATGTTGCCAAGTCAACCATCACTGAAATTTTAAGAATTCTGACTTTAAATGTTTGGTTATATTTATTAAATTTTGTTTGTTATGCCAAGTATTTTTTGTGTCCATTATTATTGAGCAAACACTTCCCTCTTTATGGAATATCCATGTGTAACTGTACCATCAGCTCCATGCCACCAGTTCATTATATGTATTCTCAAATCATCTACCAAAGACTGCATACAGTTTTCCCTTAACATTCTTATACATGTCTGGGAAGCTCTGCTTGATTAGATGGCTTTAGTGCTTGCCATGACTACTTTCGTGTATATGAGAAGGAGGGTATTTCTCCATGTATGTTATTCTCTATCTCTTATTCCCAGGACAGTTGTGTTGACCACAGACAAGAGTGAGCATTGGCACCTCTCCCCAGTTTAGATGTTTCCCTGTCAAGAGGGGAAAGGCCACAGCAGTGATTTATTGATGCCATCTGAGGATGCAGGTCCACTACCTGTGGTTGCTATCTTCTCCTCTATCTTGCCTCTCATTACCTCATTTGTCATAGTGTGACACATTGCAACACCATCCCCCGTAAACCCGCTTCAAAAGGATGCCGGGTGGATCAAGTTCCTCTCTGTCCATTCCTGTGATGGGCTCAGATAGAAGCCATAATCCCAATGACACTGGCCCATTGATGCACTGCACTGGACTGGCTAACAGCAGGTACAGGACAATGCATTTTGGTTGTAAAAGTCAACACACTAAAAAGGATGACTACACAGTGTGTCTGTTGACATTGAAAAAGGGGTTTTGCTTTAGCAGAGGCTTCTAAGCAATATCATGGTCTTTGTATTTACACTGTAACACTAATTTGCGAATATACATACGGTCAGCGGTTACGGTCAGCAGGGTACTGGATTTATTGTAGGAGACATGCATGAAGGTTTGTATGTGGGAGTATTTCTCCATGTGAAATTAAAATCAAGTTAGACATTAATGGCATATAATAAAAGTCTCATAATGACAGAAATACACACTAGGATGGACATTTTCAATGGCTGCCCTAGATACGTGCATGTGTAAAAACATGCATGTTTAGCCCATGCACATATCATACGCAGTTGACATGACATGCAACATTTGTGATATAGCACACTTTGACTTTGAAATGTACATGGAAATAATATCAGAGCAGAATTAACAATGACAGTTGTGCAGAAGACTTTGTGACCCATCAAAAATCCGACTTTATCTCTTTATTACCCTAATTAACATCTACCTCTCCCTAACCTTAACTAAGTGTTTCAGCTGGTCAACACACATTTTACCTTACATGTAATTTACAGACTATTTGCTATAAGCGCAATCTTTCCATACTTTTAACCATACTGTTGTTGCCGTTTGTATATATTTCAGAAAGCAAGAATTTTAGAAACACTGGCATTGAACATAATCTTGGGTCTGGCAAAAGGGTTGTATTACAAGGCGCTTTACAGATGTATTCCCAGCATGCAGTGTGTACCCCTGTCTTTCCTCACTGTAGGTAATCTGGAGCATTCCCCTGAGCTGTATTTTAATGTGGTGCCTCTTCTTTCAATCCGGGACGTCTTCAAAGCCGATGTAATGACACGGTGCGCCCACCTCTGCTTCCTGTTTCTCTGTGGCCAACAAAACAACATGCATCTTTCTCTTCACATCTGTCTCCGGAGCCCTCGTCACCCAGCACACCTAGTAATGGAGAGGGCACCTCAATATGTCCCAGCTCCCCCTCCTATTCTCTCACAATCCCCTCTGTCTCACCGTGTTTTCTGTTTCCTCTCCATGCTCTCAGCAGTCAACATCCTCCATCAGGCTCAGACTATTAGGACTTTCATCTTTGCCTCGTCATTTACTGGAGTGGCTTGTGCTATTTACACGTAGCTAGCTAGTGTTTTAGCTTTACTTCGAACGGATGAGCTGGACTCTTTATGAATCTGAGTGCTGTTGTGTATCCGTGGTTATACAACAGGACTTTGGCGGTGTATGCACTCTGCTGTTGGTTTAGCAGTACACTTATCAGTGCCACCTGCTCTTGGAGTAGCCTCTTAATTATCAGATCAAAGGCAGTGAAAAGGTGCTAAGTGGTTAGGAGCTGCAGCAGCATGCTACTGGCCTTTGATCCGCTCCGTCCCACCCTCCCCGACAGCAGCCCGCTGTAAATTAAATATGGACAGACATCTCTCTTTGAGTTCAGCCCTTTTCCCCTCATAAGCTGTTGCATTTTTTTGTACATTGCATTCTGTTTGATGTGAGCGACTGCTTAGCCTGACAATGGACAGCACTGTGCTTAAAAAGGAGTGGCTGGCTAATCGAGGGCCAGAGTCTCCTGCTGAGTTACCTGGAAAGGTCTCAGCTCTCCCTGGACCAATCAAGCAGGCTGTTAAGAGTCACCTATAATGAGACTGTGTGTATGTGTCCCCCCCCTGTGTGTTTGATGTATTATTTGTGTGCTGATTTATCATGTTAGAATAAACACCAGACATTATGCGTCCTGGGCCTCAGACACTGAACGCTGTCTCCTGTACACGAGCGCTGGATTTGGTCTGGCTTGGCCCCGTACTGTCCCGCCATCTCTGTCTTGCATTAGACCAGAGACTATTTACGAGTGCGGCGGGCAGACTTAGCTGAAACAGTTGAGGTCTTGTATCACCAGATGTTTTATAGGGCATGCGGCATGGAGGAGGCAGGCAGTAAGCAAGGAGGCAGAGGGGGGCCGGCGCTGGCGGGGCTGGCAGTCAGGTGCTCTTGGTGCCCTTTTATGGGCCAGTCCACTAATGAAAGTGGGGTTCTGGGACCACTGCGGAACATCAGAGGCCACCCCACCCCACCAGACCTCCACTTCCATCTACACAGGAATGTCATAAAGCTTTAAAAGACCACCCCCCCTTTCATTATTCACTTCCGCCTCCCCTTCCACTCTGCTGTCCCGTCCGCTGATTGATTGGTTTCCATTTGTTGTCATGTTTTCAGGTGGTTGCTTAAGTGTCTCTTTCACTTCACAAGGGTGCCACAGAATGGGAGCAATACATTATTATTAGGCAGATTAGTGTGAGATGTTCCCTGGAAGCACTGCAGTCAGAGTCATTTGATAAGAGAAGTGAATGTGATAACTGTGATATGGCCCGGCATGTGGAAGCGTGGAAAGGCACCAGTCACATATGGAACAGATAAAGAGAGTGTTTCTGTGGTCAACTGTGATGTTGACACTTCAGAGACCTGCTGGTGTAAAGTTGCCAAGAAAGGGGTCCTGACGCACTCTATCTCTGCCAATCTGCTTCTATCTGCCCATCAATCCAGTCATCCACGGCTAAATCCATATGTTCGTATATAGCACAAACACTGCATATGGACTTGCATCCTGTGATGTGTCTGAAGTCACAATCAGCCTGTCAAGTCTTTGAAGGCTCTGGGGCATGAGGGATAAAATGCACTATGAAGGGGGGGGGGGACACCCCGGTCGTTGTTTTGGTTGAGACTTCCTCCTATGCTCCGTCTCCATTTTCTGTAGAAATTTGCAACTGAATTCCTATTTGGTGTGCAATCTCGAGCCTCACTACATCAATAAATGGACATAAAGATAAATAGATGTCTGTGTAACTTATATAAGTGTCAATTGTTATGAAGTCTGAGTCCAGTCCCAAGTCAAGGCGTGTGATCCTCACACGCTGCACTTCTCCTCCAGATGTCAGACAGGTAAGTCCTAGACTCTGTGTTTCAAGTCAAACAAATCACCATTTGTGTTTTTGCTGATGTGAACTGTTATGAAGGAAACTGTGAGTTGAGGTCCAAGTGAAGCCATTGATGCAAGAGTTCAGTTTTTGACTTGAATGCATACCTCTGATAGGTTCTAACACTTTCAGAAAGCAGACTCTCTGGATGCCCTCAGAAACTGCACACGAGACCCCTTGCTGGCTTGATGAATTGTGGACCTCACAGTTATGTACCTTTAGTGCGTTTAGTCCACAGTTCTGTCAGTGCAGGGAAGTCTAACAATAGAACAACTGGATTCAGGTCATCCTTCCATCTACTCTGCTAACCTTCAGGCCAGACCCCACTTCCTGCTCACCCACCACTCCAAGCTTGCTTTCTGGCCCCTGAATCCCTCCTCTCCCCGTCTTGCTGAGCAGCTTTGAACTCCAGCATGTCTCACATGCCTCCTCGCTCCCGACATTTCAGCCCCATGCATCACAGCAGCTTAACTCCCATGTAAATCAGCAGGTCGAAGAGAAATACATTCTCTGCCAGGTGCATACACTTAGCCAACACTGCCTGACTGTTGTTGAGAAAAAGACAGCATGTGGTGAAAGAGAAAGAGAATGTATATGCGTGCATATGTGTATTTGCTCCCTTTCCTCGTGGGAGCACAGTTACTGCAATCTCTCCCCGGCAGGCATTCACAGGATCTGACTGGATTACACCCTGAGCCCTGCTCGCACGTTTTAGCCACAGTACAACATGCTTGAGTGAAAGAAGATGGAGAAAACAACAAGGGGTGGTGATGAGGAGGAGGAGGGGCAGGAAGAGGAGGAGGAGGAGGAGGACGCTGTTGGGTTAAAGAGGGACTGTGTGCTGAGTAGTGGTGTGGAATAATGTCCCTGTTTACTTTCTGGGCTGTTGTCGTGTTAAACAGCAACGAGCCAGGCAGCTCTGGGTGATGGGAGGGGACAGGACTTCTTGTCAGGCTAGTGGAAGGGTGGGGTGGGGCTTGCAGTTCATCTACGGGATGTCTGTATCAGCTGTGGGTAGATTCAGAGCAGAGGGCAAAGTTGGGGGTGCAGAGGAAGGAGGCATAAGAATGAGAAGGAAAATATAAAATGTATTGTAAGATGCATCAACAATGCATGGCCAATCACAAGTGCACGATCTCACGGAAAAAGCAGATTGGTTTTCTCAGTGATTCAAGCTTGTTTGCTCACATTAATACTGGTGTTAGATATATGCTGTCGATATACCACTTCACAACAAAACAGAATGTCCATGTCTCAGCAGTAAGGACCTGAAGTTGTTGAAGATGAAGTAAATGGTGTATTTCTAACTATAGTTGCTGCCAGTGATGTATGCGTGCGATTTACATTACGTGGCATTATTGCATACACCCTTGAATGGGCGCTGTTAGGGGATGTAAACAGCAGCAGAGAACAGATTTCTGCCATGTAACCTACATCCCAGGTGCAAAGTGAGGGGAAGTTTTGAGGAGTCAAAACTGAATTTGTTCATCAATTAAATTGAACCCAGTCACAATCATGTAATGTCTCTTTCTCTTCTTTTCACTCATTATTTTTTTTACTTCTGCCCAATATGTGTTGGGTGGAGGTTGGACAGAGAGACAGAGAGAGAGAGACAGAACAAACAGCAACCACCATACTAACAGCGACTATAGCACTGACAATAGGAGTATGACTAATAATTAGCAATATGGTAACAGTGAAAAACATGACAATAGTTAATATCTGAATAATAATAACACGACTCATATCAGTAAAAAGTGGCGGCGGCTGACGATCCACAGCAGTGATTCATGAAGCCAGAGAACCACAGCAGGAGAACCAGGACCAGGATCCACAGGAACCAGAGAACCACAGCCAGGAGAACCAGGACCAGGATCCACAGGAACCAGAGAGCCACAGCAGGAGAACCAGGACCAGGATCCTCAGGAACCAGAGAACCACAGCCAGGAGAACCAGGATCAGGATCCACAGGAACCAGAGAGCCACAGCAGGAGAACCAGGACCAGGATCCACAGGAACCAGAGAGATAAGAAAAGCACAGAAAGGCTCTGCGGAAGATAGCCAGTTAGTAACAGACATTAAAGAGACATGAAGCATAAGGATGGAGAGGAAGAGGAGGAGAAAGGAGCCCAGTGCATCATGGGAGTCCCCCGGCAGTCTCAGCCTATACCAGCATAACTAACTATATGCCTTATCAGAAAGGAAGGTTTTTAGTCTACTCTTAAATGTAGAGAGGGTGTCTGCCCCTCGAACCCAAACTGGAAGGAGATTCCACAGGAGAGGAGCCTGATAGCTGAAAGCTCTGGCTCCATCATTACTTTAGAGGACTTTAGGAACCACCAGTAGGCCTGCATTCTGGGAGGGCAGTGCTCTAGTGGGGTAGTACGGTACTATGAGTTCTTTAAGGTATGATGGAGCCTGACCATTAAGAACCTTGTAGGTGAGGAGAAGGATTTTAAACTCTATTTGACTGGAGGCCAATGAAGAGAAGCCAGTACAGGAGAATATGATCTCTTCTCTTCGTTCTCATCAGAACACGAGCAGCAGTGTTCTGGACCAGCTGGAGAGTCTTTAAGGACTTATTGGGGCAGCCTGATAATAAGGAACAGAAATAATCCAACCTAGAAGTGACAAATGCATGGACTAATTTTCCTGCATCATCTATAGACAAGATGGGCCTGATTTTAGCAATATTACATAGATGGAAAAAGGCAGTTATCCCACAGGACAGGACAGGACAAATTCTGATCAAAGATGACTCCCAGATTCCCCACAGTGGAGCTGAAGGCCAGAGTAATGCCATCCAAATGCCAGTTAAGCATCATATGGCGCATAGTCCAGTAACAAGAAATGAAACGTTATCAGGTAATGGTCCGATAGAATAGAGTTTTGTGGGAAGACTGTTAACTGTTCAGTTTCTACACCATATGCCAGAACAAGGTCATGGGTGTGGTTAAAGCAGTGAGTGGGTTCATTTACACTCTGGGAGAAGCCAAAAGAGTTCAATAGTGATATGAAAGCAGCGCTCAGACCATCATTATCATCGTCCACATGAATATTAAAGTCACCCACTATAATTACTGTATCTGCACTGAGGACTAAATTTGATAGAAACTCAGATAAGAATTCAGAGTAGGGACCAGGAGGGTGGTACCCTGTAACTAATAAGACTGGCTTTAGTGTTTTCCAGGTTGGATGAGAGAAACTAAGAACAAGGCTTTCAATGAATCAGAGTTAAGTTTAGGTCTGGGCTTGATTAATAAGCCTTTTTTTTAAGCAGTACATTTGCTTAGCTTACTATTTAAAGTGAGAATAGGTAATGTGTCATAAGTAACTACATCAGAAAAAAAATCCGAAAGCCTTTATTGTCACTGTGAAAAAAAATACAATGAAATTGGTAGCGACCCTCAGTGATGTGTTTCCAACATTAACACATAAAAAAGCTCATGACACTGAGCATACTGTACATAAAAACAATAAACAATGAATATAAAAGTATATCATATAAAAATGAGTGCAGCAAAGTGCTTAAACATTCTTTGATTTTTTTGTTTAATCATTGTGTTCATTGTGTTCTGGCAGCTCTGTAGCCATCTGCCAGATGGCAAAAGTTCAATGAGTTGGTGGCCAGGGTGAGAGGGGTCTTTAATGATGTTTTGTACTTTGCTGATGTAGTGTGAAGTGGCAAGTCCTTCCAGGGAAAGCACAGGTATGCAGGTGATCTTTTCTGTGACAGGTGACACCCTTATGTATCTATTCAATGGACTAAATCTTGCACCAAACCTTAATCCTGCTGCAGATTGTGACTCGGCCTGCGTCCAGATGATTTTACTCCTGTTGCCTGTGTGATGTCTTCACAGCGAGTCTTGATTGGTTGGCAGGACGATGTGCAATCAATCAGTTTCTTTTGCAGTTTTGTCATACTAGAAGACTAAGCAGATGCTGAGCACAGGAATATAGAAATTATTACCCCCAAACAGTTCTGAGGCAGGCTGCAGTCTGCTTAACAAAGGAAAGGAATTAATCCCATTATGAAGCCAAATGAATTTTATGGCTGACTACACAAAAATAGTTAGTAAATACAATTACTGATTATTTTTACCATCAATTAATCTGCAGATTATGTTCTTGAATACCTGATTACTCTATCAGTAAATGAATGATAAGAAATTGTTGTTTTATCTGGATTCTTGAATCCTTAATGTTGAATTCCTGAATCGTTGGGTCTCTCTCTTAATTAAAGAGTTTGGTCTAGACCTGCTCTTTATGGAGAGCGTCTTGAGATATTTGTTTCTATTCATATAACACCCTGCTTAAGTACCATGTACCACTGTACCATGTAACATTGCACAATGGCAACTGTTACATTACTGCATCATGTAACATTTTGCATCATGGCAGAGTGTCGGTGCATTGACCAGTACATGGTCAGTACCGTGATGTCTAATTTTTACCATTGCCAGTACCATGGTACATAACTTATACCATGGGCAGTACCATGGTAAAACTGAAAATATCATCCATTGCCATCATCAAATTGCTCTGTGTTCAGTCTGAAAACCTGTGTGAACTTGTGTGACTGAAACATCACAATAAAGGGTTTGGGAGTTTTTCTTATTAGTTGACAATGTGGGCTATAACCTACCTGATACTTCCACTAGTGGGGCATCATGTTTAAATGTCCCATGATTTTCAAAGTGTTTCTTTCTTTCATTACGTGTGAACATATAAGAAATTAATTCTTTGCCGAAAACAGTTTCTTATTAGGAGCTTCACTCAAGATGTGTTCATACGGTTTAAGAGACGTGCAGTAAGTCTGTTGTGTAGTAGGACATAACGTCCCATCAGATTCAGGTTCACAGTGTAACATCACTTTGTCTGTGTGTTCCTGCATATCTTTCTTTCTTTCCTTCTTGTCTTCTGTTTCACCGAGCTCTGGTCACTTCCTCTCCCTCCATCTTCCCATCCCTTGCGCCTGTACTGGCCTGTGTAAGCGTGCTAAAGGGTTGGGGTGGGGTGGGGGGGGGGTGATGGAGAGGGAGGGGCAGAAGAGATTGGGTCGGCAGTGCTGGGTCGGTCATGCGAGAGCAGCCGGAGTGCTTGTGGTCATTATCAGAGCAAAGTCTCAACGTTGCCGCACCAATTAGTTTTGACCCAGAAGGAATAGTCTGTAGACCGGGGACAGGCATCGCTCCATCCACAGCAGATTCAGATGGACACACACACACGCACGCACACACACACACACACACACACACGCACACACACTAGCTTGCACGTGAAACATCACTTTCATTTGTACTGCAGGAGTGTACATCTCTGGATGTCTCTTGCCCCACATTCTGTTTTCTTTGTCTATTTTCATCTCAGCACAGAAGTTTTTCAGTTCAGGTGCCTCCTGACGAGGACGGGTTTTGAATGACAATCTTTACATCAATCTGGGAGACTACGTTGAAGGGAGGACTTTCATGAAGGAGTGAAATCAGATTGGTTTTGTTTAGAATCATCAACCTCGAGGGATGCATGTGTCTAATGTCCATGTGACCTTTTAGATGAATCTCGGTTTTGTGCGTGCGTGTGTGTGTGTGTGAGTGTTTGAACATCATCAAGAAAGGAAAAATATGGTTTATTTGCAGAAATCACATTACAGGTGTGACCACACATTCTCAGACAAACTACAGGATGTTTAAAATCTTTATTGATTTGGACAATGTGCCTCACCACACATTGCACAGACCACTGGACAGCTCAATTGCAGCTCAAATTAGTTTGTTGAGACTGAAATCTTTCCATTTACACTAAATAATAATCTCTGCCAAATGTCTTCTAAAGGAACCTGTCCACTGTTTTGTCCAGCCATGTAAATTCAATTTGATTCCATTAGTGGATATCGCTGGAATCAATGTGGTATCAGATACTTTGTCTTGATTTTTATTTTCTATCTGAATTTCCTGAGCAGAGTGAAGGTCCAAGCCTGCTTTCTTCTTCAAAGACTTCTGAGAAGTGACAGAAACAGCTGTTTTTTTTTTGTATCTAAGGCAAAGTCAGTGACTGAATCCATGGTGAAATACTAAATGTTTGTCCAATAAACATAGGCACGATATGAAAATTATGGGCTGTGCACGCCTGGTTTACCGCTGGTGAAAGAAGGTGTGCATTCACAGCAAAAATCGCATCAAAGCATTTGGAGTGTCTAAAAACTATTCAAAAGAACTGTAAGGAAAAATATATATTTCATTTTTAAAAGACATTTCAACACAAGGAAACATTTCAGGTATGTTTAAAGACATTTCTCGATTTGTCCTTGCTACAGAGACAGAATCAAAAAATCAAAAGAAAGCTTTGTTTAGGACTCCTTTAGAGATGAATGATTTGAAAAAGAGAAAATTATTTACATTGCTGTCACATTTGCACATCATTGAATCATATTTTCTGCTGACATCAGCCCCTGAAGTCTCTTTATGCTTCGTAAGTGTGTGGAGAGTCACAGGTGCTGAAACCCAATAATGAAACTATAGATGTTGACATGCCACACTAACTTATATAAAATGGAGTATTTGGATTTCTGCACATTTTTTTTTTTTATTCCCTAAGGTATTTGCTGAACATTGTGACATCACTGCATCGAAGACAATGTGTCAGCAAACATGACAGTTTATCCATATAATGTAAACCACTGCATTTGGAGGTCAAATAAAAATGGGTGCACTTGAAAGTCAGTTATAATCACTAAGTGCAGCAGGTCAAAGTTGAAGCAAGAAGTGGGTCTGTTGACTGTGAAGCATTTACAATTGACTCCAAATATGTTTGACTAACCTGCTGTTTTATCTACAACCTGTACGACCTGTCTTAATCGGGTTTCTCACTCGGTGTATTAGTTTGGTCAGGTGACAATACATTGACCTAAAACCAGATCCATGTGTGTGCCTGCATGTAAACTTCAGGAGTCTCTTCCTGCGTCTGCGTCCCTACTGGCTGCCAGCTCGGCCCAGGCAGACTCCTCTCTGATTTGTTAAGGTAATGATCTAATCTGCGGCCATTAGGGAGAGCAGCCTTTAGTGTTTAATGTGTGGCCAGGTGGTCCAGCTGCCAAGCTCCACAAATTAAAGGGCCCAGGCTCGGCAGTAATGAGTAATGAGCTGTATTTAAAAGCTGCCATACCTGAACCCACTCAGCCAGGCCTCAATATGGCCAGGTTCAAATGAACAACTTGACTGCTTTTTCAATTCCCCAGATGCTCAGACGAGCTCAGACAACTGTGCATAGTGCAGCTATATACACACACACACACACACACACACACACACACACACGCTATGAAGCTCCTTAGAAAAAGAAATACTCTCGCACACCTCCAGTCAGAGATTTGTGAACATCCTATATTTTACACTTCAATAATGTAAATGTCAGAAAGGTTGGCTTCCTTTTCTGGAGTTACATGGAAAAACGATGTGACCAGAAATGACTGGATGAATGAATGACTGGATATATAGACGAAAGTATAGATGTAAAAAACTACGATAAAGAATGTAAAGACAGTAGTGCAATGATGCAGAGTGCAAAGAGGCTGGAATGAATATGGAATGACTATGCACAGGTTCCATTATATACATGAGGTAGGTAGGATACGGGTGCACGCAGTGCAGTAATGGTATGCCGACCAAACTGTTTTCTGAACTGCAAAGAATGAAGAGACTTAACAGTGTGATTCTCACATGAATGTGATTCAGTCACTTATTCAGTCATGGGGCAGAACATTGCAAGTGTATCTATGTCTGACTTTAGTGTTCAACAAAACATCTAAATGCATGCCAGACTCTGAATGAACATATTAATTAATTCATTTTAAAACCAATTACTTTGTTAGGGGTCAATACAAAAGAAGCCACCTAATTCTCATTGTCACATTAAATCTGATCATCAGTCTAAATGAAATGCACTATTATGTACTCAGTCAGTTAACACAGACTTCCATTAATGTGGATCAAAAAACCCAATGAAAGCATGATTAGCATGTTGATATATTTAAAGTAAACAGTGAGTATTTGAGTTTTTGATCAGACCTTGTGGTATTCTGTCTTTATGAAAAATGAACTAATAAAAGCGAACATAGCAGGTAAGTTGCTTACATAGGAATTGGAAGGTAGAATGTTTAATCATGTCAGGTGTTTTGTGGATCTGATATTGCAATGAAATGTTTCTGTGGATTCTAGTATCACTAACAATAACGAAACAAGAAAATAAATTAAATGAACACAATACAGTAAGTACAAAAATCCAAGGCAGAGAAAAACTGCAGTAACCCTGAGAGGGTTACCTGGTACCCGACACTGGTGACCATTAACACCCTCAGACTTTATGCTCAGTGAGTACCCACTACTCAAGTGTGTGTACACACAATCAGAAACGCACACACACAGCGATCTAGCAGTGCGGGGTGGCCGGTGACGGCTGACCACACTTCTGTCTCTGTGTGTGACAATGTGGAGCAAATGCATGAAGCCTGCCGTGTCACATCATATTTACACACCACATCCACACCCACACGCACACACACACACACACACACAAATAGAAATTTGTTGAAGTACTCTTCAAACCATCCATCTATGTTTAGTTAATTTTGAAATTTCATCTTCATTGTTTTTTCTTGTATATGTTGTTTGTATACTATGCAACCGTGCTCTTCTGTCAAAAAAAAAAAAAATACTAAACGGATAAGACAAGTAAAAGAAATGAAAAATAAAAACATTGGGGCCTGCACATGGTTTCCACTTGGGTAGATTTCTACAGCTGATATATTGCTATTTCCCATCCGTTTTTCAATAAAATACTAAAATTAATTTGAAATCTGTCATAATTCTTATAAGATGCATTTTTAGCTCTGTCAAAACAGAGAGCAAAGCAAACTGCAGTCAAATTCACGTGACAGTTTGACGTCTCAGCAACTGCTGCTGTCATGGCAATTTGGAAACCAAAAATGTTTGGGGGGCCACTGACCACAAAATGCTGATAAAGTGAAAGTTTAACACAACACCTACCTAATAATGTGTCCTTTGAAGTACTCTGATTCTACAAAAAGACAAATTACTTCTACACCACTAGGTTTCACTACTTTTCACATTAATTTGATATTTGAGAGGCGTTCTGATCACTGGCTCTGCGTCTTGGTCAGCCCGTCCACCCATTTAGGCTCTTCATCCGGGCTGATTTACCTCTACTTCGATTTCATGCATGCATGGCGGAGAGCTGTCATTAAGCAATGTGATTGGAATATTCAGATGACTGTTTTAATTGAAGAGAACAAGTGTTCACACATGGCAGGGCTGGCGGTGTTGTCGAGTGCCTGAGGCCGAGTCCCCGAGCGGCCCAGACCCATCTGATCACGGCTCAGTGGAGACCACGAGCCCACCGACACTACGGTAAAACACTGGCTGCTTTTAATGCCCCCAGGCTTCCATCACATCCACATCACACTGCACACACACACACACACACACACACACACACACACACACACACACACGCACGCATACACACAAAGGCCTGTGCAGCACGGGAGAGGAAGGGAAGGAAGGGCAGAGAAAGAAAGGGAGGACAGGAGGAGGCGATGAGACACAAGAGAGGTGGAAGGAAGGGATGAATGAAGTGAGTGATAGCATAATTTGAAGCAGCAAAGACAATGACATGCAAAACAAATGGGATTTAAACAATGCGAGTGAGACTTGTAAGCACAAACTGAATATGGTAAGTGTTTCAGTCAGCGAGAGCCACGCAACAACAGTAACACGCCGAACACTCGTTTCATTTCACTGGCATTCATAAACATGAGTCAGCACTAGTACATTAGAGTAAAGCACATGTGTACATGCATGATGCTTTAACTCATGTGCAGTGGACCAGACAAGACATCAATTTCATCTTTAAATGATGAGTTTTAATCGTTAATCGACTTCAGTGTAGCACTACAGTAACACCAGAGTGTTATTTATATTCATATTAATCTATTAATGACACACAATGTAATTGGCCCATTGTGCTTTCCATGAGTTGAACAAAAGAATGAGTAATGCTGCCTGTTTCTGTACTGGTATTGCACAACTTGAAAATTACATTGATATTGACACACACACACACAAATTAAAAATAAAAAGATTTAAAAAAATTATACAGCATTTAAACACTTAAAGACTGAAAAATAGGTTCCAAAAAGCAATTATTTGGAATTATTTGTTCCCAGGAACAATGTCCCTCGCTGCCTTCCCTGAAGCTGATGTCCAGCTGATTTATATTAAAATATTACAAAATGAATGATATTTTCCCCAAAAACATGGAATGATGTTTTTAAACCAGAGCGTTGTGTGCAAAGCTTTGTGCTAGGCTCAGTGTGGCTTCAACAAACTCCCTGAGTGAGATTCTGGACGACCTGTAAGTATTCCATATGTAGTACAATTATGTCTGCACACATTTAATGTCACAGCACAATGTGGTCATGTTGTACATACAAGTATGCATAATCACTGAATTCTGTTTGTAATCAGTAAGAGTTGAGTAGTTGACAAAAATTTTCCCCACTTTTATTTGCAACAACAACTTTAGTATTTAGAAAGGCATTCTTTTGCAGTGTCTCTCATAGACTCCTGAAAATGATTGCATTATCACTTGCGCGTAAGTACAGCTAGAGAGGTTCTTCAGGAGTGAGAATGTACACAGAACAGATACAGATTTTTTTCTTTTTTTTTTTTTTACCCTAAGTTACATTTAAAGTTCAATTGTCAGATTTTGCATGAAAGACCTTGGCAGCGCTGCAGTTTGCTTCATCTGAGCGTCTCTCGAGGAAAAATCCCAGATATCTTCTGCCGCCTCATTCATGGATTAAGAGAATAAATATGTGTGCTACCGTTGCGCTGGGAATTATTACTACACCAAGTCTTGTTGGTTGCCAGGATCACCATGGAGAACGAAATGCTTGAGCGATGCTGGGGTCCGGTAGCCCTTCACCCCCTCACGCCTGGTCCTCTTACCGTGCTCGGGCACCTCCTGTCCTGCCCAGATCACCCACTCCTCATCCACATTAATTGGCTGTCAAAAATGTGCTGAATTAACGGATTAATGAGCGTGGATTTGAATCCTAAGTTTGGCAAAGGGGGGATGTTTCCCTGCCGTGGTGCAGGCTCCCCCTGCCTCCCCTCTCGTGTGCGCAGGCCTGTTACAGATATGCATCCAGGACATTTGAGCGGATTGCATTTCATTAGTTTGATTTGAGCGGACAGCACTAAGCTGCTGAGGGCTCTGCGCTGACAGCTAATTACAGGAATCAGCCTTGTCCACTGATAGAGAACAATGGGCTGGGATGAGCCCGCCTCGCCAGGGGGACCGGCCCTGCATACAGCCCCAGCATTTGGCTCCCATATAGTCCCCAGTATGGAGAACCATTACTTGTGTTAAAGGATATGGAAAGCCTAATTGAGTGCTACCTTCCTCCTCAGCTCCCAACTCTATTTTGAGACAGAGGGAGTGATAGAGAGATGGGAAAAATGGCCCTTCTGGCAACCTGAAGTAACTCCCCCCCCCCCCAAATAGCACCCCACCAACTATACCCCCCCTTCCCCACCCATCCCCGTTGCTATCCTCCAACCCACAGCATCCTCCTCCATCCCCTCACCGAGGCCGGCCGGCTGCGTGCATGAGTCTGTCCGCTTCCATAACTCCGTCCATCTTTAAATCATCAACATTAAAAGACGCTCACTCATGTGAACACTTTCCCCCTTAAAAGAGAATTAAATGGATTAGCGCAAACGTCAGTAAATTTAGCGGTGCATTACCCTTGCAACATTTCAAATGGCAGATCGCAGTCAGACAACTGGATTAGAGTTCCTGCTCCCTGCCCGCTGTAATCTTTTGTCAGGAATCATGTTTTTTCTCTCTCTCTCTCTCTCTGTTCTTCCACCGACCACGCAAAGAAGTTTTCTTTTATTTTCGTCTATAATGAGTTTGTTTTTCGAGCTGTCCAAAACTACTTTGGATCTTCTGCGTTCTTTTAAGCCACAGTACTGAGGGGAGAGGCAATTTTAGACAGGATCTCTGTGTAATGTGTGCTCCTCTGTCTCGTTTGGGAGGCATTGATATGGCCAGTGGCTAGTGGCCAGGTGCGCTGACACAGACTATTATTTTGGGAGCGAGTAGCACCATCTCTCAGCTTTTTGTGCCATTTTCAGGTCAGGCCTTTAGGTCATTTTCCCCTACAGATTCTACCAGTCTATTTTCTGGTCGGCTGATGGAAGGTAATGACTGAGAGGCTGATGGTGGTGCTGGCTGTGCCTGCATGTGACCATGTCATCTCAGCTCAGTGACAGGGCCTGCTGTGGACGGTGTCTGCCAGGGGAGCACCGAGGAACAGGCAGAGCCCAACGCTTGGTCTGGGGGGTCAATGTGAGGTGGCCCCTGCACTGACTGACAGGACACCGGGGTTTGTTAGGGAGATTTGTCCCTGCTGTGGATCTCCTGTCGGCCCGGTTGTGGCACTCGTGTCAATTTGCACCCCACGCATGTCGCCAGTCTAGCTGACAGGTGAGCGGTGGTATGGCGTCCTGTCCGCCTAATTGTACCCCGCAGTCCTGCCTGTGTGTGGGTGCAGAGAGGATGGCTGAGGCCCGGGCCTGTTAGCGCCCTGCTTGCCCTGGCGGCCAGGCCCAGAGCAGCCTCCTCAGCATGGGAGTAATCCAAGGTGAGGGCCTGTCGCACTGTCAGCTGGTTGTCTACCCGCTGCAGAGAATGATGGACACTCCGCCTGACACAACACACAAATATGTATTCCTAGCCCGCCGTCTGCACATGATGGTGTGCCCAGTGTGCATGCAAGTATAAACACATACACAAACCCCCCACACAACACATGCAAACAATAAATCAAACTACATTTACATGAAATCCAGGGAGAGGTAGATAGATACACATGCATTTTTGTCATGCATGCTGTATTCCTTGGGGAATCCAAGGCCTTCAGTGTGGGGGGAAATGGAGAGGGGGAGGTTGTAATTGTCAAATTGTCCATCTTTGAATTCCCCAAAGAACTTTGTATGTAAATATGTTGAACACGAATCTTAAGCAATTCCCATGTTTTGTTTCCGAACTCCAATACAAGATAAATGGCTAAGAATTAATGTCACAAGACTCAAAATATAGCCACTCTTCACACAAAACACGCTTTTGTCATGTAAGCTGTCTCCCTGAATATTTAAAAAAATGATCTGACATGAGTGACAAACTCAAATGAAGCCATTCCTAACCATGCTTTTTTTCCCCTCCCACCGTTATTTTTGTTTTCCCAAAAGAAATCGATGATGTTTGCTTGTTTGATGAACAGTGTGAAGAGGGTGTGTTTGTGGGGGGAGGTAGGGCGTGCGCGTGTGTGTGTGTGTGTGTGTGTGTGTGTGTGTGTGTGTGTGCGGGGGGGGAGGGGGGGGTGCCATTTCCTGGCTCATGAAGGCCTCTGTGCCAGCTGCGCAGGGCTGGTGCTGCTTCCTGGGGGCAGATGCCTGCAGTGCTGCCTCCATGATCCCAGCTCTGTTCCTGCAAAAGCCCCTGCAGTCTGCTTCACGCCCTCAGCTAAGAGAGGGGGGGGGGGCTGGGGGTGGGATGATGGGGGGTTACCACACACACACACACACACACACAGACACATAACACCCCTAAAATACTTGTGCACGCACAGTCATACAACTGGAAGTGCAAATACACACACTCTCGCTCACACACAGGCAGATACACACCTCCCAAGCTCTGGAGCATTAATTAGGCAGCCTACAAGTCTGCCACACCATGGTATACCTCCATCACATGCTGGAAGACAGGCAAGAAGGACGAAAAGCACAATTGAGCACACACACGCTGCAGAACTCGGAGGAACTGGGAGGTGCGGCCGGAGCCCGACAACAGAGAGATGAAGAAAAGAAGAGATTCCAGTCACTTTTTTGCCTCTGAACATCAGCTCCTCCTCGCCTTCAGCTGGCTCATCCATCGCTTTCATCACCCATTCCGTCTGTCCCCCTCTCCTCTCCAGGCACGTTGTTACTGACACCACACTGGCATCCAGTGGACCTGGAGAGTACTGCAGCCCCTCCACCACAGTGCCCCTCACCCACCGGGTCTATAAATAGGCTCTAATTAACCACAGCACTGTACCTTTGGAGATGTTGTTTGGAGTTTGAGAGTGTTTGTTGTCTTGTATCTATAGAAGTCGCTCCTCTCTGGGAATGAAAGAGGGCTGAAGGTGTTTTTGCATTTTGACAGTAACACAGATGTAAACCGGTGTTCAGCCGGTGTGTGAGAATGACAGGCAAGTTAAACAGTGAGTGAAGACATGGACTAACCGGGGTCAGGCTGATGATTTTGCGCTTGAAATGAAAACACCTCTAGTATGTCGGAGGACGACTGTTTGTTGTCTTTAAACCCTGCAGTGAAACCTGCCTGATTCGGTGTTAATGTACCTTTTCATAAATCAGGATTTCAGTGTGTCCAGTGCTGGCTCTTCACATGATTTTCCACCTGCGAAAGAATATGACTAAAGCAGAAACTGAAAATGTTTTATGACAATGTAACATTTAAATGTACGAACACAAACATATGGCCACAACACATTGGCAACCAGCCGATTCTACTCAGAAATATCAGTATTCCTCAAAACAGGACAATATTTTTATTAATTTCTAGGTTTTTGTCACGGCACCTCTATTCCCAATGATTATGGCACCAGCAAACAACACTCAATTTTCTCAAGGGGTCACAACTTGCATTTTTAATATCATTAATTACAGATCATACACATGAATGTATATGACTGCTGACACTTACACTTTGTGTTTTTATTGTGACCTTAGATATAAAAAAAATACATATATACAGGCATTTCTCTTCTGTTTGACACTTTTTAATGACCCAAATTGTTATAATGAAGAGTTATGAAAGAACATTTGAGTTATTTAGTCATGGCAATGGTACTTAGATACATTAAATCATTTTTCAATTTGTGGTCCATTTCATGTTATTCTATTTGCGCATCAGATGACCCCACACGGGGGTCCTGATCCCAAAATTGTGAAAGGAACTCTTAATGTACTATATTTGATATTTAAGATGATTTAAGCTCGAGCTAAGTTTCAAGTCTCGGCAGGTTGATTTTCAGAAAATAATAAAATGAATAAAAATAAAAAAGTCATTCAATTACTGGCTCGAAGATAAGGAAAGCATAAAAGCATGGTCTGCATCTATAATTTGTTGTAAATACGATAAAACATACAAAAACAATATCATCCTGTTATCACAGAGTAATTTTGTGCCACATTCAGGAATGTTTTCTTCCTGTTTATTTTCTGTCAAAGAATAGCGCTCGACCTCAAGTAGCCTAATTGATGAAATCAATGAGAAGTGAACAGAATTAGAGTCCTGACTGTGTGGACACTACATGGTTAACATTCTCCCTCTCAGTGTGAGCTGGGGCCGGCTACAGAGGGCTGTGGCAGGTGTCTGAGCGCGTGTTTTGCCCATATGGGGCAGAAATGCTCATGTTGCACTGATTTCCAATAGGTCTTCACCTCCTCTGCTGCTCATGGCCTGCGGCTCCTTCCTCCGTCTCCTCCTCCTCCTCTGCACTCAATCAATTGACTGACGCTGCTGACCAGCTCCCACAGCACGCTGCCGGGGGAGGGAAGTTATTGGAGTCGTGTGTGCGTGGGTGTGTGTGTCTGCATCAGATACCTCCAGTGAGGCTGTATATGCAGTGATGTTTGAATAATCTGCAAATAATCTGCAGAAATGTAAAGCTTCAGACAGGGAAATAACTGATATCTCTACATTAGACTTAGTTTGGGTCCAAAGATGCATTTCTATCGATTTTGCTTACACTTCTGTTGAAAAACTCTCTTATTATGCATTAAGCACATCCCATCTCAGGGATGTACATTCACCACAGTCACTTACATTAAGGTGAGTAGTGTTGCTAAATATGCTTTCTTTTTTTCATTTTCAGGACAGTAAAGGGTGCAACAATGAAATCCAACATCAGTTTGATTTTTTGGGGGGATTCTTTGGGGCTACAGAGTGAAGACAAAATACTGTAGGCAGAAGAAAGTACTGTTATGTACATCACATGGATCAACTGTACAAAGGTTCCCAAAAGTTTAGGGAGTCGAGAAACCTACATTTTTACTCCATAGAAAGAAGATTTTTAGTCACTGGGAAAAATGTAAAATTAAGTCACCCGAGATCTGAAAAGTCACTGAACATACAGCTGCTCACAAAAGTTGCCAAATAACAAGCTGGCCTCATAAAATCCCCACTATGCAGAGACATAGGAAGTTGGGATTTAATTAGGTTATTAATAAATCACACACACACTACAAAACACATTGCATTTAAGGAATATAACGTGAAAGCGAGAACATGACTCCAAAGTGTTTAAGTACTAACACAAACGTGCAACATTAAAGGAAAAAATAAAATCTTAAAAAACAAAATGATGTCAGTACAGACAAACCAAATTATAAACATAAACTCAACAGCATAACACAAAAATCATTGGCCAAATACAAAACCACCAGTAACATTCATCAACATATGGAAGTATTACCAGCTAAATTCGCAACTGGGCAGCATTTTAAATGTGAACAATGTGTCGTCACAGGTCGTCACAGGTTGTTTAATGCAAATGGTTGATGCAAAGACTAGTAGATGCTGTGACAAAGTGAACTCAGTCTTATCTAGATCAGATATCTCCAGAATAACTTGAGGATCCGTTTGGATTTTCCCACAATCACAGCTGTGCTATCAAAATCTTTACAGGAAAAAAACAGATTTGTTCAACTGTTTTTCTGTTGTGAGACTTCACCTTTGAGACAGGGGAGGTGTAGATACCAGGTGTGTGATAGAGAATACCTTCCTCTGGGAACCTGAGGTGCCTGCTGTCATGGCCACCAGCACAGGTGTGTGTGTGTGTTTGTGTGAGTGTGTGTGTGTGATTGTGCTGGTGTGTGGCCACCACCCCAGGGAGATGGTCAGCTGTTGTTTCATGCAGGAGATTACACAGCTTAATCAGGCAGCCGGATCAGGTGCAGCTGATGTTGTAGAGTCTCAACACACACACACGCACACACACACACACACACGCACACACACACACACACACCTCCCTTTACACCCAATTAGCCCCGTTACCAGGCCCTCCATGCCAAGGGACTACAGACACACCCATTGTATGCAGGTAAGCACAGCCTCACTCATGTGCAGGCCCATACATGTAGCATTATAGTCAAATCACAAACAAGTCATATGTAGTTTAAACTACACCACTATTTACTCAGAGCCAGCGCAGTCTTTTTCTTGAAAACAGATCTAATCCAGTCAGTGTGGTTAAACTGTGATATCACAGACAGTAGAACTGGTCAATACTGCATTGGTTGTGTGCAAGTTGGTAATTACTTTTTTCATTGTCATTCATTGACCCTTTTTTTTTCTTATAAAAAATGTCAAACAACATTTTATTGTAACTCACATGTACTGCACCATTTGTTCTACCAGTATCCAAGCACTTGTGACAGGCGTGAACACTACACTAGCTCAGCAACAAGTCCAGTTTTCCATTTTTGCCTTCACTCTTAACTTAGATTCCTGTTAGTGTTGCTTTGCCACAGTGACGACACTCTTCTTCAGTGGATAAGACAACTTCTCAGATCCTCAGGGGACCTCACTGAATAGGCAACTCTGGTATTTGCTACAGTAAAGCAACCACTGGCCAAACACTATTATGAACTCACTGCATCCTACAAGGTGAATGTATGGAATAAATAAGGGTCTCAATCATTTCGAACATGTAACATACTTACTCTGAGTCTCAATTGTTCAGTTTCCTCTTATTATCACATATTCAGCATTTTAATACAGCCAAATTCAGGGTTTATTTCTAAAACACTGATTAGACTTGTTAACCAGACATACCTGTTAAACACTTCAATCAAATGATATCATCTGACCACGTCAGTATAATGCAGGCTAATGTCAACACCTGCATCACAAAAAACATCATGCTATCTGAGTGCCCACGGAGTGAGACAGTTAGATTTGACTGGCAGCTGTCTCTTTAATTTCCCTGCCACACAGTCAAAGCTGTGCATTGTCCCTGTCAAATGATAAGCAGAGTTAAACCAGAAAAGAATTCTCAGTAGAGTGCAGATCTCCACTAGGTGATACCATACCATTTACCATGCCAACCATAACCTATCCTGCACCTAGAACCACTGTAAGCGCTACAGGGGCACTACCGCTGTGGCTCAGCAGTAGAGTGGGTCATCCCTCAATCAGAAGGTTGGGGGTTCGATCCCCAGCTCCTATGGGTCAACACGTCAAAGCGTCCTTGGGCAAGACGCTGAACCCCAACTTGTGTGAATGAGTATGAAAGAACAGTCTCCTCCAAATTAGATTCCTCCTGTGTGAATGATGTGTGAATGGGTGAATGAGGATGTGATGTAAAAGTGCTCTGAGTAGTTGAAATGACTGGAAAGGTGCTGTACAAATACAGAGCATTTACAAGATAATTATTTAACTTTTTCAATAAACCGTTACAAAAAAACGTATAGTCAAGATGGCAGTGAAGATAACATGGACTGGGATTTATTCGCGCTGTATCGTGCGCTACTTTATGGGATCATAACACTTCAGGTTTAAAGTTACTGTGTAGATCAAGATTCAAGGTACAAAACAAGATCAAACTTTTGTTGTTACTTTTAGCCAAATGCTTTTTGCTCTGTGAGGTCAAACTTCAGTTCGTTGATCGCTTATGGCACCTATTAGGAGTAAGGAGTCAGCAGTCAATGACAGTATAAAACAGTATAACAGGTTTTTCAAAGATTTTGAATACAGACATAAATGTCTACCGAAAAAAAGACACACACACACAACCAAAAGCTTGATGTAAAAAGCTCCATTTGATTCCATGCAATCATTGGCAATGAAGACAGCTTGATGGAAAGCCAAAGCAGATAGAAAAGATCTGTTCTCATATTCAAGGCTGCTCTGCAAACATTGCTAAATGTTTGCACCGCTACTTTGTTTTACACTTTTGGGTTTACAGTATTACCATGTCAAGTTCTGTTCCAATATTTATTCCTGTTCCACTTCTTGACAGGAAATTGGGTCGACCAATCAGCTTGAGATTTAGGAAACATTTGCACCGGCCCCTCTACAAGCTTCTCCAACCAATATGACCCCCCCACCCCCCTTTTCCTAGATCCACAGATCAGATCACAGATTCACAAGTATCTTTGCAGGGGTGTTGTTGTTGGGAACATACAGACAAACATATGGCTTCAATGCTCACATTGCAACCTGATCTCACAGAAACATGACGGAAATCTCTTAACTTTGCATTATGTGGTGGTGACACAAAGTGTTAAAACGACCATGGGAACTGTTGAAACTGAAACAGTTACAGGTTGAATAGGTTGCTGGACCCAAACAACATGGATAAGTTTAAGAAAAAGATAATGGTTTGGGTTGAAATAAGTATGTTAGTTATGGAAGAAGCAAAGTTACGTTACTTATTATCAGAGCTAGGCACTGGACCAGGTAGAACCCACAAGCAGGACACAGGAAACTCTCAGACAGGTGAACACTTTAATAAGGTCAGACAGGCAAACAATACTTACGGACGTGGGCAATAACAAAATACTTTACAAGATACAAAGGTGACAAAAAATTCCAAAGGCTTGGCAAGATAATAATTGGCAACTTGAACGCTCGACGAGACAAGACGATCTGGCACAGGACACAGGTAGACGCAGACAATATATACGCAAGGTAATGGGGAACAGGTGGAAACAATCAGGGCGGGGTGGACAATCACAAAGGCAGGAAACACACAAGGGCAGGAAGTCGTCAGCCTGAAACGAGAGGAGAGTTTAGATTTCAAAATAAAACAGGAAGTGAGAGATGAGACTAAGCACAAGTGAACACAGACAACTTAACAAACACGACAAGACATAACACTTATGTAACTTAAAACATGTAAGTTAATGGGACTTAAATCAAAGTAAGTCATAACTGACATTTGGCTTCGATTCGAATGGTGGTTTCCGAGGTGAAAGTCCGTCCCTCCACCATGACCTCCACCCTACATGGGACTTTTTCAATCATGAACTCATGTGTTCACCATGACAAAGGATCCTTATTGACTCCCAATTGGTTGTGCCCATTATAACAAAATGGTTTTTATCCTCAAAAATGCTGGCGAAGAAGAGAAAGGCAACAGCACTAATTTAATTTAATTTTTGCTGCAAAGTCAGATTTATTTCTGAGTGTAGTAGAATAGTGTTATTCAAGGCTAAAGCAGCCACACCGTGAAAAATTTGCTGCAAGTGGCTAGATTTGGTTTAAAACATACAGTGTCTTCCCATCTTAGAGTGCATGCGGACTCAACTGGAAAGTCTTTGACTCAGGAACATTTTGCATATCATGACATCTATTCAACTACGGGATGATTTTGTTTTTGTTTTAGGGCTATAGAGGTCTGTAGAAAAGCAGAGGTACTGATAATTCCCCCAGGGCTGGTAATTAGTTACCAAAGTCAACTTAGGTAAGTCAAGTCAGCATTGTTCCAACTGTCATCTACTTATCTAATTGTCCAGTCTGACTGAAAGAGAAATACACACCTCAAAAGTCAGAGAAATAATGAAATATTGCCTACGGATTATTAGGTAAATATGGCAGTGGCAATTGTGATTTCAGGTGACATTGCCCAGCATGGAGTAGAATTAAAAAAAACCTAAATTGATAGGGTCTCCTCTCAAACAATTCCATGGACCTTCACCTCACTGCACAGCCACCCAGCATCTTCAAACTTCAATCTATCCCTTAGTTCCTCCATATTCTAGCAACCTGGGACTGTTCCACTCAGACGGGCCTCTGAGATTCAGTGTGTCGCAGAATCTTGGAGACTCCTGCAGAGTGTCTTCTGATGTGTCCTGAAGTCTGTCACAAAGACAGACATCGCCTCTGTGTGACTGTCTCCGCTGCTATCTCTATCTTTATTTGCCTCATACATTCTCTCTCTTCTCCACGACCACTCTCCCTCCGTCTCTCTGATGCTGCTGTCTGTCTGGAGATTAATTAAACGGCTACCCAGCCAGCCACCACCGCATCAGCCGTCATCAGCCTCTCCTTGCCATCAGCTCCCCGCTACAGTTGGAGCTTGGAGAGAGTGCAAGTCCGTGCGCGTGCATCAACACACGCTATTAAATTGTATGTATGTGTTTTGCGTGTGTGTCATATTGGGTGTTTATTTTAGTGTGTGGGTTGTACACAGCTGCACACAGTGACGTTTTCTTTACTGTGTTCATAGTTTCTGTCTGTCGTGTTCTGTCTGTGTAATTGTGTGCATTTATGCATAGGGGTGTGTGTTTGTGAGCAAGATTTTATGATATTATCTGTGTGTGTGTGTGTGTGTGTGTGTGTGTGTGTTTGTGCAGTATGCATGGATATGTGTTCTGCTGGCGTATGTCCAACACAGTGTGTGTGTGTGTCCAATTACAGTGTATCTGTTGCTGTTGACGCGCACGTGAATGTGTGTGTCTGCAGTTTGCCTGTATATTTACATTATGTGTGTATTCTGTGTTTCAGTTCCTGTGGTGTGTTTTCTACATGTGTGTTTTTTTTTTTTTTTTTGCAGGATAAGCCAAGCTCCAGTAGAGAGTTGTGCCACAGTAGCAGTCAGCCGCGTGGGGGTGGGGGGTGGGGGGGGGCTGCGGTTGGATGTCGCATCTGAGTGTTTATTGTTCGCCATTATTGTTGTCATTATGGCAAGCGCTGGCATCAGTGGTGTGTGTGCTCCAGCCAGTCTTATCATTACACCGCGGTTCTCCGATTGTCAATTTACCGCGCAGACTCCTCTCAAGAATTTCCCCCGCTGTCATGTTGCTGAAGGCTTCCTCTGTCCCCTTCCCTTCAGTTTTCCCTCTTTCTTCTTTGTTCTTTTCAGTTCTTTGCAATGCTTTAAGGAAGTGTGGACATAATGTGTGTATGTGTGTGTTGGGGGCTGGGGGGTCAGTAAAGCTGGCAGCTCAGACGGGCTCTGCTCGGCTTTTCGGGCCTTAATTGAGACATACTGTCAGAGTGACAAACGCATTTGCATGCGGTGTATTTTTCAGGATGTGCTTTTTCTTAGTCTGCTTCCCACTCTGTTAATCAGCTCTCCATCACTCACATAAAGAAATGTGCACACACATATCGTCCCATGTACCCAGTATACACACACATACTGTACATGCTACTGCATAAGGACCTGTTGGGTCCCCATCCTGACAGTAACGAGGTGAAGAAAAAAAGAGTTGGAGGAAAAGAACATTTAGCTGATGTATTAAACTGATGCTGTCCTTGTTCTAGCCAGACAAGAGTATAGAGTCATGCTAGCAGCTGTGTAAGGCTGTACTAAAGGCTAACATTGGCATACTAATGGCTAACTATATATGTCAGTACAGAATTCCAATTTAATCCATCAAATAGCAGTTGAGATATTTCAGTTTGGACGAAAGACCGACGCTGTAGAGCCTCACAGCAAATGTGGCTAAAAACCACACTGAGCTATTAAACCACACCTGAGAGTTTCATTAGCAGTTTATCAAATAAAAATACCAAGTGTATCCGATGGACCATGTAAGTGTCAGAGGCTCTCTTTTTCTGCAGCTACACCCCCATATTTCAATCAAGTGCACATCAGTGAGCTGATGTTTTTTCTTTTTCAGGAACTTAGTTATTCAGCTCCAAACAAGTCATAAGAATCTAAAGTATGAAAAAGTGAAAAGCTGTCAGAAACAGGTGAGAACATGAACAAGGGAGGTGGGTGGGGGATGAAAATTGTGAAAATGTGAGCACTCGTTATAAAATATCATTTAGCTAGTACCAGATGGGAGAGTGCCAGCTATACTATACATGTTGTAGTGGAGCCAGATAACCCAAGCCTGTTTTCACAATCTGTCAATCCTTCTCCTTTGTTGTCTGACCTTATCGTTCTGCCCAGTGGAAAAAAAAAAACCCTCCCTTGAACCAAATGCATTATGCTTGCATGTATTAATACATTGTACTTGCGCCACACTGCTTTATTCTCTTGAACTCTATTCTACAGTCAGTCAGGTCCAAACTAAGCAACAGTGGGAGAATGTATCATAATGAATGCCAAAGCTGTGCACTATGAGGTATTTTGTTCTTGGGGCTCTTAAGGAATATGGATTATGAATGAGGGTGGGATCAGACCTGCTGTGGTTTCAATATGTATGAACCTTTTCATATGCACCAAGCCCACTCCTTTATCTATCACAGCCGGTGAGGATCAGGCAGCACTTCTGACACTGGTGAAAAGCAGCCACATGGGTTAGGATTTTATAGCCCTGTGCTGGGCTAAAAATTATAATATGTTCCTCAGTACTGTCATATTCATTACTGTTATAGGGCATGAGTTAATCAGATGTCATATTCATTTTCTACTACACAGCCAAAATTGTTGTTTGGATTTCCTGTTTCTTCTATAATCAGTATTAGGATCAGTGTGGCCAGATTGGATTGCCACACAGGGGCCCAATCAGGGCCTATAGAACCTTCCCAATCAACACAGAAGTTGCCAGATTTGTATATATTCATTGCCTCTGGTCTTCTTAATTGTATCAAGCACATTGAAGTTGATGCCCTGTCAGTCTCAATCATACTACTTGGGTTATGACCATCCGTTTAAAATTCTTTCTCCTTCGATTGTGAAAAATCATGTTTTTAAATAGTGTTAGTGACAGGACCGTTTCTAGGAAGACAAAGACACTCTGCTTTTCCTCACTGTCACATCTTTCCTATGAAACATTTCTCAACATAAAAACACGACAGTGTCCTTGATAGCTCAATAATACCGTTAAGGCCATCAGTTTGAATGATTTCCTCCCTGATTCTAAAAAAATCTGTTTTTTTTGTCCGTTTTTAATATTAGCCATGAGCCTCATCATTGTTATGGGCTCTCTGTTGTTTGATTTTATATTTAGAAGAATGTGTGGCTGAGATAGCCATATAATCGTGATGAAGATGGGGTTATTAAACTGGATTTTACACTTCACATCCCTCATTTAATCCGTACACTTTCACACTTTCATATATTTAATCAAACTGGACTTTAGACTGAATAGCATCCAACCTCCACAATTTAATTATCTATCCACATGTCACATTTAATTTTTGCTCTTGTCACCTTCATATATTTCATAGAGCTACACCTAATTTATTCATCCATTGTACAGTCCATATTTCCTTTGTATTCTTGATATTTCATTTCAAGTTTCTCAATTTCATAACCATTAGCCTACTATTCTACTCTGCAAATAAATTTAAAATTTAGAGGATCCTGCTTCATGTTCACCTACTAGCATTCTTAAAGCTGGGGTAGGCAATTTATGTTTGTGTGTCATTGGGCAAAAAAATCAATAATTACCTTTCAGTATGTTGTAATTCTAGTGTTCTGAGAGACAACTTGACTTCTGCTCCTTCTCTTGGCTGTTTTCAGGCTTTAGAACATTTTGTCTGTGAGAAGAGATATTGGCCCATCAATCAATCAATCAATCAATCAATCTATCTATCTATCTATCTATCTATCTATCTATCTATCTATCTATCTATCTATCTATCTATCTATCTATCTATCTATCTATCTATCTATCTATCTATCTATCTATCTATCTATCTATCTATCTATCTATCTATCAATCTTTATCTATATAACGCCAATTCATAACAGCGTTATCTCAAGACATTTTACATAAAGAGCAGGTCTAGACCGAACTCTTTAATTAGAGAGAGACCCAACGATTCAGGAATTCAAAATGAAGGACTCAAGAATCCCCACATGAGCAGCATCAGATATTATATTAGGAAACAGTGACATAATTATGGAGAGGAAGAGGAGGAGAGAGGAGCCCAGTGCATCATGGGAGTCCCGTGGCAGTCTAAACATATAGCAGCATAACTAGGGGCTGGTCCAAGGCCTGAGCCAGCCCTAAACTATAGGCTTTATCAATCAATCAATTAATCAATCAATCAATCTTTATTTATATAGCGCCAATTCATAACAGCGTTATCTCAAGACGCTTTCCATGAAGAGCAGGTCTAGACCAAACTCTTTAATTAGAGAGAGACCCAACGATTCAGGAATTCAACATTAAGGATTCAAGAATCCCCACATGAGCAGCATCAGATATTATATTAGGGAACAGTGGCAGGAAGAACTCCCCTTTAACAGGAAGAAACCTGGAACAGAACCAGTCTCAATGTGGGTCAGGGTCCGCGTTGGGTGGAGGACAATCACAAAGGAAGGTTTTTAGTCTACTCTTAAATGTAGAGAGGGTGTCTGCCCCCCGAACCCAAACTGGAAGGAGATTCCACAGGAGAGGAGCCTGATAGCTGAAAGCTCTGGCTCCATCACTACTTTAGAGGACTTTAGGAACCACCAGTAGGCCTGCATTCTGGGAGCGCAGTGCTCTAGTGGGGTAGTACAGTACTATGAGTTCTTTAAGATATGATGGAGCCTGAACATTAAGAACCTTGTAGGTGAGGAGAAGGATTTTAAATTCTATTTTACTGGAAGCCAATGAAGAGAAGCCAGTACAGGAGAAATATGATCTCTTCTCTTAGTTCTCGTCAGAACACGAGCAGCAGCGTTCTGGACCAGCTGGAGAGTCTTTAAGGACTTATTGGGGCAGCCTGATAATAACAAGTTGCAGTTCTAGTAACCTAGAAGTGACAAATGCATGGACTAATTTTTCTGCATCATCTATAGACAAGATGGGCCTGATTTAGCAATATTACGTAGATGGAAAAAGGCAGCCCTGGAAATATGTTTTAGGACAAATCCTGATCAAAGATAACTCCCAGATTCCTCACAGTGGAGCTGGAGGCCAGAGTAATGCCATCCAGAGTAGTTATGTTGTTAGAAAAGGTGTCTGGGGCCAAGCAGAATAACTACAGTTTTGTCTGAGTTTAGCGGCAGAAACTTCACAATCTCAGGCCCTCTCAGAAAGCAAGCATTCCAATTGGCTGTTCTGCAAATGCAGATGTGAGTGTACTTCCCTTCAGATGTCAGTAAAATCCTGATTCAATGATAATGACACCGCTTCCACTATGACAAATGGACGGAAGGACAAGGAGTGGTGTCAGTGAGGAAAAGATGAGCAGTCCTGCGGGGCTTCACCTCCATAGAAAGTCAAACCGCTTCCACTATTAAAAACGGACAAAATATGATTATATTATAATCAAGGATAAAATACAAATACAGAAAAATAGAAATAGAAAGCCCAGAGAGAACATGCAAACTCCATACAGAAGGGTTCAAGGCTCAAACCTGGAACCTTCTTATTGTGAGGCAATAGTGTTAACCACCACACCACCATGCTTCCCTGCATATGCAGTCATTAGAAATAATTTTAAATTGTTGTGGTGGAGTTGGGGGAAGGAGAGGGATTGGGGGGTGAGAGTTCAGTTAATGAATGGCTGTGGGATAAAAAAAAATGTTCCTTAGCCTGGAGCAAACACTGTGGCTCCCCAGAGGGTTGTCAGGCTCCGCCTTGACCTGTAGATGCTTTTAAGGGCAGATAGGGGGAGTCCAGTGATTTTAGGTGGAATGTAAATTGACTGGTAAATCCAGAGCTCCGCTGTACCTCCGACTGGTACAGCAATACTGACCAGGACGGAATCCGCATTGTTCCTCTTGAATCTGAGGTTCGACAATCGGGCAGACCCTCCTTTCCAGCACCTTGGAGTATACTTTTGGAGCACACCTTCCGATCCCCTTTTTTGAAAATGGGGACCACCAGACCCGGTCTGCCAATCCACAGGTACTGTCCCCAACCTCCTCCAATGAATCGCCATCTCATCATGGTGAGGGAGTTTGTGCACCCCTGTGAACCTGGGAGCTATGTTGTCCTGGGCTATAGCCCCTGGTAGGGTCTCCCAAGACAAAGTGGTTCCAGGGCAGGGGCCAGATTCAAAAATGTGTGACACAAGACCCTATAACCTATAACCAGAGCTCCCCCACTGTTCTCTATCTCTGACCTGTCATCTGGACTGCGGAGAGTCCAGCTCTCCTCTCAGAGCTCTCTCACACCTCTCCTCTGGACCCCTGAGGATCCAGCTTGGCTCTCTCTGACTTCTCTTCTGGACCTCTGAGGGTCCAGCACTGTTTCACCATAGGCTGTGCTGGAGACCAGTTCAGCACTGCACCTCATCTCACCAGGACCTCTGAGGGTTCATTTACAGGCCTGCAGCTTACTGCTACTAAGGAACAAAGGAGTGACCGGATTCCTCCAGCCTGCAACCGGGACAGCAAGGACAAAGAACCACAACCCTTCTTCCAGTCTGGCTCATCAACAGACTAAGAAAGCAGCACACTGATAAGATAATTATTGATAAGATAATTGTTGACTACATTTATTGGTGCCCCAGAGTACTGTGCACTACAGTAATATGGAATTAGGACACAGCAACAGTGTTTTTATACTCAGGACAATCTGTTTCGCACACTGTCAGCATTTTTCTTTGAAAAGTCAAAGATTAGTTAAAGCTGCATTGATTGATTTTTTTGGGCACTTTGGGGCAGCATAACAAGCTGTAAAGACAACATATTATCCCCTTATAAAGTTGTCCTGGCTGATGATTTAACCAAAAGGTTAATATAAAAACTATAAATAAACTTTGTCTGCTGGCAATGTTCACCACAACTTTTTTCACATTGCATATAGTAATTCCATCCACTGTATATAAATACACTGTTGCCCGTAAAGTTGCCCCCAATTTTGTTAAAGCCTGAATACACAGTTTGCAAATTTTAATTGTGGTTTAAGTTTCACTGTGATATGTTTGGAAGAGTTTGATCAATAAAGTTGAGAAGATATATACTTTATTTATCAAGAATAAATCACATTGTCGCAATCATTTCATGAGAAGAGATAAAGAACATTTTATTCCAACTTTGTGGGCAACAGTGTATATTGATTAGCGCAGCTTTAAATGCTCCCACAACTCCTCATTTATTTCAACCAAGATGCTACTGAGTCCATCTGTAGACTCTAGAGCTGGGCAGCAGCAATGCACTGTACCTGAAAGACTGTAAGGCAGCGTGTAGCTGAATAAGAACACGAAAGCAAATGCTCCCAACATGAATCACAGCTAAAAGTAACAGAAAGCCAGACCTATCTGACAGGCTGGTCGACGGTGTATTAGCGCTGGAACATGGAACATTTGACTGTCTTGGAAACATCTGTACACACTTTCTTCCAACATGTGGGACATGTGTGAAATTGGGCAAGTTCCTGAGTGGTGCTGGTAAACTCAGTTCATTTTATGGACTCGGGTTAGTCTGAGTCACTCACTAAAGTGATCCGGTTCACTTGAGTCACTTGAATCAGTGTTGGTTCCCCTGCAGCAGGATGTACTCTCTGTAGTAACTGTCTGTAGTAACCAATAGTCTGTCATTCCCCTCTTAGTCTTCTCTTGTTGTGACTACAAACTGGTAATGATACAGTATGTTTCCTCTCTACGACTGACTGTCACCTTTAGGTTTGTAAATTCAGAAAAGGTATGAAAACCTACTGGATGTTGTTTGTATGTCATACAAACATGATTGTTTGGTTGATGCGAATGCCTTAAATCCTCGTCCATCGATGTGCACAGTGACGCTTTGCTTCCTCTATTGTTCCTTAGAACCTCTGCTCCGACTGCTCCTAGCTTTTGTGTCTACTAGGGCTGTCACGATATGAGATTTTCACTACACAATAATCATGGCCAAGAGTTCATGGTAACGCGATCTATTTAAAATAAAAATAAAATTGCTGCTATATGGCAGATGAATCTTTACTTTGTTTATTGTGAAATTTGTCTTTTTTGGCAAATGAATCACAATCAAAATACAAATGTACGGAGGTTGTGAGAGAGTCTGTCACCATAACTGTTACTATAACCGTTACTGTACAAAAATATCATGTAAAGGCAACCAGAGAAACTGATAATGTCAACTGAAACAAAATGATAAATGGTCTTTTAATTATTTCAACTACTCAAAGCGCTTTTACATCACATCCTCATTCACCTATTCTCACATCATTCATACAGGAGGGATCTAATTTTTGGAGGAGACTATTCTTACATACTCATTCACACACTGAAGCTGGTTCAGGAGCAAGTTGGGGTTCAGTGTCTTGCCCAAGGACACTTCGACATGTTGACCCATAGGAGCTGGGGATCGAACCCCCGACCTTCTGATTGAGGGACGACCCACTCTACCGCTGAGCCACAGCCGCCCCAAAATGAAACGAAAATGACTTTGGGGGCAGGGGACAGACGCGAACACGGTTCTGGCTACAGGGTGTCCATTAAAATGTAATACAGGACACCTACTAAATAGTTCTAGCTATACTGTATTTTCACTGCTCCAAAGTAATGGTCTGAGTAACCATAGCAACAAGGACGCAGTCAGAGCCTCTGCTTACAATTTATTGCATCACATTTAACAAGCGAACTTATCTCCAACAGTGAGTGTCGTGCTTCAGTGCCCCGTCCTCTGAACACCACGCTATGTCGACTGTAACACACAAGCTGATGAAAGACCATTGCCCCTCTGAACTTAGTGAGACTTTGGATCATATCATCACTCACAGATCACGTCTTTGAGCCGTTTACACATAGTGACCATCGCTCATGGGAGCAGGCCTGTGATCTGGAGCTTTTGCGTGAGATCACGTTATCATCTCATATCCCACATTCGACTCGCTGCTTCAGGCTGCAGCTGACAGTAACATTACACTTGTCCTGTTGTTTGTTCATAAAAATCTTGATATTGATTCAGGGGCATTGAGATGGCTGATTAGCTAGCTAATCTCGCCTCCAAACATGTTGTGAAATTATATCTGCTGTCTGTCAACCGTACACAGCGTTATTGACTTTGAGTCTTGCTAACATAATGTTAGTTTTCTGGCTGAGAGCTGAGCCAAAAGGTTCTACGATCTGTAGTATCTACTTTTCTAAGGTATGTCCTATTTACTGGAGCAGCGACCAACGTTTTCATTGTATAAGAACCTTATGGGACGGTAATGATTTTAGTATGTATTACTCAAACCCTTAGGTGTTTACAGGGAAACAAAGTTATGGCTTGTGAAAAGCATTCAATTTTGATTGTAATATTAATCAATGGTCATTGTTTCTTTGTCAAGTGACCGAGGTGTAATGTTACTGTCAAGTCCAACGTCATGATAACTTAGCTTTAGCAACAAAACTAAGATCTCAGTGTAACATTTCCTGTTTTTAGGGCTATCAAACTTCTGCACTTCTGCAATGTAGTCTGTCTCCGTGGTAAAATCTTCAGGGTGATGGAGGTGAAGATGGGGGAACAGGTAAGTGGTATCGATCACTTCTTGCAGACTGGAGTTTCTATCAACACCATCGTTTTTACGGAATCCGGGCTAATGTTTTTGGGGGGTTACTTGTCCGTCATCTCCTCTGACATTATTTTGCAATGCAGTAACGTTAGTAGCCACACATGGTGATAATAACTAGCAAGCAAGTGACTGTGTATGTTTGTGTGTGTGTGTGTGTGTGTGTGTGGTGTTGGTGGAGAGAGATAAAGAAAACACAGAATTAAACTGAAATGAAACTGAAACCAGGTGAATACTGGTATATGTCTAGCTATTTCCTTGCCAAATATTTCCCAGAGCATATCCTCTAACTGCATTAAAACCACTGTAAAATGATAATGCAGCACAATCATACATGTAACTAAGCAAACGGCAGTGCAGTTGATGATAAGCTGCACAACATATGATATTTTATAATGAGTGTAGCCGTGATGCCCGTGCCCTCACCGCTGCAGAGCCACCCCCACCCCGGACTGGCGCTGAGCCACTTGGCTAGGCTCTGTCAGCTTCTCTTGAATAATTAGCTCTGTTGTTCTCCTCCTCCTCAGATTCCCTCTGTTTCAAGTATAGTACAGACAAACAGCACTAGGTTTTCATGTTCCCCTCCCCATCTCCTCTATAACACAGCTGTGAACGAAGTCTGATCCGCCCCCTACAGCCAAAAGGGATCAGTTTTGGGCTCGTTGTGAAATGTCCAGCAGACTCAATGGAGACATTGATTTGTCACCAATGTTGCCTCTGGTCAATACTGAAGGAACCAACTTTTGAACCTAGTTGCTCACTTTGTTACTACAAAGGAATACACTCAGAGCTGTCACTGGGTTATTAACCGTAGATTTAAACACCAACATTCACAAGATAAATCAAAATTTCCTGCGTACATTTTATTCTTATGCATGTGTGTGCAAGATCTGTGCTTGCAACTAAATGATCAACTTTTCTGTGGCCCACTCTGAGGTCATGAACCACTAATACACTTTGGGGAGGCAAAGTCAATATGATACTGCAGCAGCAACAGTGCCAACAGGCCTTTTTCGCAGCAGACTGTCATTGTAGGATAAGGGGAAATAATAGGTACAAATAGTATCATTAGATATGCCTTACACCTGTAGTGCAGACCTTTTGTCTCCCCCCTCTGGCAGTGACAATAATTACACATTAAACATTGCTGACACATGACGTACGCCGATTATATTTATTTATTGTGAACATCTCATTTTATCTGAAGCATCAGTAACGTGGACACTTCTCAGGTTTTTCCTCCATATTCTTTGTTGCTGTTGATTACTCCATTGCTGTTGCGCCCCTTCAGCTCTAGCGAACTAATCGTTGCTGGTTGAGGTAAAATGCATCACCACTGGGGAGCCAGAGTGGAAATGTCACACCAGAACTAGATTGAAAAACCCTGATATACTGCGAAATGCAGGGATATAGACACATACATTGTGCATGTTGTAGCTACTTTCTGGTCTCTTTTTCTCCTGCCCCATCTTTCAGTAAATGTGTGTGAAAACACGCCGCTTTGATTTGGCTTCCTTTATGATGCCACAACGAGATCTGTTGAACATGTGACCTCCTCCAGCTCATTGCTTTTTTTCTCACTAATGCCAGCTTCCAGTAACTTGAAGATGTCGAGGGCATCAGAAATGAAAACTTAGTTTGAACAGAGGTAAACATCCATCCATCCATTCATCCATCCATCCATTGCCTATACCGCTTAGCCGTCAGGGTCACGGGGAAGTTTGAGCCAATCCCAGCTGACTTTGGGCAAGAGGCGGGGTACACCCTGGACTGGTCACCAGCCCACCACAGGGCCAACACAGAGACAGACAACCACTCACGCTCACACTCACAACTATGGAGATTTTAGAGTCACCAATTAATCTAACCTGCATGTCTTTGGACTGTAGGAGGAAGCCGGAGTACCTGGAGAAAACTCATACAAGCACGCGGAGAACATGCAAACTCCACACAGAGAGACCCCAGGTGCAAACCTGGATTCGAACCTGAGACCTTCTTGCTTCCTGCTAACCACTGCTAAGTCTACTTTTTAAGGTAAAGATTCAAAATCTAAGACAGCTTTACATTCTAGTACATTGAACAGCCATACATGTAATAACAATGATCTTACCACCACGCATTTAAAACTTAAAATCCTGTCCGAGTCACGTATTATGAAAAATTTTTGATTTGAGCCACTTATATCTGTAACTTGCTTATGCTAAAAGAAAAGGGATAAAATGTTAGAACCAAGTGGGACTTTGTTATCAGTCTGTGTGTCTACATTGGTACAGGGTTTCAGTCAGGCCTGAAAACATTTGCATTTTGCCATATTTGTTTGTCCTGAAGAGCAGTGAAGAATCAAAGCATAATGGGGGAATTCTGTCACTTTTTGATTGATTTCTGCAACAGCTGTAAAAATGATGCATAATACTTCCAGAAAGCAGTTCTTTTAGGACTAACAGTAGTTTTTTTTTCTCAAACACAAAGCCTGTGCACTGTGAGGCTTATCAACCTTGTCATTCAAGGATAAATCCAGTTTATTAAAACTTCCATCTTGTTTTTATCATTTTTGTCATCATGTCTGTCAATTAGGACATTTTATTCACTAAATTAATTACTGAAATTTGGGGGGGAATGTGATCAAGAAACACAATCTGTCAGACAATCACACCCAAATATTAACATGCTTTCATGCTAGCATTCATCATTTACACAATGGATTGAATGTTTGTCATTATTTGGCCATATTGTTAGTCAGGCATATTAAAGGATTAATGTGTGAAGGTTTAAGGCAAAGCCACATTTTTTAAGTTAGAACTGGATCAGGTTGTGTGGTGTATGTATGTGTGTGTTTCAAATGTGTGTGTGTGTGTGTGTGTGTGTGTGGTGTGCATATCTATTCCTGGGCTGGGGGATCCTTTCCTGCAGGTCTAATTACTTTAATGAGGGATCTCTCCCTCTCTATCAGCCCTACCCAAGGGTACACATTAACATTCCCCCTACATAGTCATACATACCAACACTCACAATTAACCACAAATTCATCAGCAGAATAAATACTCGGTGTTGCCTTCGTGTGAAAGTTACTCCCCTCTTAAACTGTTACCTCCGTGAGAAAGTGGGCCCCCCTCGGCCCCCCTCGTGTCTAGCAATTCAGCCCGGACTGGACTTGCTTTCTGGGGTACTTTAAGTCTGTCTGCTTTCACTTCCAGTAGGCACTTAAAGGTGAGAAGACACCAGGATTTTTTTTTTAACAGATCAGACAATATGCAATTGAGCCATTATTCGGCTGTGCTGTATCACTCTCACCCCATCGTCCAATTTAGAATCCAAGAAAGTGGCTGACAGCTGGATATCTAATGATGTTTCTGTTGTGACCCACAACTATTACTGGTGCTGTGTGTGTGTGTGTGTGTGTGTGTGTGTGTTTGAGGGTTTTCATGTGTGTGTCTGTGAGTGACTGTGTATTAAGCTTCACAGAGCAGTCTAGCGTTGCCAAGAGACAGCGCAGGAAACACTAAGGGCCACAGCTTTATTCATGAGAGAGATGTGGAAGCTGGGAGGGTTGGTTATTTAAACTGATCTGATGAGCAAAGCCTGAGCATGTGAAATAAACATGTTGAAACTTGGTTGTTCTCCCGCAGCTTGTCAGTGCTCAGTTGTAGCTGCAGCTTGTGTCTGCTCTCTGGTGGTAGTAGCACGGAGCTGCACCACAGGGAACAATCATAAGAAATGGAGACAGAAGCTCCATGAAACATACATTTCTTCTATAGAATTGATGCAGATGGTTTCTGTGAGTAAGAGACAAGAAAAACTTTCAACAGTTTCAACTCAGTTTAAAGGGGGTGACATCAGATTGATCGTATAACATAGGAATAGTACATAGAAGTCCACACATAGGAAAGACAAAATCCATAATTAATTCATTACATATTTTTGTCTCAGAAACATTCTCTGTCAAATGATGCACAACTGTTTATTACTTCTTCTATAACTGACAATTAGCAAGTACACAAATACAAGGATCATGTGAGTACTAAACTGTACCTTGATAAGCCACAAATGTGGAACCACCCCAGAAGTTCAGCGGATGAGGTGGGTGTTTACCACGTACAATGAAAAGATGCTGTGGGTTGAATGGTAGGGGAAAGGAGGTCGCATTGCTTTTTGAAATTGATCTATAGCTCCATTGAGCCAAAACTCGGGATATCTCATCGCCTGAATTTGGGCAAGGAGTGGGCTTGTGACTTTATTATGGATATGAAATTAGACAAACCAACAAGCAGCTCTCGCAAGTCTCTTTAAACTATTTTAAATGTACAGTTGCATATTTTGTAACAAGACTGCATCAAAACATTACAAAAATTGAATTTGATTAATGTTACTAATTCAGAAAATTTCATAGTAAACTCCAAAGAGTTGCTGTCCGGTAGAGACCAGACTATACTCATTATTCTTCAACAACACTTACCATTTTATTTTGGGTGTCATTTACAGACGTGTGCTCTGGTTTGAATAAAGTAACTTTTACTGAGTATCAGTCTCTGTCTTGTGTTCATGTTTTCGCCACTGACTTCTATCAGTTACCACTGGATGTTCCTCTCCTGCTTTGTTGCAGAGATTTTGACAGGAAGGACACTAAACACACCATGATGCTGTGAACTTGAGCCTTACCCGGTACTTTGACAATTCAGAGCTGCGTGGTAAATAACATGTGATCATGACTAATAGTAATGAGGGGCAGAGCTATGACAACGGGCCGTATGGTTTAAAAAAGCGTCTCACACATCGGATCAGTGCCTTTCTTTAATGCATCTTCACTGTGTGGTGATTCATATCACCATACTTCTAAGTTTTCTTTGTAGTCTTTAGTCTTTTTAGTAATGCTGCCACCACTCTATTTTTTTCCCAACATGTCTTATTGGTTTTATTACTACTGCAATTGTAATTGATCTTATCTCTATCATTGTGGATTTTTTCTTTCATTTTATGTTAATGGTCTGATCTGTTTCACCCCATGTTCTGAAATGTTTTTAATCCTGTTTTAACCACGTAAAGCACTTTGTTTTTGTATTATTATTATTATTATTATTATCATTATCATTACACTAAGAAAATCAGACAGTATAAAACAATGACATACATTCTCTGAGGGGAAGTACGATACGAGTATGGAGAATAATAATTGGATAATATCATTCAGTTTTGATTTTGTATTTAATGTAACGCTCAAAAGAATGCAAGCTATAGAGTTTACTTTGATTTATCTGCTTAGAATTGCATACAATATGCTCTACCAGTAATCTGTCAATATAGCTGTACACATGAATAATGTGAACTAGTAGTATTCATTTTCTTTTCAGTATTTTTTGAAAATGAACACATAGCACACTTTATCTGGTTATATGTGGGTTATATGTGGTGTCATATACACTCATGTGGGCAGTATGCATTACAATAATAAAAATGTGGTCGTATTCATCAATATTAATCATAAACTATAGTGGTGAGGGCTTTATAGCCCCAAAAAAGAATTAGCAAGTAGACAATAAGAGCAATACACAAAATAGAATATCAAGTGTTCCCTAATCCAGCCTTTGTCAGGCAGAGTTGAGATAGGGGACTTTACAGAGAAAGCCCACCTGGCTAAATGAATAGGCAATGTTGTCAGGGTTTAGAAGAGTCAGTCGGCTGTGAGGCTGCCATATAATACAGCTGCTGTCAGTGCTGACAAGTCTCAGAAACACACACCTCTAATCTCAACCCCCCTTTCTTCTCCCCCTCAACTATAATACACAGAAAAAATGACACCCTGTGCAAATATTAAACATCTTCCAAGGCCTATTCCATTATCTTCTTTTCTCTAACACTGTTTTACCCCCTCCCCCCACCTCCCATTTCCCTGCTCTCTCTCTTCCTCTCCATATCGCTCTCCCATCTTGTCTTGTCCTTGTCTCCTCAGAAGCCCTGGCAGCCGGATCATCTCTGTCTCTTAGTGTCAATTAAAAGTGAAATATCTGCATTTGTCAACATATCATTTGTGCTGGGCCCGTGATGCACTGCTGATTTGTCGGCCGATTCCTGACACTGGGGAGGGAATGCCGAGGCGGCAGTCTCCCTCATTAGACCTGGAGCTGGCACCATGATGGCTGACACCGCCGGGAGGCTTCGCTCCCCGCCGACATGATACTAACCCAGGAACAGGCCTCGTCTGTCAGTCCTGTCACTTGCCAGCCAGCCATCCAGTCAGGGAGAGCGAGGGGCAGATGGGTGGAGGAGGAGGGTGTGGGTGGGCAGGGTGGGAGGGCGCATCATGCACCCTACTCAGAGAGCTAGGGAGGGAAAGACAATAATGAAGTTTATTTGTATAGCAAAATGTCAATATATGTCATACTGTCTGAAGGACATGTGGGCCATGGTTGACATTTTAGTGTGGTGACAGCAAATTGTAAATAGATCTAATAATGATTTTAAACCAGGGTTACACTAAGCCTGTGCAACAGAAAAACTCCAAAAATAATAGAAATGTAGAGCAATAAGTGGATGATTAAGGAATTAACACAGGTGGTAAACACTAATAACAATCAAAACCAAAAGTCTGATGCCCCAATAGTGAGCACTAGATGATGAATGTTACAAAACGGGTCTGGGGAACAAGAATGTGTTCGGTGAGTTCATGATGTTGTTGGAAGTAGATTTTTTTTCTGATGGTGGTTTGAGGGAAAGTCAGGGGGCAACAATAATATTAGGAATTATCCTGCATAAATATGTCATAGATATGTCACCAAATTTCATAGAAATATCTGCAGTAGTTGGTGAGGCCCAGTGTTGGTTGGCACCAAGCCACCTTAATTACAACTGTTTGAAATAACAACCTGATAAAGATTAAGTTAAGTAAGCAAGTAAAGTTTATTTAGTATAGCACTTTTCATAAGTGCTTTACAGGAGTAAAAGAAAATTAAAACAACAAAAGAAACAACAACAATCAGCCATAAGAAGGAACAGATCTAAAACACACCAATCACAACCCATGAACGTTAGGCAGCAGGAGGCGAGGAAAAAGCCAGTTTGAATAAGTGTATTTTCAGCTGCTTTTTAACAGCATCAACCGAGACTGCAGATTGAATGTCTACAGAAATGCTGTTCCACAATGTCGGAGCCACCACTTCAAAAGCATGATCACTTTTCATTGTGCAAAGGACTGACAGTAAACCCTGGTCAGAGGATCTCAGGGACCTACTGGTGTTGTATGAGTGAAGCAGCTCAGAGATGTATGCTGGTGCCTGACCATGCAGGGCTCTATATGTAAAAACAAGAACCTTAAAACGAATCCTGAATTTGATGGGAAGCCAGTGTCAGGAGGATATGACGGGTGTGATACGAGTTGATCTGCTGGATCTGGTTAGCAGCCTTGCATCAGCGTTCTGGACCAATTGTAGATGGTCCACAGACGACTTGCTGAGGCAGGTGAAAAGGAAATTACAATAGTCCAACCGGGACGATATAAAAGCGTGAATAATCATCTGAAGCTCAGATTGTGAAACAATGGACCTAAGTTTGGCAATGTTTCTTAAATGAAAGAAGCATGTCTTGGTCAATGATCTGATGCGTTGATCAAAAAACATGGCATGATCAAATATAACACCCAGATTTCTAAGCTTGGAAAGCAGTGTATTGGGCAACGTTGGAGGCTACACTAGGCTACACCATCTGGGGCAATGATAAGGACCTCAGTCTTGTCTGCATTTAATAGTAAAAAGTTGTTTGCCATCCAGTCTTTGATGGCAGACAGACAGTTGTTTAAAACAGCCAGTTTGTCAGTCTCATCAGGTTTGAAAAAGACATACAACTGGGTGTCATCAGCATAGCAATGACAAGAAATACCCTTAAAACTGAAGATAATATCTCCTAAGGGAAGCATATACAAGGTTAATAATACAGACAGCACCCTGAGGCACACCACAGGAAACAGCAGCTGATTTAGACGTGTAGGGACCAAGTGACACAGAAAAACTCCTGTCTGAGAGGTAGGAGGAGAACCAGTCCAGGGCTCTCCCAGAGACACCCACACACTGCTAGAGCCTTTCAATCAGGATGCTGTGATCTACGGTATCAAATGCTGCGCTGAGGTCCAACAGCACCTAAACAGAGCATTCATCCACATCAGATGACACCATTAAATCACTCCAGACTCTGAGAAGAGCTGTGTCAGTGGAATGCTTCTGACGGAAACCAGATTGAAATTCATCGAAAGTGTTTAGTAACAACTTTCTCTAAAATCTTTGAAATAAAAGGCAGCTTGGATATGGGCCTGTAGTTCTGGGGAAGATATGGATCAACGTTGGCTTTTTTCAGAAGAGGCTGTACGGCTGCATGTTTAAAATAAACTGGGAAGATTGCAGAGAGTTATTTAAAATAGTGAGTAGGCATGGACCAAGGGACCCAAAAGCATTTTTGAGCAAGGAAGTTGGTATTATATCAACATGGCTTGAGGAAATTTTCATACTGCCCACCAGGTCACTGAGGTCTTGGAGAGAAATTGGAGAAAATTGGTCAAAAATTGAGTTGGAGAGATATGGGAGTGGAAGAGGGGATGATGTTAGCCCGGACAACTCTGAGAAAGTTATTGCAATCGTTATCTGAAAAAACAGGAAGATCAGGAGGTGCTGGAGAGACAGTGTTATTTGTGGTATTTAACAGGACTTTAGGGTTGCGCTTGCTTGAAGAAATAAGGTTGGTGAAGTAGGTGGCTCTCACATCCTTAACCATGTTATTAAATTCAGCTAAAAGGTCTCCCACAACCACTCTACCCTCTGACATTTACGCTGGAGACAACGAATAGTGTCATTCAACCATGGGGATGGAGTGACAGGGGGCATGAGTCTTGTCTTTCTGGGAGCTATTTGGTCTAGGACGTCGGAGCAATGGGAGTTAAAAGAGTGGTCTGGACTGTCAAGATCATTGTGTGAGAAAACAGTACAGCACTCGGGTTAAAGGCCTCAGAGAACTCAGCTGAAAGGTGGCTTAAAATACGAGAGCATTGTCAATGAATAAGATGATTTTAGCAATAGAGTAAAATAGAACTGATTTTGTAAGGGTAAACCAAATCTACAGAGACAACTCAAAAATATGCTTTGTGTTATTATTATTATATTTTTTCTTATTGTCAGAAAATCCCATAAAATGACCAAAGCCAGCAATGTGTTAGTCCATGTGGTTTTCTGACCTACCTACTGTGTCAATAGCACTCAGCCCCAAACCCATTCAGTGAGCGTGTACCCGTGGACGTGAGTATCAGTTATGAGGCTTATCCCAGTTTTATCCAGCCCTTTCATGCATGAATCATGACAACAATTTTTATTCCTATGTAGGTATGAAAAAAACAACTGACATTCATTTTTTTGAAACACTAATTTTTCAAGGAATTTTTCACATGTCCTCCTAATCTCCCCCTGTTGAACTGTGTATATTTTACACATTTCACATTTATATTACATTTGACATTTCCTACAAAACTAGCACTCAAAATACTCAAATACAGATTTCATTCGGCAGTGTATTCAGTTTTACAGTCTTGTACATCAGCTCACCAAGTCAGGGCCAATCAGCCACAAGGCACTGCATGCAGATGTACGTCGTGTACGTTTTTCATGTACATGCAGCACAGTGTTTTTATTTTTTTGTTTCGGTGAACTGGGGGCCAGTGATCTCAGAAGTATTTTACAAAAAACAACAGTTTTTGTAACAGAAAGTTACAGTACAATATCACATATCAATTGATTTACAGCCAAAATAATTACGGCAAATGAAGTCCTTTCAAGACTATCAAAGTTGCAGTAATTGTATGAACTGTAGTTTAAATATAATGGTTGCACAGTGTTCAATTTAGTGGACAGATTATAAGTGATCATAATTACCTAAAATCAATACTCAGAAATTTTAACAATTGTTTTATGCCTTGGTTGTTACTAAATGTCACCAAATTGTATTTACCTTCAAGGCACTCCTACTATAGAAGGATTGGCAGGATAATCCTGAGCTGCTCAGCATTTCTGACCTGAAATTTTTGTTAAATGGTCTGTATTTGCGTAGCACCTTCAGTCATTTCGACTACTCAAAGCACTTTCTAATCACATCCTCATTCACACATCATTCAGACTATTCTTTCACACACATTCACACACTGAAGCTGCTTCAGGATCAAGTTGAGGTTCAGTGCCTTGCCCGTGAACACTTTGACATGCAGGATGACCTGCTCTACTGATGGACGACTTCCAATTGGTGGCCAGTGGGTGTCAATGTAGGGAAAGTGTCCACTGTGGTGGCTTATGTGCAACTATTCCAGCAAAACCCATTCATGTACAAGAAAACAGCCTTTGAGTAGCTGTCCACTGTAGTGACCACTATGCGTGAAAGGCTACGTTTCTGAAACTGAGATAGGGAATATGATGTCTACATGCCCAAATACAAAAATAAGATATTTCAAATACCAGATAATTGTCGTACCAAAAAGTGATCTTTCACCATAAAGTAACTAACCATCTGCGGGAGCGGGAGCAGCCTGTTTATACATTCCACAGCTGCTTTATCTGGATCACACAGTTACAATGTGCAATACGCATAACTTTATATTGGTGGTGACAGCAAAGTTTGTCTTTGTGTATATTTAAAGTTTCAGGCACATTTAAGTTGTTATAGATAGTAGTATAGTTTCTGATGTTTCTATGTGTTTAGTAGTTGTTTATATTTGAAAAATTGAATGTAATACCTGATTTATGGATGGCTTAGGATGTCACATCCAATAATTTAATTAATTTTCAAGTGTGCAATTAAGTTTGAAATTAACATTAAACAAACTGGAAAAGAGAGCTAATAAAAACCACATGTGTCACTGGGAGTGAAAACGCCAAAGAAAAGGACGTATCCTACTGAGCAGCAAAGCTAATTGCAAAAACCGGGAAGCCACACACCATCAGGGAGGATTTTATTTTACCTGCTGCCAAAGAGATGGTTGGAGTGATGATTGGCGAGAAAGCAGCTAAACAACTGAATGTGACTTCTTTGACAACACAGTAAAGCCCCGTATTGAGGATGTGGCTGAAGATGTGTTGAAGCAGCTCGTTAGCAGAATACGAGCAAGCCATTTCTACGCTCTCCAGATTGATGGGTCTCAGTTCTTGGGAGCAGGACAGCCTTGTGGAGTTATCGCGTGATCCTGCTTTCAAACTGATCTTCACACAGAAGCATTTGGCACATTTCTGGCTGCATGTCTACTCGGAATATACTGATCTGTCAAGCAAGGCACTGATGCTTCTGATGCCTTTTGCTACCACTTACCTGCGTGAGACTGGATTTTCAGCACTTATGGCTCAAAAGACAAAGCACAGGAATAAACTAAATGTTGAGCCTGATCTGCGCCTAAAGCTGACATCTATTCAGCCAGACATCAAGACTTTGACAGCTGCTGTGCAGCAACATCATCCCTCTCATTAGGTGAGTTACAGGTAACGCAGTGTAACGTTACCTCACATGTGATTCATATCCAGTGTATCAAGATAAACTGATGGTATCATAGCGACTGGAGTGAATCTTGAGTTCATGTCAATTTAAGGACTCTGACAGTTAGCGCTTTCTTTTGTGTTGTTTAATATTACAAAAGTTGCATGGCAGTGATGGATTTTAATATCTGCATCAGAATGAATGTGTTGAAAGAAATGCGAGTGTTCGCCTGAGCCAACGTTCACATTATATTTTTCTGTCTGATTTTTCTTCACGTTGATATTGTGTTGGATACTGAAAAATGTTATATAGAAACGTTTTCTTAAACAGTTTCACCCAGGCCACAGTTATGAATCGTTATGTTCATGAAATAAAAACTATATATGGTAATACATCATGTTAGTCTCAAGAGTTGTGATTAGGTTTGGGTGGGCCGCAGGAGATTTCAAATTGGGCCTCAGCATTCTGAAGTTTGGGAATGACTGGTTTAAGCTATACAGTTGAAACCAGACGTCTACATACACTTTATAAAAAGACACATAATCTTTTTTTTCTCACTGTCTGACATTAAATAAGACTAAACTTTTGTTTTAGGTCAGTTAGGATTCTATTTGGTAAATGCCAGAATAATGAGAGAGAATTTAATAGAGAATTTTTTATTACTTTTTTCAAAGTCAGAAGTATACATACACTAAGATTAAACAATTTGGGAAAGCCCAGATGATTTGGAAGGCTTTGGAAGCTTTTGATAGGTTAATTGACAACATTTGAGTTCATTGGAGGCACACCTGTGGGTGTATTTTAAGGCACACCTCAAACACACTGCTTCCTTGTGTGACATCATGGGAAAATCAAAAGAAATCAGCCAAGATGTCAGAAAGAGAATTGTCAACCTCCACAACACTGGTTCATCCTTGGGTACAATTTCCAGATGCCTGAAGGTGCCACGTTCATCTGTTCAAACAATTATACACAAGTATAAACACCATGGGAATGTCCAGCCATCATACCGCTCAGGAAGGAGACGGATTCTGTGTCCCAGAGATGAATGTTTTTTGGTGCAAAATGTAGCTGGTAAGAGAGTGTCATTATCCACAGTGAAGCGAGTCCTGTACCGACATGGGCTGAAAGGCCGCTCAGCGAAAAAAAGAAGCCATTACTCCAAAAGCAACATAAAAAAGCCAGATTACAGTTTGCAAATGCACACAGGGACAAAGAGCTTAATATTTGGAGACACATCGTGTGGTCTGATGAAACTAAATGGCCATAATGACCATTGTTACATTTGGAGGAAAAAGGGGGAAGCTTGGAAGCCTGAGAACACCATCCCAACTGTAGTACGGGGGTGGCAGGATCATGTTGTGGGGGTGTTTTGCTGCAGGAGGGACTGGTGCACTTCACAAAACAGATGGCATCATGAGGAAAGAACATTGTGTGGAAATATTGAAGCAACATCTCAAGACATCAGCCAGGAAGTTAAAGCTTGGGCGCAAATGGGTCTTCCAAACGGACAATGCCTCTAAGCATATCGCCAAATTAGTTACAAAGTGGCTTAAGGACAACAAAGTCAATGTTTTGGAGTGGCCATCACAAAGCCCTGATCTCAATCTTATAGAAAATTTGTGGGCAGAGCTGAAAAGACGTGTGCAAGCAAGGCGGCCTACAAACCTGACTCTGTTACACCAGTTCTGTCAGGAGGAATGGGACATTCCAGCAAACTATTGTGAGAAACTTGTGACCCAAGTTATACAGTTTAAAGGCAAAGCTACCAAATACTAAGGAAATGTATGAGCCACTAATGTAAGTACTGTCTACTTACTGTTTATGACGCTAATAAAACAGTTGGACCATTGGTTAAAAAAATATAGAGCAGTTTTAAAACTTTTCTGCAAAGTTCAGACTGCACAGTGGCTATGGGAGAGGTTTAGAGCTCTGATTTAAAGGTTCAATTCACAGAAAATTTCAAAAGACACTTTTTTATTATATATAGATATTTGCTTTCATTTGTCCACACTCCACATATTTGTCTTTAAGATGTCTGCCTTCACATTAGAACAATAGAAATTAATGTGATTACACATCATTTTCGAGTCTCAAAGTTCCAAGCATGTGTTTCTTTAGTTTTTAAGAACAATTCCTCAGCTTTTACTAAAATTCCATGGAGCAGCAGGATCATCTCTGGGTTTCATGCCAGCATTCCTGACCCCCCCCCCCCCCCCCCCCCCCACACACACACACACACACACACACACACACACACACACTGTGGGATTAAGGAGGAGGAAGACGACAAAGAGGAGGATGCTTGTGCTGCTTGCCTTGCCATCATTAGGGAGGAGAAGCACTGACCAAGCCAGCGGCCAGGCTGGGTGGGAGTCACTCAAAGACACAAAGGAATGCACCATCAAAGAGGGTTGGGAGGGGGTGGAACGAGCTGTGCAAAGTAGGAAAAGAGGATCTTCTTTAAAAAGGAGAGGGAATGTGGAAGGCGTTCAACAGATTATTTATCATCAATGTTTTTGTTGTTTGTTTGTATGTTTGTTGGGAGCAGTTATTGCCGGTTTTCCAGATATTTCTTTCTATTGGTGAAGCAGTACATTACAGTTTGAACAAATATGTTCAGCAAAACCTTAAACAGTGTTGTACCATCATTCTTTCTGCCATCCCTTATGGATGGAGGTTTTCTTGTCTTGATGAATTGTTGGTTACGATTTTTATATCAATGACAAATGTGTTTCTTTCTTAATACCAAACTAAATCTTTGTCAGACACACTGTTGTTATTGGCCAATTAAACTTAAACTTAAGTCATTTTGAAATTAAGATATTGTGTTTTATTTGTTTTTTAAATACTTCAGAAGACATGCAGGTTTGGTTAATTGATGGTAAATTGCTTGTAGGTGTGTGTGAATACTTGTCACCTTGAAGATGCATGAAGGAGAGCTGTCACACCAGTCTATTCCCGTCAAACCAATCTTTTTTTCAAGAGGAAAACATCCATCCAGGTTATTTATTTCAATTGTGTTTTATTTTTCCTTGAACACTGTTTAAGACACACTTTCACATTTTCTAACCTTGATTCCAAATGAAACACCTTTTCGTGCTATATACACAAAATTATAGTGTCCACTATCCACTTGGATTGAAAATATACATCTTACTTTACAGACAATCATAAAATCCCCATTGACAAGTGTACAAAAGAGTTTTATTTCAAAATGGAATATTCACTTTTAGAGAGCAACTACTTGCAAATTTCGGGCTGCCCAGAATCAGAGAAGTGTGAGACATTGTGATGTAGAATATGTGCCAGTAAGTGAATCCTGGGATGATCCATTAGAAGCACTCAAAAACGAATCCTGTCTTTAGACAAATCCAGGGAATGAGTATTATTTCCTAAAGTGAATATATAATATTTTGGAATAGAACTCCTGATGTATTGATCTACAGTGTGCTGTACATGGTACAGCTTTAGTAAAAACAACTCCAGTGTAAAACCACTACCATTCTGTACATAGCTGGGGTCGCACCTGTCCTGTGTATGTTCTGTTGTTAAGTCACAGCACTGTATAATACTGTATGTCTGCACAACACCATAATGCATTTAGCAGCATTTGAATATGTTAGCAGAGTGGCATCTCTGTCCACTCCTCATGTCCGTTACAGTCAAAACGAAGGCTTTATCCATCTGAATGTATATCGTTGAAACAGAGCACAGGATTATTGTGTGTCATGGATGCAGGAGAACATGAAGGCACATACTGTCATTTCATCATGCACATACCCCTACATTCCCTGCAGTTATTTTAAAGGAGCAATAGGTGATTTCTGACTTTTGTTCAACTCTACAGCCAGCCAGTCAGAATTCTGTACCCTTGTACCCAGTGAGAGAAGCCGCAGTACGCTGGAAGGCAGGGCTTGATTCCTGCGTTCACAAGGTAATCACAGGCTCACATGAATAGATATGACATAAGACACTGAGGTCTTCATGGGTCCAACTCAACTCAGATTTAGAAAGGTCTGATTTTAGTGCCACTGGTCTCAAGTCAGAGTCAATATGTCTAATATTCAAGTGGGTCAGAGTGAATTTGAGCTCTAATCATTTCCATGGTGGGAGAAAATAATTGAGGAAGTCAATCTGGGTCTTTTTTTGTTTTTGTTTTCAAAACTGTACTTTATGCACATAAGGTTTCCCTAGGATTAGGGTTAGGGTTAGGGTTAGGGACACCTGAATGTTATAAACTTATCTGACTGCTGATTATCTCATTCCAAGACCATGTACATTAATGTTCTGCTATAACAGCCTCCACTCTACTGGAGTTTGACCAGTTGTGACCTAGCTGCAGGGATTATCGCTCATTCAGCCACAAGAGCATCAGTAAAGTCCAGCAATGATGTTGGGCGACGAGGTCTCTCAAAGTTGGGGCTCCAGTTCATCTCAAAGGTGTTAGACGGGGTCAGGGCCTTGTAGGTCAGTCAAGTTCTTCCACACCAATTATTGAAAGGTAATTGTCATTGGTCATTGGTACCAGCCCTACCTAAACCTTCACAGATCATGATCAAAATTCTACATTATACTCCTTTAAAATGGCATTTTTTTTGTTACATTCAATTGTAATGAACACTGACTGTCGAATTCACTTCCCTTTCACAAACTGTTCCATGAACACGAAACAGGTACAGTGTCTCAGTCTGAACATATATGACATCAGCACATGCAGTTACCTGTAAAAACATCCTGGTTAAGTAGTTTCATTAAGTTAGCAGCACTGGTGAGTACAGACTGAAAGGCAAATGAGTGGTACAGCTTCCTAGTTGAAGTCTCAGTTTAAGAAACAGTTTAACTTAAATGAAGAATTCTTTACATGACTTTTGGAGTCTAGGGAAGTCCGATCAGTATTTGTGAAACATTATTCCATATCTAGAATGCAGGCTTGTCTTAAGCAGCTCCATAAGATTATAGTATGAAAAATGATGACGTGACAATTTTTACTGATATCACAGCTTCAAGAAATACTACAACCTCCTCACGCTGCACTGTGCACAATTGCTGCAGGAATAGTTCCAGCTTGTTACTTTCCCTCTAAGCATCATTTTTATCAATCAATCAATCTTTATTTATATATCGCCAATTCATAACAGCGTTATCTCAAGACGCTTTCCATAAAGAGCAGGTCTAGACCAAACTCTTTAATTAGAGAGAGACCCAACGATTCAGGAGTTCAAACTTAAGGATTCAAGAATTTACATTTCTGTTTGTGTCCACATTAGACATAAGACATAATGTGTCAATCATTAGTAGGTGTAATTTTTGGACAATGGGCAGTGCAGGGCTAGCTGTTTCTCTCTACTTCCAGTCTTTATGCTAAGCTAGGCTAACCATTTCTTGACTCCAGCTGATTGATTCCATCTTGACTTTTTATCGTCTCATTTCACTCTTGGAGTGAAGGTATATAATTGAAGTGGACTTCCAAAAGCATTTAATAATTCCTCTAAATTAGCTACAATTCAAGTAGATATTCTTTGCAAAATCAGTCTCCTTTTTTCCACTTGTTTTTTTCTGACACTAGAGGAACATTGTTTATGTCCATAAATACTGATGTGACCACCTCAGACCACGCAATAAGATTCCTACAATTAAATACTGCCCCCTCATAAAATATAACAAAAATGAAAATACAGTGCCTTGAACTTTTGCAGCACATTATACACAACACAAAGACATGAATAAACAACTCACAGCGTACTTAAACAGTAACAAAGAATGAGCAAAGCAGTAAGCCTGTTGAGCCATTCATTGGACACTGACAATATAATACAGCAGTTATTAACACAACAGTTTTTGACTCCTGCAGAGGCTGCACAGATGTTCATCCACACATTGTGGATGTTTACATTTTTTCATTCACACTAAAGGCTGCAGCAGCAGAAAAAAAGAAATCAGGTGGTGAGACTGGTCGAAGTCATGCAGGATTAGCATCTCTAAGAGACCTCTATGAAGGTAAAAAAAATATTTAAATGAGTGTCTGTCTCCAAAAAAGCTCACATTTAACCAGACGCCATCTCGTATATGTAATATAACAGTACTGCAAGGAGTTTGTTGGTGAAGAAATAGCCCCTCCGATGATGTTGTAATTTATACTAATGCAAACTGAAATTGTCTTGATTAGACAGAATTTGTTTCAAATATATTCTTCTCCCTCTACAAACTTCTTCTTCAAGGTTTTGAATGTTTTTGCCATGCTACACCATGTTACTTGCCCTCGAGGTACATGACCATTAGGAGCGCATCAGAGAACTTCAGTGTCAGTGATTATCAGCCCGTCTAAATACATTTCTTAATATCCACAGATTTTAGGGCTTGATTGTGGTCCCATCAGGTTTAAGCTTGAGATAGTCTTCACACTTTTCAGAGTGACGTCCAGGGTCAGGGCATCGTTTGACAACACTGTCCCCAACATAACAGCCTGGTGATCAGGAGACTGTCTCTCTCAGCCGCTGGTCTTTACTTGTTCATCTCTAGGGCTTTGCGTCAGTACGTTCCCCAGGTTAAGGATCAGTCATTGATTTATCCTCCTTCGCTTTCTCGTAGGGCAGGAGGGCCCAGCTGTCAAGACACTGCAGAGCATACATTCTCTGCCCCTTACGTAGAGACATCCACTGGATGTGAGGCTGCGAGGCAGCGCTGCAGGCCTCAGATCAGCCTCTCCTCTGGGGGCACTTTGAGAACACTGCCCATCTCCAGCCTGGCACCAGCCACCTCCTGTGAGCTGGGGCTATACGTGCCTTCTGACTGACGCTTCTTCCGTGCAGTCAAGATGAGGAAAAACACCACCAGGATGGCCAGTAACACACACAGGCTGGTCAGGGGAATGGTCACAGCGATCCAGGGGACCAGCTCCCTATGCTCTTCTTTCTGCAGGTGGACAGGACAGAATGTTATGTATACTTGACCAGAATATTTGGGTGCCACCTTTTAATATGGTACACATCAGAAAGGTCCTTATGCTCCCCTAGCAAGACAGCTGCCTTGTCTGTAGAGAAACTGGACAAAAAATTAGTAACTGAACTCTTGAAATGAACCATTATGTGTCATTAATAGAGTTTTTTAAGTTAAGAGCTGAAAAGACAAACTCATTTTAACCAAATGGGAAAAAATAAGTTCCAAAAGCATTCCTTTGTCTATTTGAAAATCAGAATAAACATCAGCCAAAGGTATTTTTGTCAACATGACAACTTAAAAGTTATTCTTATTTGTGTCTTATAACTGCTCTATACAGTAACTCTTTAGCTGGGGTTTTTATTAATAATAATGAATTCATTAGTTTATCGCGTTGTCTACTGTGGTTGTCATGGAAACATCAATACAATTTTAAAAAATTGTATTTAAGAAGGGAAAAGGTGCCAATAAAAAGTAACTTCCTGCACTCTGCAGCTGAAAGATATACAACAAGCATTTTTTCATATTCTGTATTACATTCTGCATGCGAATGTTTATATTTTCCACATATCTCATATCATATCATATCATTGCTGCATATGTATACAGGTAGGGTCATTTGTTGTATCTCTGTCTTGCAAAGGTTGACTTTCAAGTTCCAAATATACTGACATACTTAAATAACATATGTATAACACATTCTCATTTATATCACTTTTATTTACTATGTTTTATCAGCCTATAAGAGCTACAAAAACCACATTTTTCATGATCCATCTTTAGTTATACAATACTATAGCTTCCTTTTGGGAAATTCAAAGTTTACGTGGTTCCCTCATATGTTCTCCAACCTTTTGTGCTATTTTAGAAATCCTGAAATGAGTCTTAAACTGGACCAGGATAATACAGTATGAGATGAACATGCCTTGTGTTTTAAACCATACTTTATCATGTATGTCTGTGTTGTTTCCTGTTCCAAGATGACTGCTTCTGTGGCAGCTAAAGGGAACCTGAATGTAAGCTATAGACTTTGATTTAAGTTCTAATTTAGCACATGTGCTGTGAAAGTACATTAGAGCCAGTGTCCATAAAAAGCTGTGTCTGTCACTTACGTTGCTCTCACACAGTGTGCCACTGAAGCCCGGCACACACACACACTGGAAGTGGTTGAGTCTGTCCAGACAGGTGGCACTGTTAAGACAAGGGCTGGACTCACACTCGTCTATTTCTGTCTCACACCTGAAACACATCAACAGGGTTTTAACACAACACTAACTGACAGACACACACACACTCCCTGACCTTTACACTTGGATGTGGTTCAGACACACTTTCCCCTGAGCAGCAGGTGTGTGCTGAGGAATATGCAGTGCGCTTCTCTCACCTGGCACCAGTATATCCTGGCTTGCAGGTGCAGTTGCCACCAGAGTCACCTCCTATACAAACCCCTCCATTGAGGCACTCTGTGTTTGCATCACATGCCACTGGAGGGAAACGCCACCTTTTGGACACAGAAACATACGCATTAAACTCCAATGTATGATTTGGTAGTTGTACAATTGTTATAGTTGTAGTTGTACAAAGTGTGTGAGAAAGAGCAACTGTGCAATGAATCCCACAATAATAATGATAATAATGATTCTGGCTTCCGCAATTATTTAAAGTTGAGTGGGGAAAATGTGATGTTGCATTAATGGTGCAATAGTAGTTTTCATTGAAGAGGCAACTTGTGTTGCTCATCTTGACGCACCCATTATCACCAATTATCACCAACTATGCAATTCCCCTCAGCTGTACACAGCCTTCTAGCTAGTCTACTAGAAAGGGCGTTTTCGGTCTGGTGTCATTACACTAGCTGCAGTTACATGGAAAATATTCACTCAGATTGAAATCATTCTGATTAGAGATTCCAATTTAACTGTTCACAAGGATGCTGAATTAAGTGATCTGATAAGATATGTGTTTTCATGCCCCAAGGCATTTAATCAGATTACAACTTTTTTGATATGTGCGGTGGTTGCCGTTGCTGCTGTGAAGTGTCTAATCTAAGTGTCTATGCACTGTACTGGCAAACTTGAGTTGAGCCCTCTGCTGACATTTTAAAAGAATAAAATGATCTAACCTTGGGGATCTTCTAGAGTTTCCAAATGTTACTGGACTGACTGAATCAAATTCTGATAGTGAAACAAGTCAATTTGCAGGGGAGGTTGTAATTACATATCTTAGACACTATGCCACATACAGCATACATCCTGGGGACTCGACCTAATCTGCCAAAAATATATAATATATATAATATGTAATAACAGAGGGCGTTACCCCCACACAGAGCAAACATACGCAGAAAGATAATATTTATTCCAACCAGAGAGAAATTTGTTATAAGGTAATAATACTGAACAGATTATCAAAGGCTTACACCACCCCTCTCAACCCGATTACCTCCGATTGGCTGTATCGGGCCAGTCTCTTCTGACTGAGGTGGTTAGATGAGGCATTATTCTGATTGCGTTATTACTCTGATTATTAGTGGAATATTAGGGTCCATGTAAACACAGCTTCTGCAGCCTTGTCAGATCATTACAGTTCCCAAAAATAGGTGCAATATCTAAAACCCTAAAATGTTCTGTACAGAACCAGAAAAGTGTGTACTCACTGGCAGTGCTTGCCAACGTAGCCAGGAGGACATGAACATGTGTGAGCTCCCATCATTTCCACGCAGGTTCCTCCATTAACACAGCTGAACTCCAGACAGTTATCCACCTCATCGTTACAGTCTTTCCCTTTGTATCCAGGCTTGCAGTCACACTGGTAGTCTGCCAGAAGGTCTTTACATGTACCATAGACACAGGGATCTGAAGAGCACTCATCTGTCTCCGTCTCACACAGTACCCCCTCCCATCCTGCGCTGCAGCTGCAGTTAAACTCATTAAACTGGTCCTGACACACACCCTGGTTGAGACAGGGCTGTGAATCGCAAATTGGTACACCTTGGCATCCTATGATTGGTTCATGCCCACCCAGTCTGGAGAACTGGCTCATCTGAGGGGCATTTGGTACATTTATGAGTGGCAGGTAGACTCCACCCACTCTCACCTCCCCTAAACATCCAGTGTATTTTTCAGCCAGCCAGATTGTTGTTTCATTTAGGAAGTTGAGGTTGCCTCCAACGCCAAAGCTGCCACCAACTCTCTGCCCGTCCACGGTAAGGAGCCAGCGGGACACTACCTGCGTGGGATCAACCATGGTCAGCTGGATTTGATGCCATGCTCCATCTGCAATGCCCCTGTCACTTGTGAAGGCCAGCAGCTCTGCACTCGACCCGCTGTCCAGTTTGACCAACAGGGAGGAGTTGAGCAGACCCAGGCAGAAGACCTCAGTTCTGCTGGTGGCCCGCAAGAAGATTCCGTTTGTGTCCCGAGTCCGTATATCCATGGTGATGTTGGTTACAGGGCTCAACAGGGAGCTGTTGGCAACATACTGCAGAGCGTTGTCCTGAAAAATGGCTTCAGTTAAACCTGTGGGAGAAAATCAAGTTACTGAAAACACAAGTTGTGTGCTAACACGCTCATTCAAAACTTTGAGTGAGAAAGAGATGTTATACAGTCAATATATGGATCAGAAAACCACCAACTGATCTGTTGTCCTTATCTCTTTTTTTTAAAAAGGTCTTTGAAGCACTCCTTGGTGTAAGGCTGTGTTTAACTATAGATTGAATAATGTTAGTTTCTTTGTACAGTAAAGCTCTCATAAAGTCTGTCAAATCAAACTAAAACAACAACTATTCAAAAACAATCCACTGATGTAGCTACTTATCATTTACTTTTCTCATATAGTATAGATACAATAACATTAAAGAGTCACATATAAGTGTATCCATCTCATTTCATTTCAGTTCATTTTGCAGCCCCAGTTTGTATGTCCTATTCAGAGGGTCTACCATAACAAAGATGTTCTTGGCAGTTGTCATTTCAATGTCACTGCTGGTAAAACCTTAATCAAGGACAAACAATGTGAACAGGACATTCATACTACTCTCACATATGGACAGCCACACCCAGTGGAGAAGGAAAAATGGCATTATCTTGTCTACAGTATTAGTATAATTGAAGGGACACTCTACCTACTCCATGGGCAGAAATTGGTTTCATATGAGTTTAAGGGAGAGCACAATACTAAATCTAAACAGCTGAAGTATTGTTTGAGCGCAAAATCTACTCCAAGCACAGTGAGGAGTTCAAATCCCACTGCAGCTAAAATCAAAATCAAAAGATAAGTAAATGTACCATTATCATGATCACTGGAATAAGCTAAGCTAAGTAAACAGATTTTGTTGATAAAATCAGTATGCCCCTTTAATTGTGATGCTTTGATGCCACCACAGTAATCAAATGGGGCATGTTACAGATGATAAAGGATTTACTGATTTTCTATTACTGAATACTGACCTGTTTCTCTTTAGAGACTAATAAGCCAGTCAAGTTTTGTTTTGGATCTTACAGTTATCTCAGGAAGTGATTACTTCAGACAGATACAGACCAATGCTGTTTCCTCTTCCCATTTCATTTCTGCCATCAACCATAAACTATATTTTTTCTGCTTCTGTATTCCAGCATGCTAATAATCTTTCTTTTCAGTACCTCTTGCAGTCAAACTCTTGAGGTCATGGAGTTTTGTGCTCCTCTTCTATAAAGAAGTTTTTGCTTTGATGTCAGTGAGGGTCTAAGGTTGGCACATTGTCCTCACCATCTATTGTAAATTACCTGTAGAAACGTTTCAGGACTGTAAGTCTAATTCAAAAATGAAAAGCTAGACAAATAAAGTTGACCTGACCTGCCTTGATACAGATGCCTTGAAAGAGATAATCACTGCCAAAGAATTACTCACACTCATAACCATCCTGTAGATTCACACAGCGCACTCCATCAAGACAAGGGTTGTCGATGCACCACAACCGTGTCTCACAGAGTCGGCCCGAGTATCTAATGGAACAGTTGCACTTGAAGTCATTCCAGGTGACCTGACACTGTCCACCATTGAAACAGGGTTTGTCCTGCAGCACAAACACAGATGGATGGATTAGATGACCACTTGTAAAATCTCTCACCTGATATGACCGCAGAGGTAAAAGCTGCAGAGAGGATCGAGCGGTAACTTACAGATCAAAGGGATTCACAACCAGATCAATGTAAATAGGATTGAGGCAATAGAGTACAGCCCAGCTATCAGACGGTGCTGCAAGGTGCTAACACAATTAGCATGCGCTCAGTGTTAGAGCCACGCGCTGGCAAAATATAAGTTATCTGGGGCTTTTCATTAAAGCTGAATATTTGCCAGACAGTTTTGTCAATCTGTCATATGTTGGATGTCATACAGTATGATGTTATAGGGGCTCTAGAGCTCGCAATGTTATTTGGTCAGTTTTTCCGTCCAACACATTGGTCAACTAAAATTTCTCGAAACTATTGAATGGGCTGTCTGATCCGACTTCATCTATTTTAGTCTATTCTGTAGTGATGATCATGCAGCCGACTATATCATTTTTCTTACCTTGCATGTGTCATCGCTTTGGCATCCTGGCAACACATTTTCCTCTGAGCTTGCCTGATAAACTTCCACCTCTTCCATATGATCCCCAGTGATCAGGTGCTTGTGGTCCAGCCGAATGTCCTGCAGGCAGCCTTTGAAATTTCCACCCCAGGCGTGCATGCTTTTGCCTGCAGGGAGCCCTCCGACATACACCACATCCCCTGCCTCTACACTCACGTTCCCAAGAGAACGATGATTGCCTGCTTTGGCAAAAACCACATGGCCATATAGTACCTTTACAGTCACCAAATTATTGTTGCCATCACTGACATACTGGGCCTCTGATAGAAGTGTGGTGTGGGGGCTGTAAATAGCTACAGTGCCCTCCTTCAGGTATATTGTCAGGTAGGGCTTTCCTTCTCGATGGAGCTGCAGGAGCAGGCCGTTGTGTTTGAGGGAGCGCACTAAAAAGGAGAAGGTGAAGTTGTCTCCATGGGTTTCTGAGATGTTGAAGACGGCATAGCTGGTGGTGTTCTCATGACCAAAGGTCCAGGATGTATACTCTGAGGAGGGGGTGGGAAGCACAAAGTTGTGAATATCTTACCACAACACACTGGCACATGTCTGTATCAGCTAGAGTTTGGTTATATAGTTTCTTAAAAGGAGCACTCCAGTCTTATATGAAATATCAGTCCACTAGTCAGAGGTGCACTACTCAGCCTGTCACACCATTCTATGATGTCTTGTGTGGCTCTGGGGGAGCATTTTGAAGACACATGTTTTGTGTGTCCTGGCTTAGAGGCTTGAACAGTACAACTTTTAACAGGAATTTTGAAATATGACATTTTGTCATGTCTCGTGGTGTCTGTTAAGTTGGTTTTGTTCACTTGTGTTTTGTCTCTTGTCTCACTTCCTGTATTATTTTGAAAACTAAACTCTCCTCTTGACTTCCTGCCCTTGTGTGTTTTCCCGCCTTGGTGATTGTCTGCCCCGCCCTGATTGTCTCCACCTGTTCCCCATTACCTTGTGTATATATATATATAGTCTGCGTCTCCCTTTGTCTTGGGCCAGATTGTCTTGTCCTGTCTGAGCATCAATGGTCTATAGTATTCAGAACCAAGCCATAGTTTTCCATGCCATGTTGTAGTAAGTATCTTGTCTGTAGTATTAAGTATCTTGTCTTTGTAAGTATCTTGTGAAACTAAAAGCTTGTTAAACTGTCTGTGAGTTCTCGCTTTGTGCTTTTGGGTCCACCCTGTCTCTGAGCCCCGTGCTTAACACATTTACCAGGAAAAAAGAGTTTGACGAAAAGGTCCTGTTGTGCTGCATTATGGGAAGTGTAGGATCCAGTGGTTTTGGAGAATGTTTTGTGCAAAACACTTTGAATTACTGAATTACTTTGCTGTAGAAACAAATGTACTTACCATGCCCTTAACATTCTTTATTTTCTATTTTCTGCCCTAAATTTATGGAAGTACAATACTAAATTGCTAGAGTAATTCTTTAACCGGAAGGAATTTAATCAAACATACTGATATGTCACACCCGCAGCAAAAGGTGGGGCCATCACTCAGTAGTTATCTAATGTATTAGCAGTTGAGCAAGAATACTACCTACAGAAGCATGACACATAGTCTTGCAGACCCGTAAGAAAGTATGAAAAAGAAACTACGAGAGAAACTATGAAAAAAACTGATTTCCAGCCCCAGTAATCTATCCAGTGGTCCGTAAGTAGTAAAACCCGAGCCCATTCTTGCCTATAAACCTATAAAGTATACTGTAGGTACTCTTACCTTTCTCACAGCTTTCTCCATAGTAGGGCCGATGACACATACAGCTGGCATGAACCCACATGTCCACACACTGCCCTTGTTTCATGCATGGGTCATCCTGACACCAGTCTTTTTTGCTACAGCCCATTTCCAAGCCCTGGTTGTCCTCTCTAATGAGGTCCTGAGGTAGAAGCAGTTTATGGTCAACTTCAAAGTCTTCCATGCAGCCAATGAACCCTCTTCCACTGGATGTATGGGCTAAATATTCCCGTGGTGCCCCACCAACATAAAGCTGAAGAAAAGAGCTGGGCTGGAGGAAGATCAGATGGTTGTAGTCCTCATTCTTCACCTGGCACTCTTCCTCACAGCCGGGTCCCTTTACAACCAGAACAAGCCTCTCATCCATAGTCACAGTGACCTGGTGCCATTCCCCGTCATTGACTGGGCCTGGGTAAGTGACCTGCAGCACTTTCCCTGACTTCACTCTAGCTTGAAGCGAGCCTCCAACAAGCTCCAGGGAGACGAAGCGCTCCGTGGTGCCCCGGTAGTACAGCACCATGTCAGGCAGAGTGCTCTTAAATCTGAGCTGCATGTGGATGTCGTGGTTGTGGTCTCTAGTCTGTCGTTTCATCCTGTCTTTGGAAATAGGCAGCTGCATGTGGACAAAGCCCTCGGAGTTGAAAGAGAAGGTGGTGGAGGTGTTGCAGCGTTCTCCGGTCCAACCGGGCGGACACTGACAGGTGTAGCTGTGTTCTTCATCATCGGTCAGTACAGGGACACAACCTGCTTCGTGTTGACACTGGTGCTGCTGGCAGCCAACCAGACGGACGTCACAGTCTTGCCCACCCCAGGGCTCCTGGCCAGGCTCTGGCATAGGACAGTGACACCTATAGGAGTTGGCAGCATCTTCGCATGTGGCACCGTTCTGGCAGGGATTGCTATCACACTCGTTGATGTCCACCTCACAGTCTATGCCTGTATGAAGAGACACTCACATTTAAGACTACAGCTACTACCACTCCTCCTTAGCAGCTAAAACACATCCTTTACATGGATAAGATAAACTTTATTGATCCCACAGTGGGTAAAGTTCACTGTTATAGCAGCTCAAGAGACAGACATAAAGCAAACAATTAAAGAAAGATAAATGAGATAAACATAATATATACAGAAACATTATATACACAGTAATGCAGTAATTATAAAGACACATTATGTGGATTGTACAGTTGCACAGATATTGGTTGCAAAGGTGTTGCACATAGACCATATAGTAGTACTAACAGTAATAGCATAGGATCACTATGTAAGCCATATTCTAAGTAATCGTTCAATCATATACAGTATATCTGGTTGATCAATCAAACAACTAGGGGACTGCAGTGGAAACCTGGAAATTCAAACTACAGTAAATTATTTTAGATACAAAGCTAAAGCGTAGAGATGAATAAACTGGTTTGGTTGATGGATTCATCATTGCACAGATTTCCTCAATACAACTAAACCAGTGTCTTATATCATACCAGCCAGACATTGAAATATTGCACTATATGCTTGTCAGAAAAACACACACCCTGTGACAGAATTGCAGCCTATCTGCCAGGTTACAGTTATCACAGCTGCCTCATCAAATGGCATTCAACATTAAGCCCTGGCAGCAGCAGTCAACTTGCATTAACATAGTCCGTTAAAGTACTCTACACCCAAGGAACCCTAAAGCTGCCCATCTGATCTGTGCCTGGACTCCACCCTCATACACAAGCACGCAACTTTTGTCTTTGTTAATGTAGCACTAAAGTGCTGTACCATACTGTACCTGTCAGCCACCAGGGCCCACAGCAGAAGCAGCAGCATAGCAGCACCAGCATCAACCTGCTTCCCCTCATGATCCACTGAGTCAGCAGCCAGCACATTCCTCACACTGCTGGATGACAGAAGAGACACCACCAGGTCCTCTCTCTTCCTCTCTCTCTCTCTTAAGCTTGCGAAGCAGAAGTGCTTCCACTCCTCTACTCTGTACTAGGCAGACAGGCAGGAGTGATTACAAGGCTGCCCTGCCCACCTTTTCTTTTCCTCCCTCTTTCTCCCTCCTCCATCCTTCCAAGAAGCCCTCCCTTCCCTGCCTTCAACTCCCTTCCCTCCCTTACCTCCCTTACCTCCCTCACCCTCTCCTGTCTGCAGCCCAGCCCAAGCAGAGTGGTAAGCTCTGCCTCCAGCTGGCTCCTGTCAGTATTTGAGAAGAGGAATGCAGTGCTGCAGTTCCCTCCCTGCTCCATATGCTGGCCTGTAGATGCCCACTAGCGGCAGGAGCTGCTAGAATGAACCCACTGGAGGTACTGCAGGTCTGAGCACGGCTGGACCAATACATGGAATCCATACTGATCTATCATTAACTTTTATACATCAGCTAGTTAGTCTCATCCAACATTGTGCCTGATTATATCCCATTAGATTTATTATGATTTATATTTATAGTTAAATATGCTGTGCTATTACTCGTAGTGACTAAAAATAAGGGTTAGTGCCACTGAAAGAAATTATTTTGAGTTTCTGAAATTGATCTTGAAATTAGAAGGGAGAAAACAAACTTGACTTTGGCTTATAAAGATTATAATGTTTAAGTCTTTTAGTAGTCAATCAATTATGTAATGAAAGTTGGGAAGTCTCACATTAAAATCAGACCTCCAACACTAATAATTACAAATTAAAGACTGAGATTAAATTCAGACTTGATTAATTATTCAATTTATTTATTTTATTTAATAAAATGAATTAATAAAGTTCTGGTTTAAGTCAAATTTTTGAGAATTTCAGAGATAGAGACTTTACTGTCTATCTAAGTCTCTATGTAAATGATGTATTTTCTCACATGTTCACCTGGGGGGCCTCTCTCTCTCTAATCTTGCCTTTACTCACATAATTCTGAGATTCATCTCAGGCATCATCTTCTACCATAATGGCAATATTCACAGTATTCCCACACAGTATCCATTGATATAAATGGTTTTGGACCTAAGCCCTCGAAAGAACCTTTTACAAATTTACTTATGACAGAACCAGCAAACGCATCAGCAATTAGTTGCATGAAAACAAGTTAAGAGGCAGGAAATCTAGAAATAGAGTGTATGAATAACGCTTATGAAATGTCCTGCATCAGTTTTCAAAAACTCAACCAAACTCTAGCTCCTGACTCTATGAGCGTGGGGCAACGAGGAGGGCACAAGAGGGGTTCACCTCTATTCCCTTTAAGCGCCAAAGTCGCAAAATTGCAATTAGTGATGACCAGCTCATGCACGTGGAAAGTCAACCTCTTGCACACGTGCCATACAAAGTTAACAGTATCATCATTTTTAGTCACATGGAGTTTTCTTCTATCTTTGCTTGTTGCACAAGACTAGTATATTTATAGTGAATCATACCAGAAGAATGAAGAGCACAAAATGTAGGAAAAGGCCCTTGTTTTGCTCCCATTTTATATCGTGTTTTTTTCATCAAGCTCTAATTAGGCTCCTAAGCAGCTTTGCTGTAATCTCCCCTTCCCCTGACGAATTTCTTAGGAGACCCCCATTTAATGCCCAATCTGGACGCCTGACATATGGCACCTTTTATTGGCTTTGTTGTTTTCTGCTATGCTCCTCCATACCATATGCCCTCTCATCCCCACCACATCGCCTGGCCATAATACTGTTAGCCTCTCTTTTTTTTATGAAAGCTTTTGGCTAAATTCCTCACTTTTAAACCCATGTTGTGCATTTCAAGGTCAGCTTTTGGTGCGGTTTGTCCTGTTTTGAGTAGTGCAGTGACAAATCTCCTCTAATGGGGAATTAATACCTTGGCTGACCACAAGGAATGATCAGCAGGAGGAAGATTAACCCTTCGTTGTTTGGCAAAGGAGATTGTGAGACCTGGTGTGAAGGTTTTCTGTCTACATTGGCATAAACTACCATTCAGTTCCCTTCAGACTTCTCCTGTCCCTCACAGGGAAGGTTCTTTTGCAGCACAAAAACTAGATTAAAGATAATGTCCACATACAATGATCACTGTAACGTATTAGTTTTCTATAGGAGAGTTGAGTGGTTGAAAACTTTCAGAGGAATTATACATTGTTTAATTTTATCTATTTTTAATCTAATCTAGTCTAAGAAAAAAGTCGAAAAAAGGCAGACAAAATGAAATGAGGTCCAGTGCAGACTTTGTAAGGAAGGCAAAACCGTTTCTCCAGTGTGTTCATCGTGCATGAAACCTCAACTAATGATTCTTTTCTTCTTTGATTGATCTGATTAACTGATGGACGATTTGGTCTGTATAATGTTAGAAAATGGTGAAAAATGCCAATTTCCCAATGCCTCTGGTTCTGTCTGACCAATAGTCCAATATCAGTCAACTTACTCCAATAAAATAGCAAATCCTCATATTGGAGAAGAAATTACTTGATGTATCATTTATCAGAATAGTCTGTGGCGTGTCCTGCTGGACCTGGTCGCCATCCTCTATTTGCCTCTGGCTGGGGACCTTTATTGCATTTCAGTCTCCATCTCTCTTCTCTCATTTCCTATCATGTCTCTGTTGTTACTGACCAAATAAAGACACGAAATGCCCTGAAAAATAATTAAAAATTGAAATTTCTGTTGATTGACTAGTTGTTAAGCCTCTGGAATCAGCAAAACATTTCAGGTCATTTGTTTTGAAACCCGAATCACTTACCAGAGGAGAGGGTCTCAGTGTTTAAGAGGACAACCTGGGCTTGCCAGCCATTTCTTTTGTAATAACTTGTGAGTTACATTTGACAATAAGGGCTGCAGCTCAACAATTTACCAGCCAGCTTAACACTTATTTCTTGATGTCATAAACCTTTTTGTAGCAGTTTTCACTATTTTCATTATTTATTTTGTCACTTTTACAGTGTGAAACATAATAACAGTCTCAAAACCTGCTTAGAATTGGTATGGTGCTTTTCTTACATATCGCCTTAGTATTCCAGTCAAAGCTCAATTTCATCACTATACCAAGGTACACTTTTTACCGTTGCCCTTCTACAACAGTCTAGATGAAGTGGACAGCCCTATCTTTAGCTGTAGTAATGTTCTGCCTCAGTAAGTCACCGTTAACACTACACAGGCTCACTGAACACAGGCCCACGCAAACACTATTGTGTGAATTTCATGAAGAGCCTGTCGCTTTTGTTTTGCTAAGAGATAAGAGCAGGAGAGCAGATAAGAGGTTTCTTCTACCTGTGAAGCCGTCTGGACACACACATTGATAAGAGTTGGCCAGATCCTGGCAGCTTCCTCCATGCTGACACGGAGCAGACTCGCACTCATCCACATTGACTGAGCAGTTGTCCCCTGCAAACGGAAAACATATTCATGAGATTCGTATCTACGTCCATCATGATGAGTTAACGAGGCAACATACCAGGAAAAGCGAAGGTCTGTTGTTTGCGAAGCGGCTTACCCATGAATCCTGGCAGACAGTGGCAGATGAAGCCAGCTGCCTCTTCATAGCTGAAATTGGCTTTTATGAGTTCAGGCACCGTCCCGTAGTTCAGGACATCTGAGCGCTGGAAACACTCACCACCATTCTCACAGGGATACTGCTCACACTCATCTACATCCACCTGGCAGTTCTCTCCCCCGTAACCTGGACACACACACACACACACACACACACACACAAAAACACAAACACATGTTTACAGGACAGGGTTGAATTTTATGACATGTCTGTCTTAGTACAATGGGCATGTGAGCCCATACAATCCAGTCTCACAGAGGTTTGCGAAATAGTCAAGAAATCCAATCTATGAATTCCTGTCTGTGAACGTAAATTTAAAAATCTTTTTTTTTTTTTCCTGTTCCTGAGCACAAATCTTTTTTTTCTTGTCTATAGGACTAACGTAGGACCTGACAGCACAGAAGCTTTTCAACTATAACTGCTACATTACTCAACATTGAACCACAAGGTTTTATCCTTGGTTTCCTCTCGTGTCAACCATATGCCATGACCATCCGTTTTATTTATTACTCCTTCCATCATGAATACTCCTATTTTGTGTCAGTTTTTAATAGCGAAAGCGGCTCAACTGTTTCTATGGAGACGAAGATGCTCTGCTCTTCCTAACCATCACCACTTTCCTGTTAAACATTTCCCAACATAAAAACACGACAGTGTCCTTGACAGCTCAACAATATGGTGGACTACCCTTAAGGTAGTCTTAGTCCTTGATTGTAAAAGCAGTCAAGCTTTTCTGCCCGTTTTTCATTATCAATGAGTCCCAACTGCTGCTATGGAGCCGACCAAATCCGCTTTGTTACAAAACCTTTAATATCACTATAATACTATCATATCGTTTACTAGATGTTCATTACAGCCACATATTCCTCTAAGTATGAAATTAAATAAGCAACTTCACATTTACAGTCACAGGCCAGAGAGCCAAAACAATAGTCAAACATGCCCACAACACGGTGTACTTTTTTTTAGATACAAATCAAATATCTAGCAAAGCTGAATGGGTAATAGCACTGCCTCTAGATGATCTATGATTCAATTCAATAATAGAAAGGATATATAAGTACCATAGCGATAATAAAAGTAATGCAAAGCGTGTGAGTCTCCATAGAAACAGTTGATGATGCTCACTGATATAGTATGTTGAAAGAGTTACTGGTCACTGTAATCATTTCTTTTGTCCGACCGTGAAGTGATCCCGTCCTAACTTCCACACCAACACATTCCACACACATGTTGTTCTCTAGCTGGAAGTAACTAAGTCTGTACTGTAACTGGCATTTGCCATTTACGTCAAATAAACACGGGCCGCGTAAACACGTGGAATTTTGTCTTAATAAAGCAAGCTGAAAATGTACATTTTCTGTGAGTGTGCTCTTTCTGCCATGCAGGACATGCATGTGTACCAGGACCTATTGCTCCGCTGCAGCTGCAGACTGAGTCGATGCCCACTTTATTTGATTAAGTCAGACTTCTGAAGCCTTATATTAGCTTCAGTTGAAAGCATTTTTCCATCAACTTCACGTTTTCCCCACTAGATCTGATAAGTTTTAAGACACCTTTATAGAAATGTTTCCAAAAAGGACCTAGTAACATATCTATTCTACATATTTTGGGCATACACACACATTCACACTCATACTTACAAACAACAATTATGAGAGAAAAAAAATCACATGAAGATTCCCAACATCTGCATCCCTCCCTGTCACAGTGTGCTCATGCGTCACGCTTCATAAATAATCACAGCCCTGAAGGATTTAAATAGTGCCACACTGCTGTTTTATATGGCTACACCATGAACCAGTGAATGCCCTGCTCTAGTCCTCTGTTGTCCTCTAAAATCAGAGGGGTCAGATCATCCAAATCCTTTGTTAGTTTGATTTATGTGTGGGAAACTTCCAGCCTTTTTATGTTCTGGTTAGGTTTGTTTTTTTTTGCATTCTCTTATGTGACAACAGTTTAATGATGAAGCTGTACCCACGCTGACGGTGGCAATCTACTGATCAAACACTGTGAATATCTGTTTATAGAGATTAGTTTGTGTGATTGCTGTGGTTTGAGAGTCAGTTTAAAACAGGTGTAGAGTAATGCTGTACCTGGCCAGCAGTTGCACTTGTACTGATTGATGCCCTCCAAACAAGTGGATCCATGCTGGCAGGGGTCAGAGGCACATTCAGGAATATCCTCTTCACAGTGGTCACCCACAAAGCCCGTCCCCTCACAGTCACACTCATAGCTAGAAAAGAGCACAGAACAAAAATAAGGTTGTCTTTGTACTGTGGTAGTCGACAACATGAGGTTTGTGCAAAAACTGATTAGTACATGGTGCAAAGGCACATTTTGAATTCTAATTTTCTAAATCAATTCCTCACTTTTCTAGGGGGGGGCGGGCACTGGAAAAATAAGCAAGAAATGTGGAAGTGAACAAAAATGTAATGCAAGTCTATTTCATTATGCTTCACAACTGCCACTGTGAAAAAGGGGGACAATGAATTTCACCTTGTTTCCCAAGATTCTCTCAAGTCAGTAAAGAAATTATAATTTGATAGCTTGACTAGGAGTGAGTGGAATGAGACAACAATGGTTCATACCATACCAAGCAGTGACAAAACCCCAGAGTTTACTGATGTGAGCAGCAGTGTCTTATTTCAATGACCTTTTCAATTGTAAGAGGAAGTTCTGTCTATCAAAAGTCTGGCTTTGAATATTCAAAGATGATAAGATAGTTAGAAAAGAGAGAGAGAGAGAGAGAATGTAGAGAATGTAAAGACACGTAGAATGTTAGGGCACTTATTGCAACACTCTGATTAGTGAGGTTAAAAGATGGCATAAAACCTAAACAAATAAAAACAATATCATTTCAGCTGAGTCACACAATTGAAGCACTAACTGCACTTGTCGTTTGCTCATTATTGCAGTTGACCTTCTGAAGGGGCACTTAAAACGATCGCTCAGTCATGCGCGGGGGTGTGTAGCAACTCCTTCATCTTCCTTATTCAAACTTGCACAATAAGCCAATGTTTTCTGGACCACTTCACAATGAGTCGTCTTGTCCCTAAGCCTATGTAAAATATAGCATTCTCATTCCCTGATGTTCCAATCAGTTCTACTACCAGGTATTCTCACCGCCTCCAGACATCTAATGACTCATCGCAATGACTGACAGTAAGTGGATTAATCCCCATCCCTGGTCAACTTTAATGTCTGCCGAGCCGATCCAGCATAGTGCTGGATGACGCATCGCCCTACCAGGCTCAACGGGAGAGGAAAGTGTAAACACAGACAAAGACGGTGAAGTCACACAGAAACGTACGTTAATCATGTATTCTATTACCATCATATTACATATGATAAAAGGGTGATCTCTTCCTCCAATCAGTCTCACACAATGCACGGGTCTGACCTTGAATATAATCGGGAATTTGATTAGATTCTACAGTAATTCGCATTATTCATATTTAGACATCTAATCAAACACATCCTAGTGTGCATGTCAGAAAAATGTCCTCAAACATAAAGATATGGAGGCATTATCTGTTTTGAAGGTTGCCTCGTGGAAGCCTCAATTCTGAAAAATACAGAGGACCTTAACTTGGAACTAAATCATCATTGGAAACACTTTGACAGAAATGCTAGTTTGTACTGTCACATCATTGTTGTTTAGTTTCTGTTGGAGACCACTCTGTTATCTGTGTTGTTGTATGTTTACGTGATTCAGCACACATCTGTTCCTCAGTTTGAACTATGGTGATTTGTCTTCTTTTTACATTTGAGACTTTTATAAATCCAAACAGGATAACATAACAAGCATCAAATAATTCCAAAAGCCCATTTACGTTTAAAATTATGTGTGGCTATGTGCAAACACTATCAACAAACGTATGTGTTTGTGTGTGTAATCCTACCCGTTGACCCAGTCTATGCATTTGCCCTCATTCCGACAGGGCATGCTGGCACATTCATTAATGTTGACCTCGCAGTCTTGGCCCTGGAAGCCAGCCATGCACTCACACGTGTACGTGGCGATGTGGTCTCTGCATGTGGCGCCATTCTGGCAGGGGTGCACCTCGCACTCATCGATCTCCACCTCACAGTTAATCCCTGCATGGGATAGACCAAGGATGGCAGCGTGCCAAGGCGTGAGATTGGCAACACATCTAATTATCTTAGCACACGTACAGATATAACACAATAACAAGGGAGCTGCCAAGAGCTCAGCTGCAAGTGGACAACAGCAACACAGACTAATGCTGCTTAAACAGAGCCATGCGACCTCTTTCATACAGTTAATGGTATGAAACAGTGAAATGGTACTATCTGTGCTGACTTTATTCATCTATACGCACAAAGATGTAGACTTTTATGCAAAGATCTGGTATTTTTTAATCAAATTTTTTTGATGTATATATTTTATTTTCAAGCCCATGAAAAGACCCAGCAGGGCTGGATTAACCGTCTAGAAAGACGCACTGTAGCCCCCCCCCTTAAAAAGACTGGAGATAACTGCAACCTCAAGATGTATAATAGATATAATGTTGCAATGAAGTCTTTGGTTGAACTGGTTGAAAACCCAACTGTGAGGAGTCTCGGGCAGACTTTGTTTTCTGGGGTTGCAAGTCAAAAAGGTTAGGAATGACTGGACTCCAGTATAGTTAATTAGGGTTAAGGAAGCTCATGGTTATGGCAAATAAAGTATGCCTAAGGTATGGCTGTGGTTAGACAGCTTAAACACGATAAAGTCTGTGACGGGGCAAGGATGACGGTCCCCCACATGAAAGTCAGATATTCACACACATGTCAGTTGTAGCCCTGACTTACTGTACACAGTGTCTTACCTTTGAAGCCTGGAGTGCAGTCACATCTGTAGTGATCCACCTCATCCACACATGTGCCATTGTTTTGGCAGGGTCGGGAGGCACATTCATTGATGTCCAAGTCACAGTGGTAGCCTTGAAATCCAGGCACACAGAAACACTGATAGGCATTCACCCCGTCTTTACAGATGGCTCCATTCTGACAGGGCTCAGATTGGCATTCATCAATGTTCACCTCGCAGTTCTTTCCCTCGTACCCGGCAGCACACTGGCACCAGTGCCCAGCGTCAGGAAAGTCTATACAGGTGCCACCGTTCTGGCATGTTTCCTCTGAACAAACGGTCACATTATCCTGGCAGTCCTCACCTCCCAATCCAAGGGGACAATGGCAACTAAAGCCATTGGCTCTGTCAACACAGTGGGACTGGATGCCTTTGCAGGGGTTGCTCTGACATTCATCTACATCCTGGGTGCAGTTGAGCCCTGTGAAGCCGTCTGGACAGTGGCAGGTGAACTCATCTGTCCCAGGCCTGCTGGTGCAGTTGGCGCAAGGTGCCATGATACAGGCGTCATACAGCTCCTCACAGTTTTTGCCCGTGTACCACACTGGTGCTTTGGGGCACAGACACACATAGTCACCGAAGTGGTCCAGACAGGTGGCGCCGTTGTGACAGGGAGACGATAAACACGTATCTGCTGCTGCTGTACACAGTAGGCCTGAAATAGAAGACAAAATTGCAATTAATGATAAAATAGGCAACATTTTCTTACTAGCCAGGAGAGTGATAGCACTCAATTGCCAAAAAATTGAAATATTACATATCCACCTTTTTTGTCTATTCCAAATTCCTGTGTAAACAATTGCATTTTATATAAACGTCATGCTGCCCGTAACATCTTGAGCGTAAATTATGCATGTTTGTCCCTTTGGTTAAGCATATCTGCTATGTTTAATAACTTCATTAGCATATATATGTTCAAGAAAATGTTGTCGGTTGTGCTACCTTTAAAGCCTCAGTCTGTGATGCTTATAGCACCTTGGCTGAGGCTTTAAAGGTGCTTCAATCAATATTATGGCATAACAATGCATAAAATGACTATGTGTAATGCAAAAGGAGTTACTCATTGTGGTGAGCCCACAGAGAATTATCACAAGGTCTGCAGTTCCCCTCAAATCTGGGAGCTTTTTAGCATCTTTCAGCTTTTTGTTCATGTTTCACAGCTCACAACTTTACTTTCTGGTCCAGTCTCAACGCTGTCTTAGACCTGGTTTCCAGCCATTTTCAATGAGACGGCCAACAAATACAGTGACTCATCGGTGAACATAGGGGAGGAAAGAAAGTGGTGACTACATACTTACTGAAAGCCTAACATGAAGGTTCACAACTGTGAATAAGCATTTGTATAAACTGTAAGTGATGTGAATACCTGTTGGCTAACACAGTACGCTGTCCTTCCCATGTAATACTGCTTTAGCTGTATTAGCCTCTGGCTTATATGGTTTGCTATAACTCTGACCTTTAGCTGTGCTTAGGAACCAATCTGCTGAGGAAAAGTAACAAGCCCCCCTTTCCTCTGGTCTTAAGGTCATAGCAGATGGTCATAGCAAAGTAAACTTATTACATGACCAAGCTAGCAGATGTCATTTCTCTCAAGGAAGAAGAAGTTCACTGCAGTTTCTACACAGCTCGGAACATGTAATAGGACTGCAATGTGTAGAAGAGCAGTGACATTACACACCTGAAAAATGCAATGCTTATACAATCACACTAATCTGTCCAACACGCTGGTTCAGTTTCACACCCTCCAGTCTAATTCAAGCTCCTCCTGTTCCCTTATCTTCTGACAGTTCTGTATTACCACCTGTTTGTATAAGAAATACAAATAGAACTTAATTCACACCCTCCTGGAAATTTTATTTACTTTTGACTTACTATTTACTTTTATTTTACCCCCGCGTCAAAATATCTGATGGTTGAATTGGTCGTGGTTAATCATGGTCCATAGAAGACGAATCCACTAACATGACTATTCTATTAGCATCTCTATAACACTGACGTCATACATTATGCTCCACAGAGGAAGAACCTTCTTGAATATGGAATTTAAAGTTTAGCCTTACTATTGCTGGCACTCATCAATACTTTCTTTAATGAGTGAAATGAGGTGTGATAAAGGCACGGATTTTAACGTAACACTGTGAGAACTTTAGTAAACGATGGCGTCCATAACCTCAAGTACAGGATGATAGTGTATTACATTTCCTTAAAATGTGGACAACAAGCAGAAAAAACACGCTCCCTTGAGAATGTGTTTATTTAATACTATCCAGACCAGTCATACCAGACCAAGTGAAGCCATAGCAGCTGAAACCCCTGACGACATTGGCTTGAGCAAGAATGCATTTCATAGCGCACGTGTTCAGCTTTTCAATTTTAAGAAAAAGATTATTCTTTCAAAAGTCAAACTGTCTGGGTTTAAGATTCTTCTCTACCAACGCGGCAGGGGAACCACATGCATATCACCCAGTCTAGTTCTGACACCTTCCCTTCTCCCCTGTGTCTCCTAACAGGGTATTTGATTTCAATCAAAAGCACTGTGGGGTACTTTGGATCAATTTTTTACCAAATGATGGTCACCTGCAAATGATCAACAACATCCTAGTAACAAAGTGTTTATAAGTTCCCTGCAACACTTTTATTCCTAGTATCCTAGCATGTTAACACCCCCAGTTCCTCTAACATGCATACGCTATCACTTCCCTTATCTAGTGCTAACATAGAGCCTTCCTCCTCACAGCAGTCCCTCACTTCTCCCATCATCTTGATGCTTTCCATACCTGATAAACCTTCAGAAGAACTGTGCTTTGTGCCTCCTCAATTTGAATTTGAATGTTGGTAACAAGTCCCAGCATAATTTCTATAACCTAAGATGATGTTCAAAGGGTAAATACGCCAGAGAGTGTACTAGGAAGCGAGATTAGTGTATAGCCAGGTATGTTGAGCCTAAAGCCAGAGTTTTTTAATGTCACAAAGGTGACCATGGTAACCGCAGCACCTCGCCTGCTCTGGAGCAGAGTTTCACATCTAAATCAGCTATCAGAAACACTACCCTGTCACAAGGCTATTCTCTATGAGCTTGTATTGGGCCTCTGCAAACTTGTTGAGCCATACATATTTGTGATGTCATCAATTGAGGCTGTGTATTTTTTTGCCACACAGGCCTACGTGCAGTCAGGCAGTGATGCTGAACACCCCACCCAGGTCATTTTTTCCCTGTGATGTCTTCAGAGGTGTTGTTTCTTCTGTCTTGCAACACGTCCTTACACCTCTCTCTTTTACCTCACTCTGGTGGCTCTCACTTTTGTACTGAGATCGTCGTTCACTTTTTTTTTCTAACCGTTGTTCTCTTCCACTATGCCTCTCGAAGAGAACCCAGATCTATCCTAGAACCGGTCTGCGCATCTGAACTCACAGAACAGAAAGAATTTACATTTAACTCCACTGCCGCTAATCTCATGACTCGTGTAGAAGAGGGCTGACAGAGACCGTGTGGGTATCCTCACTCTTCAGCCCTCCATTCAACCCCTCCAACCCCTCACACATTCCAGGGAGCTGATAACACATCCTCCTACACAGGTCCAACCCCCCACACCCACCTCCGACACTGCTGAGCACTTCATAGATCATGGTTATGGCCAGACAGGGTTGATCCCTGGCACTGAGTGGTACCAGGATCTCAACCCATCAGAAACGCTGAGCAGAGCCTCTGACTGTTAGCAGGTAGAAGGTTGTCAGGATCAAAGCACAAATGCTCTCCAGAGACTTGACAGAGTCTTCTCAGAGTGGGTTTGGTTTAACGTAGACACATCACCACCCCTCTTTGATAAAGTCTGCTTGTTATAATAAGTGTATCTGCATGTTTTCAAAAAATGAAACTTAAAAATCAGTCTTAAAACCAATTAGGAGTATGTGGCAACCAATAAGTAAGACATGTAGAGAAACCAGTATGTTCGTGTTCTGCAAAAGGTTTGATTCAGAAGTAATAAAGAACATCCTGGGGTTAACGTTCCTCACCAGAAAAGCAGGGCAGTATGTGGAGCCAGGCACTAACAGGGTTCACCCATATAATATTTGGGGTCTATTTGAATTATTCAGTACATTCTGAAATGTTCTTCCTACACTACTAGCTACACTCAGGGTAGGGGAGGCAAACAGTATTCAGCTGGGGTAACACACAATAAGAAGCATATGGAATAAGGAAAACTCAACACAGAAGTCCAGAGAGCAAACTTTTAAGGAGCACCCTGAGTAAAATTTCAATCTAAAGTCAAACTAAAGCACATAGCGACAGTGGAAATATGGTACAATGAGAATGTAAGTTAATAAATAGACAAAGTTGTCTGATAAATGAAGACATTTTACACACAGAGTTGTGCATGTCTCAGGGTGACACAGTGAGATAAAGCCACTCATAAATGGGAGAGGATTGTTTCATACTTGGCAGGTGCTAAAGGCAGAGGGAGAAGAGAGAAAGTGTTTACCCCGAGTCAAGAAAACAGCATCACAGAGTCAACAAAGAGTCTCGCTGTAGGGCAGAGGAAGCAGCAACGCTATGAATCACAGAGAAAGGGAAGCCCCTGGCTAACGCACAAGTTGAGCTAAGAGGAATTTTATTGAATCACCTCAAGAGACTGGCAGCTCAGCCTGGGCTCGGCTTTGTGCTCCAAAGGCTCCACAGCAGGTGGCAGCTCTGCCTTATACAAAAAATGCACAAATCCTTTGTGCATCAGTCACGGTTACACACTGAGTCAGAGACACACATCCTATTGTCTCCTGTGTAAGCTGCTGCAAAGACTGCGTCAATTCTAACACATCACTTTGGTTTAGTTTAGGGGCATAATATGTGTTTTGTTTGGTCATTTATCTCTGGGGGTTTAAAACTTTTATCTTTATTTTATTGACTTGGAGGAATCGTAGGATTTGTCATTACTGTTACAATGAACTCCAAATAAACGCTGGAAGTTACACTGGAAGCCTCGATTGTCCTCGTCTCTTCTGAGTCATCTGGAGATGGCAGCCCTTCAGAGGCCCAGAGAGGATGGTCCAAACACTGTTGTTCAGCCTCGACTTCATTAAAGCTAACAGTCTGCATTTTAAGCTCATTCCTAACCCGCTCAACTTTTAAAGCTGTTTCTTCATTTTAAATCGGTTGTTAAATGCTTCGGTTGTTTTAATTGTTGAATAAAGTCGTCTTACTGGCAAATCCTTCATTTTACCCCATCTTCATCATCACATGCACTCTACGTCCCGTTTGTGTTTTTGCCCGCTGTCTTTTTCTTTAAATTCTTAAGAGCTTAGAATGCCAGGTCCCTTCCCATGCTCCTTAATACCCATCACTCCCTCCATTCAAAGCCGAGACAAAAAAGCTGTGCAGCAGTGCAGCCGGACGCTCAGCTCGTTACCATGGTGATCTTTAACAATGCCACCCACAGCCAGTCCCAGCCTCTGGTCCGCCACCGTTTAAACGAGCTTCAGACGTTTCACACAAATGAAGGTCGCGGGAAAAATGGGTCAACAGGATTTCATAAGGTGCTGGGGTCAACCAAGACACCCCCCCCCCCCCCAAAAAAAACAAAACCTTTAGAAACATACAGTGTCATATACACACACACACACGCAGACACACCCCAGGACTGGTGCTAAACTAGTGGCAGATTCATCACACATGAAGGAGTCAACAATATACAATATAGTGTAGAGAAGCAAATGATGATGCTTAAGCTACTGTTATTTAATTTATGACAAAAAAACCCAAATATGAGATATTAAATCTTTACTTTGTGATGAATTGATTTACTTACAGTTTCCTCAAAAGTTTTCTGGAAAAAACTTTGTTGTTTGGCGCTAACAAGAGGTAAAATATGTATTTTATTTTTCACTTATTTATTACTTGTGTATTATTCCACATATGAGCAACAGCAACTTTTTGCATGTTCAGCTGACCTGCTGTGCACTGATTAAAAGTCCTACTGGGTTATGTTTTATATTTACTACCAAATGACATGGTTCTTTCCAGGACACGTCATGTGAATTTTTATTTATTGGGAAATGCAGACGTGTAAAAAGGGTTACCAAACTATTGTTCACTTTGGTAAGTTTCTGTAATAGCTCTAAATATACACTGAAATATGGTCATGCATGTGCACACAAACTGTGTGGAAGCAGGGTTGTACACACACACTTCACACACAAGACTTACAGCTACAGTTGTAGTTGGTATTATTTGTTTTTCCCCTAAAATAGTTTCCAATCTGATGTATAACATCTATATATATATTAGGGTAATGTGTTCACATTACAGTAGAGGTAGTAAACGGCACATATTGAAGCCTTACCCAGTTTGAACATCATCATGGTGATCAGCACCGTCCTGTGATATCTGGACCAAACTCTTCCAAACTCCATGGTAGGCTGCTCCAGGGGCCGCTAAGGCTTTCAGTCAGCGAAGAATGAAGCTGTCAGTCTACAGGTTCTCCATCCAGAGGACTGCAGCACTCCATCCACGCTGCCCCAAGTCAGCTGCTGAGAGTGAGCGCCACAACCTCCATTCCCTGACCAATGGGACTCTGGGTATGAGTGTGTGTGAGCGTGTGCTTTGCTGGGGACCAAGCTTGGCTAGAGTAGAGCAAAGTAATCACCCCAGCAGAGGGTGAGGGGAGGAAAACATGAGATGGACTTTGGATTGGACTGATTCAACCACTGGTTCACTGATTGAGTCTCTCTCTGTCTCTGACTAAACCAGAGTAGAACTGGACTGTGTTCACTGCCATCCTTTCTATATCTACATGTTTTTAAATGTACATGTTTTTCAGCGATTTCTCCATGAACACACACACACACTTTAGTCCAGAATGACTCCAGTCGATCGCAGCGATGCTGGGATTCAAAATCTCACGGACGTTTTCGTGAGCTGCTGTTTATTTTCTTGGTAAACGTATGAATTGCTTGGACTGTAAAATGTCAGAAAACGTACATTTCTGAATAAAACACGATAAATACTAAAACGTTTTGCCAACATTTTGAGAAATGACAGCTGTTTATGTACTGATTCAGGGTGATTTCCACTCTTTTTAAAAGCGTTTGAACTATGAACTATTGACATGCAGCCTCCCAAATCACCCCGTGTCACCAGTTTTCTCTTTTGTGGCACAAAAAATAAAATCTCTTAATGGAGGAGGTGTGCAGTCCTCCCCACGCACCCACCCTGACAATCATCCATCTGTCCATCATACCACTTCTCCATGAGGGAGCCACTCCCAGCTGACTTTGGGCAAGTGCACTGGGTGCACCCTGGACCGGTCACCAGTCAACTGCAGGGCCAACACATGGAGACGGACAACCACTCACGCCTACGGACGATTTGTAGTCATCAATTAACCTACATTTCTTTGGGACTGTGGAAGTACCCAGAATAAACCACAGGACAGAACATGCAGCCCCCCCACACAGAAAGGTTTGAGTTTCAAAGCCATCAGCAGGTTCAAACGTGGACCCTTCTTGCGGTGAGGCAACAGTGCTAACCACCACACCGCCATGCTGCATCCAAACAATCATGACATTTCTAAATACATTTTTATATATTAGAAATATGATAGAAAGTTCCTTTTTAATAAATTGATGTTTGCATCTTGAACGACTGCTTTAAGACCGTGATGTTTTTGTGTGTCTAGGTCTCCTGTTTCTCTGCCATTAGATGGTTTAGCCTAGTATCTATTATAAAGTATTGTGGAGAAAATATAAATATGATCCCCGGTAATGTTTTCCCCTTTCAGGAAGTGCACAAGTCTTGCCCCCTTGAGAAGATCAAGGGAGGTGGTCAGGGTGGATGTCATCCATTCAAGGTGCACTTGTAACTTTTTTTTAGTGAAGTGCCATTTTAATGTAATAACATGATGCGCGCATTAATGAATCAGCAGTAGCAAAACTCATCACTGACATAAGTTTACTAAATATGAGATCAAATAACTTTTTTTTTTAAATTAATGTGAAGAATGAAATTTGCATTTTCAATATAAAATGTAAACTCCTAACTCTCAGCCACTGACAAGTTTGTTTTGAGCCAAGCCTGGAGTCCAGTCCAGGATTATTATCGGTGTAGATTTTGGATCAATGGCCCGCTCAACTTCCACCCCCACCTTTGGAATCAGTGGTGGAGGGAGCTTATCCAGCACCTATCTGGTTGGGGGAGGCCTCTGCGGCAGCTAGACACATGCTTTATTCACCCCCACTCCCACATGGACTCCTATTCCCACCCCCAACACCAAATGCAACCCCAGGCCCTGAGCCCAGCGTCAGGCTTAAGTCCAACCTGCTGCGTTCACAATAACAAAAAGTTTAATTAAATACTCTGCGAGGGGTGTGGAGGTGAGCGGGTGGGGGCTGTTAAGGGGAGGCAGGCCTCCTCACTTCAGCACCCTACACAAGCAACATGCAAATGTGTAAAGTAGTGAGTCACAGCTCCGCATTCCTCAGTGACTGGCTGCTGCTTTCATTAAAGCTTCCACACAATAGAGAAATAGACAGCAGGCTGACACCGAGTCTCACAGAGAGCAGGCCCGAGGATGCTGATAGTCCGTCTGACTATCTGTCTTTCTGTCAAGGAAAAGTGGGAACACATTTCTTTAATATGCTGCTATGCTTTCCCTGAAAGACTGATTAATTTATTACTTCAGATTTGTGTCTCACATGCCACTACAGAACACCACTCCCCAGTGTAAAGGAGTAATAGCCTGGTTCCACATCACCACCCGCATCTCCAATTTATTTTATCATATGTCTAGCTTCTCTTGCTAGTTTCTTCAATGATGCACACCCTGTCTTTAAACAACAACTGACATAAGAGATTAAAAAAAATGTAGTGAGGGGAAAATACATATCAGAAGTGGTACTGTATCATGTGTAACAAGTGTGATAAGTAATCGTCACACTCCCACTGGTAGAATTAATCATTCAGTAAGTCATTATTAGGACAATCTAATGATCTACAGGTGACATAAGTATTAATTAGAGGTGCAGCTTGTCATCATCTCAGCCCTTGGATGACTGCTGCAGTCTCCTTTCAGTGCAGTATGACAGTTTCATCCAGGGTGCAGACAAACCACGAGGGGGTCATCATCTTTCTAAACAAATACTGTGCAGATTACAAGCCAATCTGTTCCTCTAAGTCAGTATCTGCAGCTTACCCACGGCACCATAAGGAGCAGTGGGCTGAGAGATCTGCTGGGGAGCTGGTGGCAGAGATCTGTGGGTACACAAATGTGCTCACAATACACAATAGAGTCGCATTCAATTCTAAACTTCACGCCTGGAAAGTGCCAGCTAACAGGATGCCAGTACTCCTTCCTCCTTTACACCTGCACTGTATGGTAATGCAGATGGATCTACAGAGAGTGCAACAGAAAGAACATCACAAACATCAAAAACAGCTGGTAATAGCAACTGTTGCATCGTGACTGGAAAGAAAAAAAGTAAAATGAGCCTTTTCACTGAATCAGAATCAGAATTCTTTTATTTGTCATTGAGCACGAAGCACAACGAAATTGAAATAGAAGCAGCAGCTCTCATGGACAGTGCAAAAAGACAGAATGTGCAAAGATGAAAATAGTGTAAAAGAAATTAAATAGACTGTACAGAATAAAGAAATATATACAAAATATATATATAAATATCATCAACCATTTGACGGTCACAGGAAATGTTCCATTCCACTGTGTACACACAGTGATGTTCTAATAGACAATAAATGGGGGGGAGGGGGGGGGGTCTGCAGAAGTCAAGTGATTTTGTCCTGTTTTAACTGATTTCACAGTTGGAAGGCTGAGGGAATATCATGATTATGATTAGCTGGGGAAATAACTCACCAGAATGTTTTCTATCCAAATTTTCCAGTAAAAAGGCTCCAAAACCAAATGGTGCATTTCAGGAACATGACATTAACACTCATCACAAGACTTTTTTTTAAAGAATCTTCAACCCACAGGGAAAGTATGAAACACAATGTCACAAATCCTTTCAGGGATGAGAGAAGGTTGGTGTTGAAGCTTAAGTCAACATAATTATTCACTGAACATAATAATTAGTATAATTAAGTCAAATGCGTGACTTCGACACGGTAGACCGTTATTAGCATCCCATCAAGGTACAACATGTAAGAATTGGGCAGAACTTTAAAAAATCACTATCACCAGAATGTGTAGAAATAACAGTACTGTTAGTGAGTCACTGTAGCATCCAGGAGGAGGTAGCGCTGTCCCAGCTAAAAGCTAACGTGGGACCTTTAGTGCAACTAACAACTGGATTAAGACCAGTGGGCTTTGAAAAGATCACTGCCCACAGCTTCCAGCCAAACGGTGCAGCGGGCGGAGTGACAGAAATATTCACAAATTTAGATTTGACAAATTTAACAGACATTGGAAATGTAGGGGTTTTAGATGAAGAGCAGCAGACAATCACTGCCCACGGCATCTTACAACCGCCAGCCAGACGAAGGTGGTGCGACCGCTCCAGAGGAGAGAGAGGAGAGCCAGGACAGGAGCTGCACTGACCCACACAGGGAGAGGAGGATGACTGAGGCAGACATCAGTGAAGCTTGGTGCTCAAACGCAGTCAAAGTTGATGGACAATGTTTCCCAGACCATATTATCATCACTAACCTGTATCTGCTGTTTACATTCCTCCTGATGCAAATTCAAAAAAAGGACAACTGAATTATTTCTGTTTGTGTATATTATACATGCATATAAACAACTGTGTATTCTTTAGGATGTTGATGTTTCTGTTCCATATGTTTGAAAATGACAAACAAATGAATCATGAACCTTCTATGAGATGAGGCCATGATGACACACTTTTCAGGATACTATAAGGTTGAGGAGAAGGTGAAATACTGACCCCTATTTTTACATACTGCACATTTGTTGTGAGTCTTATCCCACAAAATTCACCAAACACTTTTTGTGCAAGAACCTAACCAAACCTTAATCACAGTGGAGACAGATTGGGATCATTACAAAATGATGCAATTTGTGTATCATTTTGTAACTGTTGCATTCAGACGGGTCGGAAAAGAGTAAGGCTTATATTCTATATTTAAGTTTCTGCCAAAAAATTCAATAAAAACAGCAAAACCAACAATCAGTGAGCCACACTGATGCATTGGGTGACATGTCTCTTCATTACCTTGAACACACACTAGTTTATTCTGACTCAGCCCCCCCCCCCCCCCCCCCCCGCACACACACACACACACACACACACACCGTCCTCCTCCCCAAACACTCACAAGAGCACCAAATATAGATTTACACAAATAAATTGCAAATAAACTATTTCGTCCTGTTTGAGTAATGTTTCATAAAAATTACACGGAAATCACATAAAACCCTTATTTGTAGTTAGTTTGTTTTGGGAATTTGAGAACTGATGCTCTACAGTAAGGAACAATTGGGGAAAACATCAACTTAAACCGGACTGAAGTTGACCTCCCCCAGGGCGTAGCACACAGGTGTTTGTTTGTAGTTTTTGTCATAATTCACCATAAATATCTCGAGGTAAAGAACTTACCGTGTGAATTCTAATAAAAATGTTCCCACTCTGTTAAATTGTGAGTCATCTCTGATATGAACAGAGCACTCACGTGTCCTCTGTCCGCTCAGGTTCCCACTGGTGCAGAGCAGTTAAAGAGCAAACACTGTTGGTGGTATTTTACAAGCAGTGGGAAGAACTGCAGCTGCCTGCTCGTAGGGAGCCGACGCTAATTCTGCTATTGAATGGTAATAGAGGTTCATGACAGTAAATCATTGCCCATTGAGGTGCAGCTATTAACACTCTCTATTAACTTTTAACTTGTTTTTTTCACTGTTTGTTTTTATCTGTGTCTTGTACGGTGTCCTTGGGAGTTTTGAAAGGCGCCTATAAATAAAATGTATTATTATTATTATGATTATTATTATGATTATTATTACACTGACCACAGAGCTACAGTCAGACTAACTTTAACACGCTTCATGTATGAAGCTTTTAAGCAATAATTCTCACCTGGCTTAAAGCATCTGGAATGAAACATATGAAAGATTAGTACTGCAACAGGTAACACTGATTTTTGTAGAGAGCGTGCAACAGTGGGATGTCTCTTCTTCTGTGTTTTCTATGAGAACATTTCAAGCTAACATATCCCACCTTCCCTTGAGAGGAGGGAGAGGGTTGTTTATAATATATGGGGTTCCTTATAAAGGTCCAGACAGGAGATTTGCAGTGGTTACTCCAGCTCATCCTCCCTCCCTCTCTCTCTCTCTCTCTCTCTCTCTCTCCCCCGCTCACACACAAACACACACACATTTCCTCCCCTGCACATCTTAACATCCATTCCTGTCTGGCCCTCCACAACAATGGCATCTCAAAAGAGCTCCAATTGCTTTGTGACCCCTAACTTCACCCCCCCCTCCCCCACCCCCCCCCCTTTTTTTAAACTTTGCCAACAAAGAATGCTGCTAGGGTTCAGATGGAGAGGCACTTCAACTCCATTTAACAACCAGCCCACCATTACTCACATCTATGTTCCCATGTCCACAGCAGCTCAGCTTCGCAGTAGACTAAGTGTAAGTGTTTGTTTTGATGCTTTTGAAAAAGTTGAATGCCACAAACGGGTGTGAAAAGTCAAATGTACGTTCACCAGTGGGTGATCTCCTTTCTGCAGCAAATGAGGGCATTTTTGTTTGTTGTCGACACGGTTTCTGAGCTGAGCATGTCCCAGGTCGCAGAAACGTGAGGGTACATCCTCTTTGGACAATGAAAGTCAACTGTAAATTCAGTGGGAATTGTTAGCCAGTATTTCTGTGTATACCTTGTCACAGATAGAAGTGTTGGTCATGGGGAAATTTTGATATAAGAGTGAACTAGAGAAAAGAGTTTCTGTACAAAATTCAACAGCAATGTGAGCAGTTATTGTTAAGATCAAAGCATGGAAGTTAGTCTGTTAAAGTTTCTTGGTCTTGGTTGTGCAAATAAAAGGGCGAGTAACTGAATTTATGTAGCTTATTTCTGCACCAGGCACTCCACCTGTTTTCCTTCTAAATGTACTGTAGTAGTCCTGCATTTAACTGTATAAATGCTGCTGAAAAGGGCCGTGCTACTCACCAGAGCCTCCCTCTGCAAACACACTTTAAATGAAAACGAGTTTCTCTACAGCGGTCTGACAGCTGAAGCTAGCCGAAGCTACGATAAGAGGCTGTGATTACCACAACACAGCAGGTCACCTCCTCCACTGGGAATTAGAGTGGACAGTGGGAGTCCCAGTAAGAGGATTCTGGCCCGTTCAAGCATCTTATACTTGGATACATGACCAAATCCCCGAGGTTTTTCATTGAGGGGAAAAATGCTGTTGCCTGACTGCAGCCCACCAAAACAAATCTCTGCTGTGAATTCACTAATTGCTCCGGCTGTCTCTAATAGCTGATTAGCACAAGGAAGTGAAGTTTACACGCCAACTAGGGCCTTTCTCACTACCTGTCTGTGTGAGGGTCTTTGTTCTTTTCTGGCTTTTATTAAGGTGTCATCCACGAGCCAGTCTGCAATGCACCGTCCTGCACAGCTTATACGCTTTGTTTCCAGTAAACTAGGTGGATGTTTGGCTAAATCTTCAAGTTTTAATATGAGAATGTCTGCCGTTGAGAGAAACAGCTGACCTCTTCTCTAATGATATTTTCTCTGTATGGTATAAAGAGATTTTCAGGCCTCAATCTGTTGTCCTGTCCCCTGGCCTCCTGTCTGCAGTAATCTTGATGAGGGGCTAATAGGCCAGAAAGACAGCGACTCCCAGCAGTGACCCCCCCCCACCACCACCACCACCCAGTAGGCCCCACGACCTTCCATAACATCCTCCATTAACCCTTCATCACCCAAACCTGGTCTGAAGTATGCCTGCTCAAATGCTCAAGTAATGAAAGGGATTTGAACAAAGCTGGCAGGGATCAAAGCAAACTTCCCCCAGTTATATTTGGAACGTAAATGTAATAGTAAAACAGTGCATTCCATTTAGCCTCTGAGATTGTGTCTGTCTGTCAGCTTAGCTCTGACATTACTACAAGGAATTCACAGCAGGGGAGTGAGGACGGACCAGACATGTTTTTGCTGTCTGGTGCAGCAGTGTTATTGTATTAAAGTACTCTGCACTTCATGGCTCTTGTTATATATACAAGGGAACGCTATCTGTTGAACGTGCAACATAACATACGTGAGTGAGTGATCGTGTGCATTTAGAAATGAAGCATCCAGCATGTTTTACACATAAAGGTCGGTTTACTTGTACATATGGTGAACCAATCATTCTGATGACAAAACGAGCCCATTCAAGTGCAGCACAATTAAAAACAGAGAAGTTTCCTACAAGACGTTGTCATAAGCCAACGGCAAATTATTAATATTAATATTATTAATTAAAGTTCATAGATATGGTTCTTCTGGATCTGAATCCCTTCTTGATTTTCCATAAGTCAAATAATCACACATCAACCGCCTCCCAGTCAGCCTGGGGCCTTCAGAGCACCTGAGGGTTTGTGGATGTGAGCAGCAGCAATCCAGGCTTGGCATCGGTCATCAGCGGTGTTTTGGCTTGTGAACATTTCGCGGACATATTGGGTTCTTTAATGTTTGTTCACATAATGCAGTCTTTGTCTTACATACATATGTATACATATATACAGACTTTGTCAAAAATGTAGTCCAACTATTTAAACACAAACTTGTGGAAAGATTTTATTCCATGTTAAAGTAGCAGCAAAGGCAAGTTAAGGTGTCAGTGTTTATCATCAACCATTGCTATTCCAAATAGAGGACCCCCAAATACGTTCTAGTGAAAAACATATTAACAAATATCATTTTGGTTTATTAAATATCATCATAACTCTGCAGGTAGAGTGTAAACAGTGGTATAATCAGGGACACAGCTTTCAAGTAGTGCGCATTATTTTTGGAAATTGAAAGAAAACACATAATTATGCATGGAGAAAATGACATCCTGCACATGCAGCTCAAATGAAAGAGAAGAATCTGTTTTAAAATACTTTTCAACTCACAAATAACCCTAAATCCTGTTTAAAATGGCATGTGTAAAACTTTCAAAAGAAAATTCCAAAGATCTATAAACTATAAAGCACACTCAAGTTAGTTATTACAGGAATGTTACACAGATTACAGCAATAATTTCATGGTCTGATATTAGGCTGTTTTTTCCATATTAACCCTTGTATGGTGTTCAGGTCTGTGGGACCCGTTCTCATCTTTTTATCAAGAGCAAAATGATCCGATAAATTATTTTTTCAAACTCAGACTCGGCCTTGGCTCCTATTGATGAATCTGAGTTTGAAAAAATTATTAATCGTATAATTTTTCTTTTGATGAAGAACATAAAAAACAGGTGAAATCTGGTCCACAGACCTGAACACCATACAAGGGTTAAGCACACCAAAAAGTAAGACTGAAAGACTTCCCCTTATTGGAGCTGTAAACTTCAGAAAATAAATTAAATCGGCGCAGGGAACACCTCTGGACCGTGAGCTGCTCATGGTGGTGCTGTCATCGGCTTACAGTCAGATTCAACATACAGTACGGGGACGTGTGACTGCACAGTACTAAAAGGAATATTGTCCCAATAGGAAGGTGAAATCAGAGGACCTTGAAATTGTTGTTACATTTTATCTTATGCATAATATTCATCTTATACTAGTTGGTATGATTATACGTGGCCAAAAGTATGTGGACCCCACGAACCTTTGGCTACACTGTGTGATATTTATTACTCAATGTCAAAGTGACACAATGAAAAAAAAAAACCCACCAACAACAGGAAGTATTGTCTCCTATAAATGTAGCCACTGTGATGGGATTGTTATAGGCCCACAGTTTTGTGGATACTATAGAAGATCGAGATAAATAAGATGTTAAGCACTTAACGTGACAACACTGACTGTTGAGCAGAACAGATTATGGAATATTATAGAGATACTGTTGTACTAAAAAAAACGGAGGGGGGAAAAAGGGCGCTATGAATAATTCTTGAGCGTAGTGTTGCTGCTGAAATATATGTGAAAATATATGTTCCTGAGACTGATCAGTGATCAATAGTGATGATGACTTCTGATCCCCTAGGAGTCAAGTGAAGGTTCCAGATGCTTCAACACTCCTCCCACCAGGTACAAGCTGCCAGTCACCAGCACAGAGACGTGATCTGCCTCCCTCAGCCTGTCTGGGAGCTCAGCGGACTGGGGAGGGACCCAGACAGACCCCAAGGATCCAGCAGAGGCCGGCTGCGGCTTGTTCCTCTGGGTGATCCACTGGAGGGCGCTGGCGATGCAGGGGAACACCAGGCTGTGACTCACGGAGCTGATCAGCAGATGGCGATGGTGGTGATTTATTGTTTCTGTTGCGTTCAGGCTCCGCCAGCTGCTCTGGTTTTCTCTGCAGCGAGCCAACCTGTTCTGCACACACACATCCATGCTGCGGTGAACTGCAGAGAACAGCAGCACGGGGAAGGCAAGAGTAGATGTTACACATTCAAAAGCAGGTTAAGAGAAATTAATACATTTGATGACATCTATTATCTATCGTCCGTGTCCCCATAAGCTGTCAGTCAAATGCTTGCATAAAGCTTTGCAGCGGCCTGCTTGAGAACTGTTTCAACATGTGTGGAACATGTAAACAAGCTGTGTGAAATTTCCGATCAGAGTCACTGGTAGTGAAAATAAACTTTGTGGGAAAACAGAAAACTTATAGAGCTCTTTCAGATCCGAAGGGACCTCTTGTGCCATCCGTCATCCATCGGCCCAAACACACTGATCCTTACCAAAGTGTTCTCGATCAACACTGGATCTCTACCTTGCAGCTGAATGACCACGACACTGGTGTGTTTTTCTGAATCATACTGTTAGCAGTGTTACCGGGAACCAGAGACACAAGAATTTCACTGCCAGTGATTGCTCCGTGTAACTGCTGAGCATGTGACAATAAAGTCTTGAATCTTAAATCTTGAAAACATACATCACACTCACCTGAACTGATCGTAGGTGTTTCAGTAATGTTGGGGCAGAACAGTGCGTAGTCAAAGCGACAGGGCTGGGAGTCACACAGAGTCACTTAGTTTAATGGTGCATCCATTTGTGTTGATGTTGTAGCACTATAGTTGGCGTCATACTCACCACCAGCAGTCTGAGTAAAGCAGCAGAGTTCCTCTCTCCTGTTGTGTTAAAGAGCAAGATCTTAACCCCAGGGCCCCTGGAAGACAGAATGAGATGTAATGGACAGATTTTTCTTAGTTATTTCTACTGGTACCTAGCTATGAAGATGGCTTTGGTTGTACTTGTCCAGGTTTGGAGATGGCAGTCTCTGACATTTCTGTCGCCACCGCAGTGCAGCGGGGAATGCAGGTTCATCTGCGGCGCTCACAGCATTGCTGCAAAACAACACGACGTCTCTTTCCTGAAGATTGCCCACGTCAGATCCACAGAACACACTATCAACAGTTTTTACTATCCCTTTGGTGGGAAGTAATGACACGTTCTCGTTCGCGGCAAGCTCTGCAAATATCTGGGAGAGTGTTTGGGGAAAAGAAGCGTTGCTGTCAAACTGTCAAAATGTAGTTTTGTAGTTTTCAACACTTTGAGCCAACTGGAGGCAGAGATCTCAAAACCTGGACTAATAAAAACCAAAAACAAACATACGCACCATTATAATAGAAATGTTTCACAGTTTGAACTGTTTAGGAAACTAAAGCACTTTGGTTAAGATTAAGGAAAGATTTTCCTTTTGGTTAATGTGGCGGAAACCTAATGAAAAAATAAAATACATGTGAAATGAAATACAAAAAGCACATTTTACCGGTCGGTGCGTTCAGTATGAACATTTTTCCGATTGCCAGATGGGCTAATTAACGAAAGATTTCCTCATTATGTTAATAGAAAATGCAATTCTGGCATCTGGCATTATGTTCCCCTGCTGTATATAAACGCCATTTCTGGTACTTCACACTCAACCCTGCCTTCCTTTGGATCACCAGCCAAGTGTGGAGTTGATCAACTGAACAGTTCTCGTAATATACGACAGATGTATGAACATTAAATTCCATTCAATCTTGATAGTAAATGCAGCGTAGAGGCTTTGGAAACAGCATTCAGACACTCATGTTTGAAGATTCTTTTCGTGGTGTTGGGATGTGGTGCAAACTGTCTTGTGTTTGTGCACTAAATTTTAATTTGGGGTTAGTGCCTAAACTTCATGGCCCTAAAGCATCTTATTTTAGGTATCATGTACTTATGCATTGGGATCTACAAGTTCAAACACCACAGTACGCCTGTCTCGAGGCTGTAGAGTTAAGCCGCAGTGTTGTTAGTGTTCTCATACTGAGTCTGGTCTCTCTGCAGCGTCTCCTGTTTAAACCAGCAGACACAGGCCTGCATGCTGGCTGTAGTATGGGCTCCATCCAGGTAATATGTGACAGAACCGCAGCTCAGAGTCTGGTTTCGTCCTAACCACTGCGTCTCCTGTAGGCCTGGAGGCATTAGGAAGGGAGAAGTAAAACTCATGTGTCAGGCTTTTTTTACAATTAGAGTGTAAAGAACATCCGATAGGTAACACATGGACACAGACAGTTGGAATAAACTAATATATCTGCAAGCATCTTATAGATTAATGAAGTGGGAGATTAGATTAACTTAATACTATGGCAGGGTAAAGAACCTCTACTCATACGGCTTTTAAACAGTTTGGAAGCAATATCAGAGATAATTAATGTACAGTAAATTCTAATTTCACATCACAACTCCAGCCATCTGCAAACATCCTTCATGCTGTTGACAAACTTGCCTTCCAGCATGGTTGTACTTGGTTGGAACGTGACTGCCTGGGAGCCTGGTCTGCAGGTGTGTTGAGCTAAACTGAGGTCATCTGAAAGGAGTCGCATTTGAAGATGAGTTTAACGACTTTGCAATCTTTAAGCTCCATTTGCGCAATCATAAATGCACGTACCACCTTTCTCCTCGGCCTCACGGCGCTGCAACCAGCTGTAGCTAAGCTGCAGTGCGAGTGATGCATTCAGGCGCTGGTGTTCTCCCATCAGTCCCAGACTCATAGGACCAACTATAGCTTCATACTGATCCAGCTCAGGACAGATCCGCAGAGGGCACTGCAGGGGGCAGAGATTCGTGAGTCACAGGCAGGTTTAGGGGCCTGCATTTCAAAAGAGAAAATTCAAAAGAACATCAAATCCACCCTCCGGCTGAGGGCCTGTATTTTTAAATCCTAAAGGCTGTGCTGCCTTTATTGGTGACTGCTATGAAGAATGGAAGAATCTAAGCTGTGAAAATGAGAATCCCACAAGGAATCAGTGAATGTTATCCACACGTGTTTGTGGTAAAAACTGTTTTGAAATAGTTATACAATGCAGGATTTTATTTATTATTTATTTACATTTTTTTTTACTCACGCACTCACTCAACTGTGGCTTGTATCCATACTGTCCCCCATTGTGTTTGAATTTCGGTGACAAAAATGTGTATCTGTCTCGTGTAGTATCTTATAAGTGCCGGGGCTGAGTGCGGTGTGCTCACCCTGATCTCTTCAGCTCTGCGTTGCAGGACTCTCATCGGGCCAGGCTGTTGTCTGCCAGTGAATGCCGGGACACCTGGCTGAGGACAGAGGCAGCCATCAGAGCACTGACATGCAAACAGCACATCTGTCAGTCTGCCTTCATGCTGTTACAAGTGTAGTCTCTTACTGCTTTTCTCTGTGATTCTAAAAGCCAAAGTTATTCGTGATACTCTGTTTTTAGTGCAGCTGTTTCTTCACGTCTTCACTGCCACCTGACTTTCTCTGGAATCTTTTAGCCCTACAAAGTGGCCACGGTCTGAGGTCTAGAGTGAAGAGAATGAAAGTTGTGGAATAACATCTTAAAAGATCGTGTGATTTTTATTTATATAGGTCTCTTCTCTTGTTAAATATAAAACCCTGTTCTAAAGGCTGATTTTAAACTTGTAACTGAATCGATTTAATGACGAGTTTGATTGTCTCTGATGCTGTTTTTGCTTTTCTTTTGTCTGGTTATTTTCTTTTTCTTTTTATCTGCTGTAGTCATGCCTCTTTTGCAAAAGAGATCTTGATGAGATTACCTGATAAAGATTATATAACACGTATATATAACATATACATTATATTGTCTGCTTTGACACTCAGTGAAAGGACTTTGTATAACCTTGAATATTCCGGCCTTCTGCCAAGCAATCTTCTCCATGGTGTCTCCAAGCAAACTGCAGTGATCGAAGCCAAGAGACGTGATCCCACACACCCATGGCTTCCTGTGGACCAGACATAATGTTTAAATGCCGCAGCATCAACAGAAAACATTTTCTTTCCTTTTATTAAGCAAGACAGATAATGAAGCCGCATTTTTCAATTATTCAATCACATTGATCAAAGCATTACCGGATTATGTTTGTGCAGTCATACTGTCCTCCAATCCCAACTTCAATCACTGCTAAATCCACCTGTGTTCACAAAAATGCCACTGAGAACAGATTCAGGCTTAATGTGAGTGTGTGAGCATACTGTATGTGTAGGTTAGGTGTGAGGGGTGTGATTTGCTGTTGTGGGCAGGTTCAGTGTGTGTGTGTGTGTGTGTGCGCGTGTGTGTGTGTGTGTGTGTGCGCTCGCAGTTTACCCGCTCCTGCATGAAGACGTGGAAGGCCAGCAGAGTCAGGAACTGGAAATAGAAGGGCATAGTGCCTCCGTGGACGTCCTGTACATTCGTGGAAATCATATTATCATGTGTTGAAGAGGTTTAACTTGATGACGTCTCACTAAGCAATATTTTTAGCTTAAATATTAACAGGAAAAATGAGATGCTGATATTAGGATAAAAAACGTTTTCTTTTTATTTGGCTTCAGGAGGGACAACTGCTGTGGATCTGATAAACATCAGGGCTTGACTGACTTTTCCAATGTTTCTGTATCTGGTAATAATATTTGCTATCTTTAAATATGCCCAATTTTCATTCACAAATGTCTACATTCATTTCCCTGGTGTTCCTGTTTTCTCCTTCCAGCTCCTAAGAGGCCAATCTTAGTGCTGTGGCTCTGTGGAAGGCAATGTCAGCCTGTCAGTCCGTCAGTCCGTCAGTCTGTCAGTCTGTCAGTCTGTCAGTGCACCACTTTGTCCAGACTGGAATGTCTCAATAACTATAAAATCTAGCACACACATTCACGTCCTTTATGTCCTTTAACTCATTGCAATCAATGATTGTTCATGGGGGTACTGTCCATATTCTACGACACATGGCTCCAACCTGTCTCTTGTACATCCCCCAACTTTACAGAAGTGTAATGTTAACTACAGCAGCACCGCTGTGACTGCACCAAGACCCGTAGGAATGTTTGCTGTGAATTGTCATGAGAACATAAAAAACTTAACAGAAGATCATGACGATGGATGTGCAAAATTAAGACGTTTTTATTTGGTATTAAAATCAAAGAAGATTCCAGACAGATCCATCCAACATCCACCCTTCACTGAATTCACATGAACTGGTATCATGTATGGATCTACAGAGCCTACCTTTGTGTCCTCTAACCGCTCATAAGCCTCCCAAAAGTACTTGGTGAAAAGCTGCTTGCTGATTGGCCATCCATTGATGCGGATTCTCTCCCTGACATGAACCAAATGTGGAGAGCTGAGGGCAGAAAGACTGCGATTATATTTACAGCTAAAAGAGTGAATATCTGAGGAGCATCCGGTTTTATATGCACCAAAAGTCAAAGCACCGTTTCATTAAACTGACATTCAAACATGAAAAGCACCAAGGATTAAGTAAAGAGCAGAGAAATAACACAATAGTAGTTTAAAATTGTAATTTGTCTAAATGTCACCACCTTAGCTGTCCTGATGCAGTGAGTTCAATTTCTCCAAGAGACATGAAAGTGTTTCCCCAATGCCCAAATACAATTAACATGCAAACAATTGCAAATCAATGAATTTCAAGTGATGAAAATACACTTCTCACAAAAAGTTAGGGATATTCAGCTTTCGGGTGAAATCTCAGGATGAACCTAAAATGCATTCTAACCTTTCCAGGTGAACTTAATGTGACCTTCTCTAAACTTGTCCAACTGTTCAGTGTCTCAGTACTTTTTGCACCAGTTGCTGTTCTCTAACAAGAAGCTTAACAGCAAAATTCACAACAGGTTTGATCCATGAATCCACCAATACATTTCCTGCTTCAGTTAGAATTGGTATTTAAACAGTCCTCCTCATCGTGCTGTTCACATTCTGACATCATGAGACCAAGACGCCACCTAACAACTGATCAGCAGCACCTCAACACTGGAGGCTTCAAACAGGAAGTCCTCAGACAGAGGTGTTCACTGAGCTTAGAGGGTCACAGAGTGTCATCAGGAGGTTGTAACAGTGATACAGAGACTGGAAGAGTCACAGAAAGGAGAGGAGTGGACGTCCTTTGGCCACATCCCAATTTATTGAGACACTGAACATGTTTTGTTGTGGTATACCCACCACTGTTGTTAGCTTTTCTTTCAATAAATAGTTTAAGATGAAGAAATGACCAGTGCATGCTTCTACTTAGATGTCCTACTTTCATGATATAATATCACTGTAGCATTCACTTTTTACATTTTCCATAAATGTCATCTGAAAGTCGAATATCCCTAACTTTTTGTGAGTAGTGTATATAGTTATATCGTATATAGTTAAGTTGAAAGACTGGACATGACCGTTCCTACCCAAAACAAACTACAGATAATCTCGTACTATCTCTCAGACAGGTAGGCTTTCAACAGTGGTGTTGGTTAACCATTAATTGTTGGAGAGTTAATCAGTAAGACAAAGTCCAGGCTGCAAACTGAAGAGCAGCTTCAAACCTGTTAGCATTAGAATGCCAAATGGCATTTATTTTGCTCAGATTCCTCTACAATTCATGTAACATGTGTTTGGGTTACCTGAAAAATCCGGTCCGCAAACCATAACTCCTGAGTACTCTTTCAGTAAAAGCACATGTTGATCCCTGGAAAAAAGAAAGCACTGATCAGTCCATGTGGGGTTTCATTGTTAACTCTGAGTACTGAAGACAGCTCGTTTTGTTGTTTCATACCTTCCCTTTGGTCCCAGTGACGTGGATTATGTTGAGTTTGTCCAGTTCACCCACCTGAAGACATGTCCAAATGGTTAGGGGAATTACTGAGGTAGCAGTAGTGGTAGTATTAGCAGTAGTAGTAGTAGTAGTAGTAGTTAGTAATAGTAGTAGCAGTAGTAGTAGTAGTAGTAGTAGTAGTAGATACAGTAGTGAACAGTAGTAGTAGTAGTGATAGTAGTAGTAGTGATAGTAGTAGTAGTGATAGTAGTAGTAGCGCTGGCTGAGTCGTGGCTCTGTGCTGCAGCGGTTTTATTCCCTGAGATCAAAAATGGAGCAGATTTGAGGAGAGAAGGAGCTCTTCATGAGCTCAGTGACCCTCTCTGGTTGGCATGTTTAGTGGATCTCACTGATCACCTGAACAAGAGCCTACAAGGCAAAGACCAGCTTGTACCACAACTAATAAATGAAAGCCCTCTAATGGAAAGGCTGTTTTCTTGAATCATATTCAGTCATCAAGCAGAATTTACCTTCATTTGATTGATTTTGCCAACTTTAACCCACCAGAGGGGAGGCGATATACATCACCTCTAGTGGATTAAAGTTAGCAGCATAGCTCACTTCTAGTGAGTGGCCCAGCTCTTTGGATGTTTTTCTGTATGTGGCCCTCAGTGAAAAAAGTTTGGACACCCCTGCTACAGCCTGTCCGTCCTTGGGAGCTGGATCTCTCCTTCACTGTGGTGCTCCCGGAGGTTTCTCTTTTCCCACTGGGTTTTTTGAGTTTTTCCTTCCCGAAGAAGGAGGGTCATAGAGGGCAGGTGATGCCTCGGACTGATCCACCGGACTGATCCATTGGCCTCATCGACTGCTGGACTCTTTATTAGATTGTTTGTTCGCTTACACTTCTTGTTTATTTCAGTGAACTTTGTAAATCACTGTGAGACACTCTGTTGTTATATTGGGCTATACAAAATAAATTGAATTGAATTGAATTGAATAATAAGAATGAAATAATATAGTATAGCACGGCATGGTATAAGGAGCACTTTTGGTACCAAAAATACATTTAGCTTTTTACTTTTTACTTTTTTTTATATTTACTTTTGAATGCCTTTATACTTAATTAACCTTTGAGGACTTTCACCTTAACCTCTCTGTAATGGATTGTTTCCTTCTTTGCGCTGGGGTTTTAGTAAGTTTGCTTAAAGGATCTAAATAGTTATTCTACCACTTTAATAAGCCACAGCAGTTATGGGAGTCACTGAAAAGATGCAATCTGGTCATACTACTTGAAAGTTACACTACAGCCATCAGCTATAGCTGTCTGTGGACGCTCGTGTGTAAAACAGGTTTATCTTTTTACTCCCATTATTGTTTTGAGCTACTTTACAAGTACTTTATGCAGTCTGAAAAGACTGGGGGTGCCTCAGTGTGTCTCAAATTGTTCAGGGGTCCTTTAAGATGCAGAGATAAACACATAGGAATGTCAATAATTCAGCTACACTTGGATGATGATGATGATGGAATAATTGCTATGTTTGTACATACTGTAATGCCGGTGCGATGCAGGAAGCCCTGCATGGCCTGGAGCTGCAGACCTGGATTTTCTTGGCGTCCACGCAGCCGTTCCAACACTGTGGCATTATTCTGCAGGCTGTCTAGGACGCACACAGCTCCCTGAGAACATGCAGGCACACAAACATACAAACAAAAAGAGCGCTACTTTTAGAGATTTAGCCAAAATCTGAATAGATTTTTATTCACATCTTACCTATCAATGATCATGCAAAGCAAGCATGAACACGTGTTAAAATAGTCACATGTTTAACAATACTCACTTGAAAAGTTTTGGTCCTGTTCGCGACAGCAGTTTGACCGAGCACCATGCTGGTGAAACCTTATCAGTTAATAAACAGCCACTACTGCTACAGCTGTGCCTCTACATGAAAACTACAGAAGTGTGAATTTACACGCAGGTAAAGCCAACAAAAGGAATATTCCATGTGATATTGCCCAGCAATAAGCTCTCATGGTGGCATTATGACAGACTGAGCACAAGAGATAGCAAACTGGCGTGATCAGGTTTCTGTCCTTCGGTCCACGAGGCGGCTGTTTGCACAAGATTTCTGCCAGTTTTACCGCCTCGTGTACGCCTGCAGACAGAGACACAAAGACACATTCAAAGACAGTGGGCCAGTACTGTCAAAATATTTATCTTAATAAGTCTGATTTTTATTAACCAGCAATTGAAAACGTCATACTAAAAACTACACCACACCTTTCAATACTGCACAGTGAAACAGTTGAAAGCAATCATACTGAATGCAGGACAGTTTTTGATACAGTTGACCGGCTTCATACACTGATGGGGTCGTGTTAGTGCATTGATGATTAGCAGATTTATCACCTGATGTGGCAATAAGATGGTAAAATCAGTTTCTGGGTTCTATGGTGAAGTATTCGTCCTACCTCATAATCCATCAGAAATAAGCCTCTGCTGGTCTCAGATCAGCTTAGTTGTCCATAGATGAGGTTAAGCTGCCTGGACACATTTTCAGGTTCCTCTGTCTGCTGACTGGTTTATTTTAGCTGAGTCAGAGAAGATGTATACACTTTTAGAGAAGATTGCCACCTAAACTGAGCTGCATGTCATGTGAACGGAGCAGCTCAAGTTTAGTTGAAGCACTTCTTTCAGTTATATGGTTCAGCTAAAATGTGTACTAATCGACTTATTTTCTGTGAAATTCATTTTGGAGACGTGTGCAAGAAAGGCTTCCCCACTCTTCTTCTCTAACAGAAGCGCCTGCAGAAAGAATTAAACCAGGTACGTGCATTAATATAGGCAAGGCAATAAAGTCCCACAGTCTGAAGACATGCAAATTAAGAATTAGGATTAGTTTATGGAATGTATGTTTTTTTATCTAGGAAGCCTGGTCAAAAAGTCTTTGTTATGACCTGCATACATGCGTGCGTGACTGTTCTCTTCTTCTTAAAGGACCGGAGTGCAGAACGTAGTGGCATCTAGCAGTGAAGCTGCACTTCAATCTTTATTTTATTTACACTTCCAACCAACCAAATTTCACTTGGACAACTTTCACTTGTTCTGGAGCAATATTTTACCTGGAGTATCTGCACTTTAACTCAAGCTATAGAGCTGTACTTTGTTTGCTGATGCTATAGAAAATGTAAATGTCCACCAAATCATGAAAAACAGCAACTAAATTATACAGTAGATGTTGTAAATAGCAGGGTGCTTTTACTGGAGTCTGAGAATGCTTTTAAAATCTTGAGCGCTTCAACTGAGAGATGAGGCACTTTGATTACCAAAAGCTGTAAAGTGGTAGTTTGTGCTGAAGGCATTTTCCTCACATGCAAAACAGGTGGCATTCAACAAGCCCAGCCAGGCATCCTGTTTTTGACTGTGTGTAATGTTTACTACTTACTACTACTATTTGTTTTACTACTTAATTTTGTCTTGGGACTTGCATGTTTTGGTTTCAGACTTCTTTCAGAATCAGAATCAGAATCAGAATTCCTTTAATAATCCCCAGGGGGAAATTGCTTTTTGTTACACACAGCTCCAAAAGAATAAGAATAAACTTCAAACACAAAAGTAAATCAGGTGAGTCCAGAGTCCAGGGTCCTCTCCTCTCTGGTGAAACAGTGCCTGTACTGGGTGAAGTTGGGCAGTGCCTTTGCCATGGTGACATGGTTGAAGACAGAGATAGCAGTGAATGCACTCTGGTGTAGAGTCTGTACCCGGGCTATGGCGGAGTGGATGACGTCACACGCCGAAGTTGGGTGGTCACCATGACAACATGTGAAAACTCCCGTGGCAGGCAACGTGGACGAAGACCAACAGCAAACAGTTCAATGTCCAGGCTGCAGATGCGCTCCTTGATAGTAACATGAGCAGGACTGCACCACCTGTTGTTCACCAGAACGGCAAGCCCCCCCTCCTTTCCGCTTACCGCTCCTGGTGCAGTCCCTGTCTCCAAAATGAATTCCTCAAAAAATGAATGACTAGTGGAAGTTAAAATGACAGGATATAATAGAATAATTTTAAAACATGTGTGCTCTCGCCTGGAAATTTGCTAACATCCGTGGCGTCACCGATACATCTGTGTTGCATTTTTTTCACATTGTATAATGTGCATCATGCCCTCGTGTTCGTTTCATTTCTATTGGTCTATTTTGACTGAACTCTTCTGCAAAGTTCTTTCAGAGATATCATATATCATTCAGCACGGAAAGATTTAAACACAACACAGTTCATAATGTTACTGTAACTCGTGATCCACGTCTAGTGATGTTCTTTGATATTCTATGATAGCATTTATTTGTCAGTAGAGAGCAGACAAGAAACAAAGAAATGAAAGTAGAATATCTGACAAATAAAACTGTGGGGTTTATTTCATCAGTTTTATCTTTAGTTGTCAATTGATTGTAGCTTTATTTGCCAAATCTCCAAACATGAGGTAATTACATCCAAATGTTTAATGATAGCTGCTTCCTTCCTTAATGTTACAGGCCCAATTACTCTTGCTCTCTATAGCTGCTCCACCATTAAGTTGAGGTACCGGCTGGTAAAAAGCAACCACAATGGGTGTAATTGATGAGTATATGGTATGTACGTGCGCAATAAAAACAGTAATGAGCTACTTATCAACTGTTTGGGTGCTGAAAGCAATCTATGATCATGTTTTATATGTTTAATGTATTATTATAGGCACCTCTTTGACTGAAGCTGAAGTTCATGAAAAACAAATAACATGACATCTCGCTCATGCAGTGTGGAACTTACATTTTACCTGCAGTACCGCAAGTGTCTAGTGAGGTTTTAAGATGGAAAGTTGGCCCGGTGTGCTGGATTCCATGACTCTTTAATGTGGTTGTTACCTCCGGCCTCTGTGGTCTGTACAGTAATGGTTACATTTTGTGGCCGAGGGGTCATTAACTCCAGCGTTTGCAAAGTTAGAAGGGGCCAGCAAGCAGGTCTTCGAGGCCAGATGTTTGTTTGCTATGCAGATTCATTTTTAAATGTTAATATTCCAAAAACTCAACAACAACAAATGAGCATAGCCTGCAAGATACAGAAAGATTTGGTCCTGTTCACGTGGATCAGGAATTCAGGATTGGATTAACCCAAATGGGGGCTATGGGCATAAAGTTTAGTTATAATTTGATTGAGGGTATGCAAAATGGTCAGCATTTTTCAAACAATAGCCTTCCAATGTATTGTACACTAATTACCTCTCTAGTCCACCATTCCTGCTCTGGATTTAGTTGCATTTGCCTGAATGAAGGAT